>NC_086068.1:1562500-1875000 GCF_947568885.1 Cydia strobilella | reverse complement strand
ATTAGATTATACCATACAGTAACTTATACTAGAGCGGTACTGTCATAGTAAATTTTGTAACCCCAGTAAATTCACTGCCATCTGTCGACACACTTTAAAACTAAAAATAAATATTTATAAAAATACGATAAAATGTATTTAAATATGGATAAATGATTTTTTTTATTTGCATTAATTTCTTTTATGATTTTGACCCATGTTATTTTACTGATATGCGTTAAAATAGTTAAATAACAAACGAAACCGTCAACGCCATCTATACGACTGTAGGCCAAAGCTAGTAGCGCCCACTGAACGAGAATTAAATTTTCTTGATTTTCGAGGCACGTTTTTTCCTTAGACTGTATCCATCTATTACGGAGTTATATCTATCTTTGATTATACCTATGTTTCAGGCTCGACACCTAATGCAAAGTTACGACGACGAAGACTGAGCTACGGACGCTTTAAACCAAGACCTATGCGATTACTTAACTGATATCGGCCTTATGTACCTACACTTAAGACCGGTTTCACTTTGTTAGATCCTATATCGGATGTAGGATCCTACCCGCGTAGTCAGGCCGCGGGCGCGCGCCCGGGCGCCATCTTTAACGGTCACGCACACTACCACAAGCATTATGCCTACACATACGCACACAAATATTATCGGTCCGACAGCTGACGGGGGGATCCGACATGGCTGAATATGGCGAATCGGATTTCGGAAGGCGCCTATGACAAAAACAGCTGCAGGAGAGTGCGATTGCATTAAGCCCGCCTTTTTGCGTTATTTATCGTTATTTATTAATAATGATTTATTAAATGCATTAATAAACACATATATCTTACATTTTACTTCCTTCCTACATCCGATATCGGATCGGACAATGTGAAAACGCTCTAAGGCTTACAAATAGGGTATTTGACTGTAATAAAATAAATTATTTTACACCATGCATTAAATAAAGCACCAGATGATTAATAGAGGAACGTAGACGGCAATAATTTTTACACAAAATTTCTATTTTAAAACCCGTATAAAACTATAAACAGTGAGTAAAATGATCGTGACGTCACATGCTAGTGTTTCATATAAATTCCATAGTAGCAAAAAATAGTTATGACATCGAAAAAAGAAACTGTTTTGACTAGTAGTCAAATACCCTATTATCAGTTAGAGTTAGACCGAACGAGTAGCGACAGTACTAACAGTAACGACACCTACTGGCTGTTATATAAGTTTGTATAACTGCCAGTGTGAGAGCACCATAACACTCCCTGGTGGAAAATGGTCGAACTAAATCACTACATATATACAGGCTGGCCCAATACGTTGACAAAGTTTTTTCCAATTATTTTATCAAGTACTTACGTAACCAGTACAAAATATGTTACATATTAAAACTACAGTCTTTTTGAAAGCATACAAGCTACGTAAAACACAACTACTTGAGGATAAAGATAAAAAAAGTCCGCTTGGAGAGATGTCGGTTGATTAACCTTTAAATGCATATTGTTGCCAAATGTATACAAAGCATTAGACACTTGGACAGCTCACAGGTTCAACAGAAAATAAAAAATAAAATAAAATGGGTTCCAAAAATAAAAAAATCGTGCATTTTAGGGTTAAGCAATGTGCAGCTACTGAAAAGTGGGAAAATGTACTTTTTACTGATGAAAAACTTTTTTGTATTGAACAGGCCCATAATCACCAAAATGACAGAATTTACACTTCTAGTCGCCTTGGAGAAGACGCGGTCATTCATCATCGCCAAAAGCAGGATTCAGTTATGGTTTGGGCCTTTAAAATAAAAAAATAAAATAAAATTCATTTATTTCGGATCCATATATCACAATTTACATAAAAAAACAATTTACATAAAAGGGTCGGTATTTGCAGTAGTGTGCAGCAAAGATAATTTTCACCTCACTCGCTCGGAAAACCTCAGTTTATAGCGCGAAATCTGCGTGCAAATAGTTATTTACGATACAAGTGCGGAAAAGAGGAAATTCGAAACGAGTGGCGATAAATTAAAACACGACCGCAGGGAGTGTTTTAAATTGACACGAGTTGCGAATTACCTATCCGCACGTGTATCGTACAACGTTTTACAGTACATATGGCCCTTTAAACTTTCGACATATGCACGAAAAGTGCTCTTTTACGCACTAGTGCGAGAAAGTAGCACCATATGTACTGTAAAGTCTATTTTATCCGCTAGCGTGCAAAAGTCATTTGAATTTCGAACACGATGAATATATGTGCTTTTCTCTTGTTTATTTTGTTTTGATTTGAGTGTGTTATGTCTTAAATTTGATATGTTAAATAGAGGGCATAATTTTTTTTTTTTTTAATCCAATGGATTATAGTTTGTGGTCAATCTTAGAGACAAGGGCCTGTGCTAGTAAACACAAAAGTGTAAACGGTCTAAAAGCAACACTTACCAAAGAACGGAAAAAAATATCCTCGGAGGAGCTGCGGGGCATATCGTTGAAAATTTTAATAAACCTTTGCGTTTGTGTATCAAAGCGAAAGCAGGCTATTTTGATGACAATAATTTTTTGTTACATAAGAAAGACTGTAGTTTTACTTTTTAACTTATTGTACAAGATAAGTTAAAAAAAATACGTAACTGGTTACGTAAGTACTTAATAAAATAACTAGAAAAAAACTTTGTCAACTTATTTTTGGGCCAGCCTGTATACGAAACTATTATGAGATCTTTGGTAGTATGTTATATACTCGTATTGTTGTAAGGTCAATACGGATAAGTGTTGCTGCGGGGTAAGTGTGGCTCACCTTCACATTGGAGCCTGTTTACACATTGGTTAGTGTTTATTGCGAGTCCATACATTTGCTACTTGCGTTTAGTGGACAATGTATGGACTCGCATTAAACCCTTATCAATGTGTAAACAGGCCCCAATATGAAGAGCAGGCACACTTACCCCGCAGCCACACTTATCCGTAATAACATTAGCATAAAAAACGGAATATGAAACCCCCATCTCTCGGGGGTAAAAAACTTCCTTGATATTATTAATTTAGATATGAAGTTTGATTATGTTTTTGTCGATTGCAAATATTGTAAAGCAGTCAATGTTGTAGAGCATTTAAAAAAAAAAGTTTCTGAATAAATGATTTTACATATTATATATTAAAATTCACTCGGTCACTCACTGCTCGAGTAAAAACATGAGTGACCCGTTTTTAATATATCCGAGTCTTACGAAAGTTTTGTTATTAAAATTATAATATATGATGAGGTTAATAACTATCAGAGGTTCTTATAAATGGCGCCACTCTGTGTAAATTTTTTTTATGAGATTTGGCTTAAAAGGGCTAGAATCCAATCGAAATAATATTCCAAAAAGTCAAGAAGAATTTGACACTGTTCGTATCGTAGGATTGACAGGTAAAACTTATGCTGGCGCCATCTGTAAAATACTTCGACCTGCCAAACCTGCATTTAATATTTTTCTATATAGTTGTTTTAATCTGGGTATGGGTATTCATCGCCTTAAGTTAATTGAATTGTCAAAAAAAACTTGATAACGAAATAACACACATTTAATAACAAAACTTCCGTGAGACACAGACATATTAATAACGGGTCACTCACGTATTGTGTCGAAAACGCTCGAGATGTTGTCATGTCGTTGTCGTGAGTGTGTTATAACACACATTTAAACTCAATTAAAAAGTATTTACTAACTTTTTTTTGGAAATGCTCAGTTTGTTTTGTTATTTCTTTTATATTTTTGTACTTTGTAATAGGCACTAATTCTAAGTTAGTTATAATCCCTTCTAAAAAGCCTGCATGTATTACATATTTATTATTTTAATACTTATAGTATGTATTTATAATATAAAAATACATTTATATGTAAGTATGTTTGTACATATATATTTACTATACAATTCAACAAAATGTCGTGGTTGTGAAACACGTATATGTCGAATATATAATCGAAATTATACACTAATTATATATTTTTATATCGCTAGACAAAAATATTTATACGGCGAAGAAAAAAACTACCATTTGTTTTGGCATTGAAAAATATTTATCTATTGGACGCCGACAATACTTAAATAAATGCGACGTGAAATTACGTGCCAAAAAAACCGGTCAAGTGCGAGTCGGACTCGCGTTCCAAGGGTTCCGTACATTACACAATTTAAACAATGTATTTTTTATGTGAAACGTGAGTGAAATGTCTTTAAAAACCCCGTAGGATCAAAAACTAAGTAATTAAGTCCGACTCACGCTTGACTGCACATTTCTAATAGGTTTTCCTGTAATCTATAGGTAAAGATCTATTTTGTGTATTTTTTTTTCAAAATTTTAGACCCAGTGGTTTCAGAGATAAAGGGGGGGGGGGAGGGGGGAATGGTCATTTTTTGCCTATTTTCTTGAAGAACTTCTAAAATTATAAAAAAAAAATATTTGAGATTCCCACAATGAGCTCTTTCATATGATTATGACACGATATAATTTGAAAAACTTTATTTTTAATTTTCACTTTTACCCGCCAAAAGTGGCCCCCGTGTTTAAAATTCATTTGTTTACGTTACATGTCCGTCTTTGGGTCACAAACTTACATATGTATACCAATTTCAACTTAATTGGTCCAGTAGTTTCGGAGAAAATAGGCTGTGACAGACGGACAGACAGACAGACGCACGAGTGATCCTATAAGGGTTCCGTTTTTTCCTTTTGCGGTACGGATCCCTAAAAACTGCCTAGATTCTCGTTTAAATTGACAAAAAAGGGCAGCGGGCATTGAAATATAAAAATCATGTAACATTATTTAAAAAATGATCAGTCATAAATGTTGTCAAAATTACGGCAGTGATGGAACGAAATACATTATTTAAAAAATGATCAGTCACAAATGTTGTCAAAATTACGGTAGTGATGGAACGAAATGACCGGCTGTGATTGGAAGATAATAATGTTAATCTCTTAAGAAGTGCCAAATTGTATTGATTTATATTATTTTTTTGGTACATTACATAGTAAAAACATGAGTGATTAAAAACATTGTGTAACTCCGGGGGTAAGAATATTGCAAACTCGTCTTTATTAATATAAAGACTGCGGCTGTCAGCATGAATATGAGTTTATAGATTCGTTTACAATATTTCACTTACCCCCTCGTTGCACAATGTATAAGTGCTATTATAATGAGGGCTACCGCGTTTAATTTCGCATTTAATAGATGGTCTTTCAAAATGTCAAATGCATAGAAAGTTTGGGGGTTTCAAGCTTTTTTATAAATCTTTGTCCATCTTTGATTAATCATGGTAAACAATAGATATAGCTCAATAAATGTTAGTGGTTTAAAAAATGTGCCAACTAAAATATATGCAAAATTAAACAGGTTGAAAAAAAATGGCACATTTAGACATTAAAATACC
This sequence comes from Cydia strobilella, assembly GCF_947568885.1. NCBI lineage: Eukaryota > Metazoa > Arthropoda > Insecta > Lepidoptera > Tortricidae > Cydia > Cydia strobilella. Next base: position 1,869,594 of record NC_086068.1, on the reverse strand, counting down.
TTTGTGTATATTAGAACGTATTTATTTATAAAAATAAGCATAGAAGAATTTTGAGATCTGTTTTTCTGGACCTACATCTACAGTGGCGCCAACTGGTGAGCACAAAAACGGTAGACCTCATTGCGTTGTTATATGTTAAAGTCATCACACTGGCGATTTGCAGGAGAGTTGAGAGCAAGGCGAGCACAGCAAATTTTTAATTAATTTGCTTATATATTTTTGTAAATTCCCAGAATCTCCGTACTACGCAGCGAATTCGTTGCGCGCTCGCCTCGCTTTCAATTCTCCTGAACTGTGATAATGCTGTAAAACGCCAATAACAATCCATACTAATATTATAAATGCGAAAGTGTGTCTGTCTGTCTGTTACCTCTTCCCGCTTAAACTGCTGAACCGATTTAGTTGAAATTGGGTATACAGATAGTTTGAGTCCCGGGGAAGGACATAGGATACTTTTTATCCCAGAACCCCTCAAGGGGGTGAAAATTAGTATGGGAATCAATAACCGCTGAAACGATTCAGATGAAACTTGGTATGGTGATAGTTTGAGCTGTGTGGAAGGATATAGAATAATTTTTATCCCCGAAATCATCCCTTAAGGGTGAAAAAATGGGGTGGAAATTTATAGAGTGGACCAAAAAAGGATGGATTTAAAAGCAGATTTGTTTAAAAATTAAGGTACCCAAATTACTAATTCCACGCAGACGAAGTCGTGGGCAAAAGCTAGTTTTAAATAAATATAACAAGTGGCGGTGAAAAGTATGTACCTAATTATACTCATATTTATTTGTTTCTTACAACTTATAATATTATTTCCAAATGTTTAAAATAATACTTAGAATAAATTTGTATACTAGTTAAACAAAGAAAAGTCTGCAGAGATTTTGACAGCATACGCATTGCCAGTGTTATCTATACGTCATAATTTCATAAAACTTTGACGTTTAAAATAACACTGCGTGTGCTCTCAGAATCTCTGCAGACTTTTCATGGTTTAACTCTATCATGACGGTACGAAGTAGTTTTTTTTATGTAAAAACACTTAATAAAACGTTACCAAAAGTGAATCTATTTAATATTAATGTACTATTAATAAGAAATATTGTATGTATACGTCCCCGTTGTTATAACTAATAATTCCAGAACAAATCTATAATACGGCCTAATACTTGTGAAGAAAACTAGTTTGTATAACTAGCGACCCGCCCCGGCTTCGCACGGGTACAATGCTGATGTATTATACATATAAACCTTCTTCTTGAATCACTCTATCTATTAAAAAAAACCGCATCAAAATCCGTTGCGTAGTTTGAAAGATCTAAGCATACATAGGGACAGACATCCATCCAGACAGCAGGAAGCGACTTTGTTATATACTATGTAGTGATAATTATGTATACATGTATTTAATCTCTGTGATACCACAACAGAGATATACAATGTTAAAACTTTACTGGAGTATTAAATATTTAAAATTAACGGCAATGTTTTATTTACTTGATGACTTCGAAATATTGATAATATGTGCACTGAGGAAGATCTGAGGGCCACACCCCGAGGGTTAGAAGTAGGGTTGCCACCCATACTATAATATATGTATAGTATCGTACTATATTTTAGTCAATTGTACTATATATTATACAAGAACAATATAGTATGAAAAATACTATATTTTCATAACTTAAGAAAGGGTTATATAAATGTCACCGATATCACATCGTATGCGAATTGGATTTTTAATTCGCCTCAAACTTCAAATGGCGTCCTATTTTTTATTTTATTTTTCCCAGTAAATACTATATTTTTTTCAATATTTTGACAAAAATACTATGTGTGTAAAGAAAAAAGGTGGCAACCCTAGTTAGAAGTGGCAAAACATTGACAGACAAAAATTTAGTTTTAAGAAGTTTGATCGCTTTACACGAGCAAGAAGAAGAACATCGAAATTTTGGATTTTTGTCCCCCCTACATGCAATCCGGGCTCCCAATGATTATTATTTATTCCCAAATTTGAAGAGGGAGTTACAGGGAAGGAAATTAATGATGCAATTTTGGCTCATTCCCACAGGAAAGTAAAAAAATATGATTTTCGATATTTAGATTATCTTTTTATCCCGATCACACAAGAGTACCTTAAAGGGGCCCACTGACTATCAGTCCGCCGGACGATATCGGCCTGTCAGTTGTTCGGAACTGTAGAATTTTTGTTCTAACTGGCAGGCCGATATCGTCCGGCGAACTGATAGGCAGTGGGCCCCTTAAGGGGGATTATATTGAAAAGGAAAAATAATAATAGATATTAAGTAGGTGCGTATGTCAGGCTTTTGAATAGTAAATCACCCTCAACCCTTTAAATTAGGGGATGGAAGACCAAAATAAGTGAAATCCCACCAAAAATATTTCAAGTTCCCCCTCCAGGAGAGAAATAGGAGGTGAATTAGCCGCTTACTGACACAGATCGAATTTCAGCTAGGCTTTAATAACACAGCTTCCGATACCCGAATCGAACACTTCGCGAACACTTCGCTCGATACAATTAATTCCCAAAGTAACCTCTAACTCGGACTTTTAATCCAACTTTACTCGGTTATTTATTAATTATTATGTGACACTATAAACAAAAAAAAGAAAAAGAAACAATCTTAACGTAAATAGTAATTTGACAGCTTTCGAATTTGGATATTGTAAACCAACGTTTTTGAAATAAATAAAAATCGACAAAATTCGATCAAAATTGTGACAGTGATGGCAAACCGATGGAACGGCCTTAAATAGATTTAATATTAATACATACAAAACATCCATAACTCAAAAACAAAATATCAGAGTCTGTTACCATTTTTAGGGCTCCGTACTTAAAGGGTAAAAACAGGACCCTATTACTAAGACTCCGCTGTCCGTCTGTCACCAGGCTGTGTCTCATGAATCGTGATAGCTAGACAGTTGAAATTTTCACAGATGATCTATTTCTGTTGCCGCTATAACAATAAATACTAAAAAAAAGTGGAACCCTCGGTGTGCGAGTCCGTCTCGCACTTGGCCCACAAACACTCCCCTAAAATCAAATCATGAAATTAACGAGCTAACTGGGAACGAATAAAACTATTACATTTAACCCCATCAATAACCTTGGTGACGTCATAATACAGCAGGGAGGTGGAGGGTCACGCAGGTGTGCAACGGTATTCGTAGTAGAAATAATAATAGTATTGTATAGTGGTGTAATAATGGTAATGGCGTGGGAACGCGGGGGATAACGGTCAAAAAAATCTTACGAGTGTTTGTTCGTGTAATGGCACGCGCTGAAGTTTTTCTCGATTGTCTCATTAAAGAATGGGTCACTCACGTCACATTTTTTAAGTCGAATGTTTAGCTAGTGCAACCGACCCTTAATCTAAAAAACTTGTAAATACCCCTTTTTGTCAATTCCATTTTCAAGGGAACCATTCAATATTGTTTAATAGTTTTTGCCAGTTTAAGTAAATATTTGCCTTGATAAAGTACCTACGCGCGCGGTGTGCTTTTATATTTAAAATTTGCGTAATAAACTTTAATGCTTATTATTTGCTTATGCTTCTACCATACAAAACATCTAAATGGAATAAATACATAAAATCTAGAATCCTAGATCGAGTATACCTTAGTGTGTACCTAATGACAATTAGACCACCCTCTGACCTCTTTACAAGCGCTCTGAATAGCGGGATGATGTCTTTGATGATGGTAAATAGTTATAGTTTGTTCACAACCTTTGCGATTTTCTTTTAATATTGCCTTACATTCCGAATACTAGCGGATGGCCCAATGGCTAGGTAAGGTACCCACCCTAGTAGCATTTTGGTTTGGTAGGCATTTTGTTGGGCCTCTGTTTACTTACATAGGCCCAACAAAATGCCGTACCAAAACGCTACTAGGGCAGCAATATAAGGTGATTCGTCGCGGACACCGGGTGAATTATTCGCACCTCGTGCCTTACATCTCTGTTACGCTCAATGTTCCAAATTCAAATTAGATTTATTACACTTTTAAGCTCAAAAATCGCAGCAAAAACTTTACTCTCGCACAACAACATAGGTAATTATTATTTGACTACAAAGTGCATTGTCCTAAACTCTAAAGTCACCACCAAATTTGAAGGGAGGGCCGAAGCAATTCCCTCATGCCATTGCCATGAAACAACCAGTATAACTAAGACGTAAAAATCCGTAACAATTTCAAGTAACCAAAGGGCTATTTATACTGGTAAAAGTAGGCTATAGAAACAACATCCCAGGTGTTACACAGAAATTCCGCTAAGGAGGGAGATTTGCGAATAATTATTTGTAAATACGTCTTATAACAGTGTGATTTAATGAGTGTTGTGATGGAGAGCACATTTGCGTTCCCACGCGTTGGTAAAGAAAGCGTAGGTTGCAATAGTTGACGAAGACGGTTGTACTCTTTAAAATAATAGGTACAATACGCCAAGTAAGTATTCTTTCAAGCGGATGTTACGTAAGCGTTTGATAAAACAAGAATAATATTTACTCATCAATATTATATTTATAATATGTATGTGTCTATTATTTATAGTGTGTAATGTGTATGTATTTTAATAACAAAACTTCCGTGAGACACAGACATATTAAAAATATTGCTGCGGCCCGCAGTCTGCGCCGGTCCGTCACCGTCTACGCAAGCTCCTGATGAAGTGATGACGCTACTCGGTACGGAGTCAAACATGTCGAGCGTTTTTCGACTTAAAATACGTGAGTGACCCGTTATTAATATATTTAATGTGTATGTATGTTTGTTATTTATGTAATATACGTAGTTTATAAGTATAATAGTTTGCTTTTCATCTAATTTTTTTTTCTTTCTCTCCTTGCACCAATTGTAAGTCTCTGTTTGGCCCTATAGTTGACTGGTAGAGAATGCCATTTGGCATTAAGTCCGCCATTTGTACATTGTTGTATATATTTTGTGCAGTAAAGTTTAAATAAATAAATACAATAGGGGTCTGTAGGCCTCACGGTAACAACAGCACTCTTGTGAGGAAAGTAAACGTAGTTCCGATTTTCCTCTGGATGTTTAACATTATATGTCTCTTGTTTTGATCTTTTTGATCTTTAACCCTTCGAATGCCTTGTCCCGTATACGTCACAGACAATTTGAACTTTAATTTACAATTTCAAGGTTATTAATTCGGTAGCAAATGTTTGACACTGGCGTTCGAGGTCTAACTAAGTCCCCAACAAGCTCGGCCGAATTTCACCTTCCCATACAAACTGAGTTCGTTCGTTCTCATTTTAAAACTACGTGTTGGATTGTAAATGCAACTTTGCACAAACAATGACATGAGGTATATCTAGGTCTGAAATTAGTTTATAGGTTTATCCATACTAATATTATAAATGCGAAAGTCTGTCTGTGTGTTACCTCTTCACGCTTAAACCGCTGAACCGATTTAGTTGAAATTTGGTATACAGATAGTTTAATTCCCGGGGAAGGACATAGGATACTTTTTATCCCAGAACTCACCCCTCAAGGGGGTGAAAAGAGGGGTGGAAATTTGTATGGGGAATCAATAACCGCTGAACCGATTTAGATGAAACTTGGTATGGGGATAGTTTGAGCTGTGGGAAAGGATATAGAATAACTTTTATCCCCGAATTCATCCCTTAAGGGTGTAAAAAATGGGGTGGAAATGAATAGTGTGGACCAATTTGGAGGTGAAAAAAGGATGGATTAAAAAGCAGATTTGTTTAAGAATTAAGGTACCCAAATTACTAATTCCACGCAGACGAAGTCGCGGGCAAAAGCTAGTATAAAATAAACGAAATAAAGCAAAAACAAGTTTTGTATGAAAAACATAAACTCGCTGTATTTTATTAGGGTTCCGTACCCAAAGGGTAAAAACGGGACCCTATTACTAAGACTCCGCTGTCCGTTTGTCCGTCTGTCTGTCTGTCACCAGGCTGTATCTGATGAACCGTGATAGCTAGACAGTTAAAATTTTCACAGATGTATTTCTGTTGCCGCTATAACAACAAATACTAAAAAGTACGGAACATTCGGTGCGCGAGTCCGACTCGCACTTGGCCGGTTTTTTAACTATGGTATCTGAAGCTAAATTAAAACTGAAAAACCGTTAATAAGTTTAAAATCGCACGAATTATCGCGAAATTGTAAACATTCTCTGCCTACCCCTCCGGGAAATTGGCGTGATTATGTGTATGTATGTATGTATGTATTGTAAACATTGGAAATTTACGTTTGCCGTCAATACGAGTTTTGTCAATAATATACTATGTTAGTAATTGCACTTAAACTATCGTGAGACATATTTCAAAATATTTATCAGTACGGTTTTTACTCACTATTATTTTTAGTCGCTTTTGGCGACATGTTTCGGATTCTTTGGGAATCCATCCTCAGGCACGAGTGTCCGCGGCGGTTGTACGTCGTGCACCACTTAAACTAATACCATAGAGTAACTTATACTAAAGCGGTACTGTCATAGTAAATTTTGTAACCCCAGTAAATTCACTGCCATCTGTCGACACACTTTAAAACTAAAAATGAAGATTTATAAAAATACGATAGAATGTATTTAAATATAGATAAATGATTTTTTTATTTGCATTATTTATTTTTTATGATTTTGACCCATGTTCTTTCACTGATATGCGTTAAAATTGTTAAATAACAAACGAAACCGTCAACGCCATCTATACGACTGTAGGCCAAAACTAGTAGCGCCCTCTGAACGAGAATCAAATTTTCTTGATTTTCGAGGCACGTTTTTTCCTTAGACTGTATCCATCTATTACGGAGTTATATCTATCTTTGCTAATACCGACTAAAAATAATAGTGAGTAAAAACCGTACTGATAAATACTATGTTAGTAATGTTATTCAAATGGCATCACACTCCAGGTGTGCTCGTGGGAACGTGGGAGTTCAGATGGGGTGATTATTGCTTATTCCGGCGCCCCCTGTGACGTCACGCTCACGTTACATTGTGCCGTAATTTATAGTTTTTTTTTATACAATTTCGGCAAAACATACTTGACTGTTAATATTGTTTTATTTTACATAAATCCCATGCCCATGCTATATACTGTAGGTTATAGGTTTACCTGTCTTTTAGGAAACTAAATATTTTCTTTCATGCCGTTTAGTACTACAGCTTTGATGTCTACCGTTCTCCAACTCTCCCTCAATTAGCTCCATGCATGAATTTATTTTTATTTTTGGATTCATAATTTATATCGTTGGAACACCGGAAATGATAAAAATACTTTTGTAAACCTTAACATTATTTTATTAAAAATATTTAAAATGTTGAAAATTTTTGAGCGGTTGAAACGCTCATAATTTTTGGCGCGAATTCGACAGAGCGTGATGACGTCACACGTTGGGCGGCCCAACTGACGTTTGCTACTAATGACACTAATCTGTCGAACGCGTGACGTCACGTGGCGTTTCGAGCGTTTCGCTCAGTAGCTTTTCGCGGGCAAATTTTTGTACTTTTTATTTATAATTTTAAGTAATTAAATGGTAATTTAAAAACGGAAATGCATTTGTAACATGATATAACGGTAACAAACATCCGAATAAAACATATTTCGTTCAAATATAAACTTCATGCATGAGGCTAATTGCTCAAAGGTTAACTGGAAGAGATCCCTGAAAGGGATAAGTTCGCCTTTGTACAAATGATGCGTTTTTCTCTTGTTTTATGTTTATTTTTGTACAATAAAGAGTTTTACTACTATCTGCTACTACTACATACGATTAGCTTGATGGCAAGCGGTTGCCATAGTCTAAGGGCATTGGGTATTTCCTATTAGCTGGGGTCCGCCGTTTAAAATGTTCTAGAAATTGTAATACGTTAGGTGATTTATTTATTTTTGCTTTACGTGAAAGTGCCCTTGTGGCCTGTTTGCTGAATAGATATTGAAGTTTCTTAAAAAGCTAAACTTCGTATAGGGTAACTACCCTACCCTACCTACCTACCCTATGTTAATAGTTATTAACAACTGATAGTTTTAATTAATAGGGGCTATTACTGCAATGTTCTGCCACCAGAGTGCAGGACTAGCCTTTTTAGCAAAGATAGATATAACTCCGTAATAGATGGACCAATTTTAACGCATATCAGTGAATGAACATGGGTCAAAATCATAAAAATAATTAATGCAAATAAAAAAAAACATTTATCCAAATTTAAATACATTTTATCGTATTTTTATAAATATTTATTTTTAGTTTTAAAGTGTGTCGACAGATGGCAGTGAATTTACTGGGGTTACAAAATTTACTATGACAGTACCGCTCTAGTATAAGTTACTCTATGTTTTTAGTAAACCATAGAGTAACTTATACATACTGTACCCTTAACAGGTTTTTGACAGAGATAATAAAATATGACATTGATGCATCAAGGCGGTTTGCTAACAGAGGACCTACCGGGAAACGCGTATCCGAAAATTCGCCATCTGCCTCTTTAGGCTAAGTACAATCTCGCACAAACTCGCCAAAACGGAAAGATCAGTATACTACATGGACCTTCCGTGTGTAATCGGTTGCCAAGCACAGTACGAAATGCAGCATCCGCCCAAAGCTTTAAAAGTAGACTGAAGACGTGGCTCGAGGAGAATAATTTTTATAATTATCAAGATTTTTTCAATCTGCCTCTTGCAGTATAAATAAAAAAAAAAATTGTAATTAAATATATATAATGTATTTTAATAAATAAATACTTAAAAATAAGTACTTAAATATACCAAATGTGAAATGTGAAATAATCTAATTATGTATTGACCTATAACTGTGTGTTATGAATAATAAAATTCATTTCATTTCTTTATCGCTCGAATATGCAAGTGACAGAGATATTAGATAAAGAAATTTTCTTGTTTCACGATAGACCCTCAGATTGTGGTAGTGGCGCCCTGGCGCCCCCTACGCAGAGATTCGCGTAATAGTCCCTATTAATTTTACAGCATTTTTTTTTATTTGTATTTATTATTTATATTTTTATTTATTTATTTATATTTTTTTTTATTATGGAATCAGTTACGGAAATACACCAAACAGAGGGTTCGGGCGGAGTACGTCCTTTCTGAGTACGTAACTTTCTGAGTACGTCACTTTCTGAGTACGTCTGAATGCGTCTGAGGCACAACGAAATTTCGATTTTCGTTTTTTGTGGTAGGCCCTCAAATCCTATGATTTTAGGTAAACCAATAGCAAGGACAATAGAAGAGAACTTCTATTGTCCTTGCCAATAGTAACATTGGTAACACGTAAAGTCAAGCCATTCATTCTACGGAGGTACTAGAAAAGAAACAAATCATTTTAATGTTTTATAAAAAGGTGCTGATTTGTCTAATAAATTACTAAAATGTCTAAAATAGGTACTTAGCCTATTTGCACTCGTAAATCGATATTTGTCTAAATTTATTCAATACCTACATAGATGCTATTACTGTTATTTTCATGCAAAATAAGTACATTTTTATTGTTTTAAGTTCTATTTAAATGTTAATATATTTTTCCTTTTTTTTTATTGTGGGACGTACCACATTATTACAATCTATAAATTGTATATACAGATGTAAATCACAATGAAAAAATCAACGATGATCAAACTCTGGTCAACGTGGGACTCGAACCCACATCCTTGGATTGCCGGTCCAATGCGCAATTGGTAACGCATTGGACCGGCAATCCAAGGATGTGGGTTCGAGTCCCACGTTGACCAGAGTTTGATCATCGTTGATTTTTTTCATTGTGATTTACATCTGTATATACAATTTATAGATTAAGTTCTATTGTCAAATATAAATAAAGAGTCTTCTCCGAGACCACGGGGACAACGCCGTCCTCGAAACGTCGGAGGTGGGTTTAATACTTATTTTACGCGATTAAGTCCCGTCGTTGTAAATAATAATAAGTAAAAATCGTGAAAGTTTAAATGAGTATAAATAAAGAATATCTGATGGACTGCTAGTGTCACACACCAATTGTATTCTGTTGGTTGCTTGACATAATGATAACTCACAATATTGCTGAAAATAAACACTTTATTGCTACTAAAATACTTTAAATATAAAAGCGCAATATTATGAATGATATTGCTTAATGAGGACACGCGTGATAGGTTCTAATGGTGAACGTGTACTGACTAGTATTTTATTCAGTGATGCCAGAGCACTGAAAACTAAGATACGACCCCGATCTAAAAAAGGTACGATTTTACCAAAAGAAGTACAATTTCATTTTTTGTTCCAAAAAAACAGTATAAACAGAAGAAGTGTTTTAGAAACGGGTGATTTTTTTAAACTGATAATCCACGATAAGTACGCAAAATAGTAAGGTATAAAAATACCAAAACAAACAAGTCACAAATTTTTACGGAATAAAATGGTACTTTTTTGGTCTGTCACTATTATTTCTACGCCATTTTGGCATATTTTTGAACCACTCATACGAAAAGTACGTAAAATCGTACTAAAATGTACGGTTTAGCCAAAAAGTACGATTTTAGTACGGTTTTGGGCGGGGTACGTTTTAAGTACGCACGCTGTTCAAAAAGTACGTAAAATCTTACTAAAAGGTACGATCTGGCAACACTGATTTTATTGCTTTACGCATTTGTAAGTAATTTCGCTGAGATAGCAATGTGCGGTATTTAGACCGTACAATATCAAACCTGACAAATCTAGATGTCAATGAATCTAGAGTTAGACCAAGAAAAGTCATAATCATAATATTTATTAATAATATAAATTACATGTCACATTTTATACAGTGTATAAAGATTATATTTAAGCATGAATTTTCGCTACATAATGTAGGTTGTATTTAATATCTTACATCTACCTAAGTTCCTAATTTAAATAACTTTATGGTCGTAGAACGCTTGCTCGATTAACCATCTTTTTAATTTTCGGATACGCGTTTCCCGGTAGGTCCTCTGCGTCACATTGAAAGAGAGGTATGGGCACTGCGAATGTTATCTCGCTTTGTGTGGTAGGGTAGGGCACAGGACAGCGGATGTCATTCCAGATCTAGAGCAGAGCCCAACTGGGGAAGTACCTCCACCTTACAGAAAACCGCAGCCAAATAACACTAGACCCTACCCATAGTGTTGTGTTCCTGCCGGTGAGTAAGGTTGCCAGAGCTCGAGGGAGAGGAGTGTTAGGGTCGGCAACGCGCATGTAACTCCTCTGGAGTTGCAGGCGTACATAGGCTACGGAGACTGCTTAACATCAGGCGGGCCGTATGCTTGTTTGCCACCGACGTAGTATTAAAAAAAATTGTTTTTAAATACTGCTACGCTTTTAGCAACTACTATTGAGTCTGCATACGCAGTGCAAGTGTTGTTTATACGTCTTAATTTTATAGAAGTTTGACGTTTAAAATAACACTTTCACTGCGTGTGCTATCAAAATCGTTGCAGACTTCTTGGTCTAACTATAGGTACTTTGGTTACATTTACTACCGAAGACCTGTATTCCGAATTATTTATTAACAAGCAGAAACGTCTGCGATCGGTGCTATTAAGCTTAGAATAAATTTAAAAGTGGAAAAATTACTGCCTTGGGTGAGACTTGAACTCACGGCCTCTGGATCGATACTCCAGCGCTCTGCCAACTGAGCCACCAAGACCTCATCCATAGTCATAGTCGGTGGCCGTTTAAGAAGTGTAACGCTCTTACGGTAGATGTCGCTAGGGTCCCCTAGACCCATATAGTGGGAAGATTTGCTGACTATGGATGAGGTCTTGGTGGCTCAGTTGGCAGAGCGCTGGAGTATCGATCCAGAGGCCGTGAGTTCAAGTCTCACCCAAGGCAGTATTTTTTCCACTTTTAAATCTGTATTCCGTTTTATGTCTCATACTAGCCCCCTCGCATGAGAGGGACAGGTGTGGCTGCGCCCTTACCAACGCCCGCCATTCCCACGCTATCACAAAAGGGACCTTAGGACTAGTGTGGCTCAAAAAGTTGCACAAAAATAAAATTATCTACAATTTAATACGATTGCACAAGAAATTCCAATTTGGGGCAAAATAGTTATTTGTGCAACAAGAGAGGAAAGTTGGTTTTTCATGCGAGTGTTTATTTTGAGTCCCGAGAAAGCGAAAGATTCTATAATTGAATCACGAGCGAAGCGAGTGATTCTAAGGAAGAATCTTGAGCGTAGCGAGGGACTCAAAAACACGAGATGTAAAATAACTTTGCTCTCGTGTTGCACACATAATTTTTCACCTCAGTAGTGAGAACATATTAAAGGTTAAAATGTATTTCGAATTACACAGAATAAACAGAAAAAAAAAGTATTATAATATGTACGATAAGATACGATACGATACGATACGAGACAAGACCGGACCGTACCGGACCGGACCGGACCGGACCGTACCGTACCGTACCATAAAAAAAATGTAATAAAAGTATGAAGTTCATGGCCTTCACTAAATTAAAAAGCTACATTGTTTCACTCCCTGGAGTGAGGAAAGTCGCACTTTCCTCACTCCAGGGAGTGACGAAAGTAGGCTTGTTCGAGCTGCCGAGGTGAAAATGAATGATCTATTCACATTTATAGTTAGACCAAGTAAAGTCTGCAATGAATTTGATAGCACACGCAGTGAAAGTGTTATTTTAAACGTCAAACTTCTATAAAAATTAAGGGTCGGTTGCACCAAACTGTTTGTCATCGTCAAAGATAGATATAACTCCGTAATAGATGGATACAGTTTAAGTAAAAAACGTGCCTCGAAAATCACTAAAATTTTATTCTCGATCAGATGGCGCCACTAGTTTTGGCCTACTCTCGTATAGAGGGCGTTGACGGTTACGTTTGTTATTTAACAATTTTAACGCATATCAGTGAAAGAACATGGGTCAAAGTCATATAAAAATAATTAATGCTAATAAAAAAATCATTTATCCATATTTAAATACATTTTATCGTATTTTTATAAATCTTCTTTTAGTACTGAAGTGTGTCGATGGATGGCAGTGAATTTACTGGGGTTACAAAATTTACTACGACAGTACCGCTCTAATATATTATCGTTAAAGAGTTCGCTACATTTTATTGTATGGAAAGTTTCATAGTAAACCGCCGCGGCGTGCCGGTTGACGTTGATCAGTCTGTCAAGTGCGGATGGTGCAACTGGCACTAAGACGTATAAAGTCTGGCTAATGAAAGTTGAACCTGAAAGAACGGCAATTTCAAAAAATCTGTAGCAGGCGGCTCTTTGATTACAAGGATTGGATAATTTTTATACTTTTTATGATTTCTAGAATACGAAAATTATAACTTTCATTAGCCAGACTAAATAACACTTGCACTACGTATGCTATCAAAATCATTGCACTTTTCTTGGTCTTACTCTAATAACATTTCAAATAACATCAAATCAGAAGAAAAATACAACATATTTTTTTCTTCTAAAAATTCGGCTAAAAAAAATCTTAGCTAAATATGCATCCTCCATCGATCCACAACTTTCATCACTACATACTATAAAAAACAGGCCAAGTGCGAGTCGGACTCACGCACCGAGGGTTCCATACTTTTTAGTATTTGTTATAGCGGCAACAGAAATACATCCTTTGTGAAAATGTCAACTGTCTAGCTATCACGGTTGATGAGATACAGCCTGGTGACAGACAGACAGCGGAGTCTTAGTAATAGGTTCCCGTATTTACCCTTTGGGTACGGAACCCTAACAAAGTCGCTTTCCGCTCTGTATGTTAAGCTTGTACCTAATACTGTTTTTTACTGTTTTTTTTGTATACTTACTGCGACAATAAATGACTTTTTATTTTATTTTTATTTTATTTATGTATGTCTGTCCCTATGTATGCTTAGATCTTTAAAACTAGGCAACGGATTTTTATGCGGTTTTTTTAATAGATGGAGTGATTCAAGAGGTAGGTTTATACTCGTATGTATAATTAGTAAAGGTTTTGTGTAAATTAGTTGATCTATCTGTGCGAATCCGGGGCGGGGCGCTATTAGTAATATGATATAGTAGATATAATCATAGAGTAACTTATACTAGAGCGGTACTGTCATAGTAAATTTTGTAACCCCAGTAAATTCACTGCCATCTGTCGACACACTTTAAAACTAAAAATAAATATTTATAAAAATACGATAAAATGTATTAAAATATGGATAAATGTTTTTTTTTTATTTGCATTAATTATTTTTATGATTTTGACCCATGTTCTTTCACTGATATGCGTTAAAATTGTCAGATAATAAACGAAAACGTCAACGCCATCTATACGACAGTAGGCCAAAGCTAGTAGCGCCCTCTGAACGTGAATCAAATTTTCTTGATTTTCGAGGCACGTTTTTTCCTTACACTGTATCCATCTATTACGGAGTTATATCTATATTTGATATAATATAGATATTGTATTGTAAATTAATAAATTTTATAAGTGTTTATTAAGCAAGGTGTATTATTCCAGCTGTCTAGACATATCCATCGAAAATCAATCATAAAGTACCGCCCGTCTTTGAAATTTAATACTTATTTGTATTTAACACTCTGTCTGCCATGGGCCTTATTACATAGATATAATTAGAGTTGTCATTGTTTTGTTACATTTAATTCTATTCGTTGTAGAAATATTTACTAAAATCTTTAGTACTTAATATTAAAATAACTAATTTTCACCTCAGCAGCTCGAACAAGCCTACTTTCGTGACTCCAGGGAGTGATGAAAGTGCGACTTTCCTCACTCCAGGGAGTGAAACAAAGTAGCTTTTTATTTTAGTTAAGGCCATAAACTGACACTTCATACTTTTATTACAATTTTTTTTCTCTTTTTTCTCTATTATTCTGTGTAATTCGAAATACATTTTAACCTTTAATATCTCACTACTGAGGTGAAAGATTTATGTGTGCAACACGAGAGCAAAGTTATTTTACATCTCGTGTTATTGAGTCCCTCGCTACGCTCAAGATTCTAACTTAGAATCTTTCGCTTTCTCGGGACTCAAAATAAACACTCGCAAGAAAAACCAACTTTCCTGTCTTGTTGCACAAATAACTATTGCTACTGTCAGGGTTCATGTTTCAAATATTATGTTACTTTGTTGTTACTTATGTTGTGCATGAATGCAATAAAGAATGATTATGATTAAGTTTTATAATTTACAGTTGACTTACCTACGAAAATTCCATAATTAAATTAAATAAAAGGCCCTGGCATTAATTTCTTAGGCCCTGTCTTCACTTTCCATCAGGTGTGACTAGGGCCAATCGCCGATCAGTTTATAATAAAAAAAAAATAAAAAAAAAATAAGAGACAATAATTGTAAATACAAATTCGGAGATTTTGTTGTTTTATGTTATTGGATGTCTCTTAGTGTGGTGTGTCTGTCGGCATAGGCCTCTTCTAACTCTTTCCAGTGCTTCCTGTCTAAGTGTAAGGCCTGAGTGGACGCTCGAAGCGGAGCTTTCGGCGGGGCGTGCAGCGTGGCGTCGGGCTCACAAGTGATTTGAGCGGCGTGCACTAAGGCCGTTCCTATACGTTTGCATTTGTTTAACATGCACGCCGCACGCCCCGCCCCGCTGCACGCTCAACTCGAGCGTCCACTCAGGCCTTACACTAAGGCAACTGGTCCAGTGTGGTCCTAGAGTAAACTGGATGTCATCTTCCTATCTGGTTGTTTGCCGTTTTTGCGCTTACAGCCTAGTGGGTACCATTGGGTCACTTGTTTGCTCCATTTTTAGGGTTCCGTACCCAAAGGGTAAAAACGGGACCCTATTACTAACTCTCTGTCTGTCTGTCTGTCTGTCTGTCTGTATCTCATGAACCGTGATAGCTAGACAGTTGAAATTTTCACAGATGATGTATTTCTGTTGCCTGGTGACAGACGGACTGCGAAGTCATAGTAATAGGGTCCCGTTTTTAGGGTTCCGTAGCCAAATGGCAAAAAACGGAACCTTCTGGATTCGTCATGTCTGTCTGTCCGTCCGTATGTCACAGCCACTTTTTTCCGAAACTATAAGAACTATACTGTTGAAACTTGGTAAGTAGATGTATTCTGTGAACCGCATTAAGATTTTCATACAAAAACAGAAAAGAAAACAATAAAATTTAAGGGTACCCATACTACAAAAAATTTTTTTTCATCAAACCCATATGTGTGGGGTATCTATGGATAGGTCTTCAAAAATGATATTGAGGTTTCTAATATCATTTTTTTCTAAACTGAATAGTTTGCGCGAGAGACACATCCAAAGTGGTAAAATGTGTCCCCCCCCCCCCCCGTCCTGTAACTTCTAAAAAAAGTGAATGATAAAACTAAAAAAAAAAAATGATGTACATTACCATGCAAACTTCCACCGAAAATTGGTTTGAATGAGTTTTTTTTTAATAAGTCATAAATCGTAAACCGCAATTTACCTTTCACTCACGTTTCATATAAAAAATACATTGATTAAATTGTGTAATGTACGGAAGCCTCGGTGCGCGAGTCCGACTCGCACTTGGTCGGTTTTTACCCTTTGGGTACGGAAACCTAAAAACGGGTCACTCACGTTTTTTAAAATCGATCGTTGTTCGATACTATGTTTTGACATCGACGTGCATCTTTTTTAGCAATAATTGGGGTCACCCGTTCACATATTTAATAAAGTCTGTAAAAAAATAAAAACAAAATTTATATTTGTATTTTAGTAGTAAAGTACCACTTGATCATAATTTTCTGGTAAAATTCTTGAAGTTTAAGGAACGCCAAAATGCGCGGGAAAAATCCCATCTTCCATCTCAAGGCGCCAACATAACAATAATAGCACAAGTAGGCGTGTGTCGGAGCGATTATAGGTGCGTCTGCTGGAGCAGCTGCGTAGTCGCGAGCCACCCCCGTTCTCACGATAGCCACGCTTAAGTATTATTTATTATTTCTTACCCCAATGACGTCTCTGATTTGAGGTAACGGTAACGGTACTCATTCCGTCTTCGGAAGTCGCACGCGCTGCATCTCGGGTCTATGCGCATAGACAGTTTTTTTTTGTGCAGTAATGGCGGTCGCCGGAAATTTTCAAATGCTGGATGTGAGCGGTGAGTGTTTTTGTTTTTTTTTGCAATCTGCGATTTTTTTTTATTTAACGGTTGGTTTTAGGAATTTTAAAGTGATTAACAATGTTCTTAAATATTGCAGTGCGATTTTATTTATTATTATTCATTGCTATAGCGCGTGTAAATTATTTTTAACCGCTTCTAAAGGAAATTCTTAATTTTTCTTAGACCATGAGACCGATTAAAAAAAAAATTCAAACATTCAAACAAGTTTAAATCATTCATTTTTTTTTTATCTTTGCAATAATTCGTTAACACAACAATTACTTACCTAATTAAATGTGATTTATTATCATATTTTGTATATTGTATTTTGTATTTAATTTTTTGCTAAATTATAGCATTGGGTTAATCCCGTAATGATAATTGTATGTGTGGAAAAAAAAAATGCAATTTAAGTTCTAAATCATTTAGTTACGCTAGTGTTATCCGACAATGTGTATGTTTATATGGTTTATAATTAAGTCCTATGTTTTCCGGTTAAGCCTTTTGCCGCCGGCGTTCGAATTTTGCGTAATTTTTCTTACATTAACTCAATGTAACATGTCAAAATATAATATCACAATTAAAAAACTATAAATTCAGGTAATGAATACTTATAAATACTAAATATAGTTTGTCAAAGGACTGTCTCATTTCTAACATAGACAGAGAATCATACTATCAAAACTATCATGTCTTACACTAGTACTTGCACCCAAAAGAAAATGATGAGTAGTTTTTTTTTTGTTATTATTTACTGACAATTTGGTTTGACCAACTATATGTATAACGACGCGGTACTTGGCGGTATTTGTGCAAATAGTTATGGCTTTGCGTGTCTGAATTTAGTTTCTAAACTAAATAAATAATTACAACGCGGTAATTTGGTTAAATACAGCAACTTGGTTTACTTAGTCTGTGTAAAACAACTTTGGTATAATTATTACACCATTCATATAAATTAAACACGAAATAGTTAAACGGATAACCAATACATAGATAAACCTAATTCTTCAAATAATTTTCTATGCACATACATCTGGGCAATTTATGAAAAATACATACTTAGGATGATCTTGAAATTCTTAAATACTACTCTAATACCTACTTAAGAATGTGAATCCAGTCTAAAGTAAACATCCAGTTTTAATAACAAAACTTCCGTGAGACACAATATGTTAAATATATTAATAACGGGTCACTTACGTATTTTAAGTCGAAAAACGCTCGACTTGTTTCACTCCGTACAGTCAACTCTTATACCTTACACACTAATGTCGTGTTCACATATTTTTGTGCCATCTGTCTAGATGTATATTTTTGCCTTCGACTGTACCGAGGAGTGTCAACGCGTCCTGATGACACTCCTCGGTACAGTTTCCAGAAAAATGATCCAGAAATTCCATTTCCATTTGTAATGAAACGATAGCCTTTTAACAATTATTACCTAATAGTTTTACTGTATTTTAGAATTAAAAATTTCATTGCCAAATATTATTTTAATTTGTGCTAATAAACCGCCCAATATCTCAACTCAATTTGCGCGCCGCCACCAAAGTCACCGCCGCCACCGGTAATGAAGTTTCATACAATATTACCGGCGCGCGCGCCGTTTAATCTGTCTTTTATATTAAATATATTTTAATTGTTTTTATATGTAATCTTAAGTATTGTTAAGTATTGTTAGCCTAATTGTTTTTTTTAAACTACATATATTGGGTTTTACCGTTAGGTTAACCATAAAATCACCTAATATATTAAATATACTATACGAACTATACTACGAACGTTTTTCGACTTAAAATGAGTGACCCGTTTTTAATATATTTGATATGTCCGTGTCTCACGGAAGTTTTGTTATTAAAACCACCTGACTATATATAGTCCAATACTACAAATATAGTATACAAGTTTAATGTCGGTTTTTTCTTAGTTTGCCCTCTCATTTTGGACTATAAACGGGTAGTTTTCACGTTACTTTTTTATTTCCTTTATTAGTTATCTGAAATAGACAATCGAGGGGGTGCAGTAAAACCCGATAAGTCGTCCAAATGGGGTATATATAACGCGCGTTATGTAATTGACAAAATATCTCGACTTGACTTTGATTGTAGGTTTGACCGCCCATCCCTCGCAAATCTCGCAATCGACCCTTACTTCCCGGTTCCCGGCTTGCTTCTGATCCGTACCTCTAAGGAGAATGTTCAAAAAATGTTAGGGTTGCTGAAAAGGGGGAAAATCCTACACGCGCTTTCCTAAAACACATGTGGGTGATATTAAACAACAATTTTAACAGAATTTGAATTTCATTTTTGCAAAAAACGTAGTTGGATTAATTTTAAGATCAAATTTTTATTTTCTTTTTATTAGCCTACTTTGGTGTCCCACTGCTGGGCAAAGGCCTCCCCTCGTTTTCTCCACTCGACCCTGTCATCGACATTTTCCCACCATTTGGGGTAGAATGCGTCCAAGTCGTCCCGCCATCTCCTTTTTTTTTAAGATCAATTATTTTGCTTCATCAGGTATATGTTACGTTTATTATTTAAGTGACAAAATATCTCGACTTGACTTTGATTGTAGGTTTGACCGCCCATCCCTCGCAATCGACCCTTACTTCCCGGTTCCCGGCTTGCTTCTGATCCGTACCTCTAAGGAAAATGTTCAAAAAATGTTGCTGAAAAGGGGGAAAATCCTACACGCGCTTTCCTAAAACACATGTGGGTGATATTAAACAACAATTTTAACCGAATTTGAATTTCATTTTTGCAAAAAACGTAGTTGGATTAATTTTAAGGCCAATTTTTTTTATTAGCCTTCTTTGGTGTCCCACTGCTGGGCAAAGGCCTCCCCTCGTTTTCTCCACTCGACTCTGTCATCGGCATTTTCCCACCATTTCGGGTAGAATGCGTCCAAGCCGTCCCGCCATCTCCTTTTTTTTAAGATCAATTATTTTGCTTTTTTCGCATAACCCAGAAATAGGTCTTATATTTCTAGGCCTTTCCTTACACGTACTTACTTTATAAATGCGATCCCGTTGCCTCAGTTACACAGATTTGAATAAGTTATTCATTTTGCAAGCCGCGTAATATATTGCCAGTTCTAAAAAGTCGAAAAGTGCAATACATTTGTACGGGAAATGCGTCGTTTTAAGCATAATGGCTTAAACTAGGCCGTAGGCAGATGTTCTGACGACACTATTACTTACATAATTCTTAACCAATTTCGAAAAATAGCTGGAAAAGCATTACGCCTAGAGTAGGTACTCATACCTTTGAAGTGTTTTGAAAACAGCAAAACAAAGACTTGGCTTTTTTAAATTAAATTTAAATTTAAAAAAAAATTACAAAAAATTGGTAAATTTATGACATTCTAATTCTTAGTATATTCTATATTATTTTGAATCTGACATATTAATTATTACTATTATATTCATTATTTAAATTTATTGGATTGTGATTTCATTGTTGAAAGTTTTATAATATTGTCTTCGGTTACCGCGATAGTTACTCATGAAATAAAACTGAAAACGGATTATATCGCGTATATTGAATTTATAATACATCCCGACGTTTCGAACTCTATACAGCGTTCGTCACCCGTTGACCACGAACGCTGTAAAGAGTTCGAAACGTCGGGATGTATTATAAATTCAATATACGCGATATAATCCGTTTTCATAGTTTTATTTCATGTTGAAAGTTTTGTTTAAATTTATTGTATGTATTTACTAACACATAGCTATAACGATGGTACTAACAATATTGTATGGAATTTTGAATGTTCCGAAATAAAGTTTTTTTTAAAGGGCATATGATAAGCTTTGGTAACTCAGTTGATTAAAAGCGGTTGGACCAAAAGGTCGCAAGTTCGAGTCTTGATCGAAGCCATGATTTTTAAATTTGCCTTTAACATGAAAATTTAAAGGAAAAATGAGTTACCACCGTCAAAGAGGATATAACATTATAGAGCGGTACTGTCAAAGTAAATTTTGTAACCACAGTAAATTCACTGCCATCTATCGACAGACTTTAAAACTAAAAATGAAGATTTATAAAAATACGATAAAATGTATTTAAATATGGATTTTTGTTTTTTTTATTTGCATTAATTATTTTTATGATTTTGACCCATGTTCTTTCACTGATATGCGTTAAAATTGTTAAATAACAAACGAAACCGTCAACGCCCTCTATACGAGAGTAGGCCAAAGGTAGTGGCGCCATCTGATCGAGAGTCAAATTTTCGTGATTTTCGAGGCACGTTTTTTCCTTAGACTGTATGCATCTATTACGGAGTTATATCTATCTTTGCCACCGTGTAACAAATCAAAACAGGCATAGATTGCTACTGCTACTAAAAACAGTAAAAATTAAAAAAAAGTAGACAAATTGGAGCTACTCGTGTTTTTTAGGGTTCCGTACCCAAAGGGTAAAATCGGGACCCTATTACTAAGACTTCGCTGTCCGTCCGTCTGTCCGTCTGTCACCAAGGCTCTATCTCATGAACCGTGATAGCTAGACAGTACTCTGAGTTAAGTAGGTACCTATGTAGGTGTCAGCACTATAGGTATTACTAATGCATCGTAAGGAGATCAAGATGTGCTTCGTAATAGCACAGAATAAGTAATAGTATTATCATACAGAACGGCCACGCACCGCCCCGCCCCGACTCGAATGACCTCGCCCCGCGACAGCATATTGACGGCCGTTTGCCGGCCGCTCAGTACTGTTTTTAAGCAACTTACTCACACTATGACGCATGACGCGTGTACAGACGTGCCGTTCACACATAGAAACGCAAGTGATTTTTGATGTATAGCGTGTCCGACCTGTGGTAATAGGCTACGTCTATTCTGCGGTATAGGGAGCATGAACTATAGGGGGCAGCACATGAGCCGTCAGATTTTTGGCGCGAGGCGTAAATGTGATGTTTATGCTTCCGATGTAACCCACAAGATGGCAGAACCTACTATGCACAAGAAAACGTACGAACGGTAGAGGGCAGCACTTTCTTTTGCAATGTACATGTTTATGTTTCCGGTCACAAGCTCAATTACGGGATAATTCTCTGTGGGAACAGTACTGACATAAATGATATATGTCCTTCAAAAAAAGTGCGTACGAATACTCGCCAACACTACAGACTTAGAAGATTGTAGACAATACAATACAAATCTTCTTTATTGCTCACCAATATAAATAGGACATGACATACAAATTAAGCACTTAAACTATGGTAGACAACAGGCCTTGTAGATATACTTTATTAAATACAAAATTTTGACTTTAACATCAATTTACATTCTAGAAATCTGCAAGTTTGTCAGGAAATACCCGGAATTCTTTCCAAAAATTGCCGACCGTCCTCGACGTTTTAAAAGTAGATTTAAGAATAACCTGGCGCCACCTACAAGCTCTGTACTAAAACTACATAAATCAAGCCCAAACATGATGGCAATCAAAATTTACAATAAGATCAGGGAATTGGGGAGACGCATGCGGGAGAGGGGTTTGGATCCTCGCTCTGGGTCCTTCCTGATGCAAAGATTGTCCATCGCGGTTCAACGTGGCAACGCGGCGAGCGTCATGGGCACCTTTGCATCGGGGGGGTCGCAGGACGATTTTCGGGACGGCTGAAATGTGACTTATTATTAGTGTTAGTTTTTAGGATAGTATAGTTTAGAGTAAGAGTAATTTGTTATTGTGATGTATAATTGTATATTTGATTTAATGTAATGTAATTTAGTATAATTTTTAGAGTATGAAAGATTGACTGTTATAACCAAATTGGTTCAATAGATTAATTATACAAAGAAATATTATTAAATAAGATCAGCGACAACATTAAATTACAGACGTCAGAAACGCTATTTTTTTTATACCACGTCGGTGGCAATCAAGCATACGGCCCGCCTGATGGTAAGCAGTCACCGTAACCTATGGACGCCTGCAACACCGGAGATATTACACGCGCGTTGCCGACCTTAATAAATAATATAATAAGCAGTATATATTTAATAAGCAGTTGAATTTAATTAATTATATTCTATAATTCTATAATATGGACATATAATATGACTCAATTTTTAATTTTCAAATTTTAATTTTTGATGTTTCAATTTTTAATGTTTAATTTTAATCTTTTGCGGTACGAGCGGATCAGCTTTGGAATGAGTTGTCTCCCTCCTTAAGAAAATCGCGGTCCGTTGCATCGCTTAAGGGGCAGTTAAGGAAACTGTGGCTATCGGACCAGAATTAACTGTTTGTGACTATGGATGTATATTTATTATATAAAACGTAGGTATTATATATATTTGTTATACTGTTACTTCAAATTTTTCTTATTTTATTTATTTTCGCCCTCTTTTATAAATTTATTGACTTTCCTCTAGTCTATTGTACGCAGTGCTATATTTGTCTACCGTTCTTCATCAATTCTCAATTTCTCATCTACTCAAAGGTGAACTGGAAGAAATCCCTTAAAGGGATAAGTTCGCCTTTGTACTGCCTATTTCTGTGCCATATTTGTGTTCTATGTCTTTGTACAATAAAGAGTTTATACATACATACATACATACATTTTTGTTTATAATTTTTATTTAAGTTTTATTAACATAATTTATTGATAATTGACATTAACCGTAATAATTTTTTCATCATGAATATTTAATTTTAATTAATCAAGATATTGATAATCATTGTACATACATACAATCTCTAGATTTAATTATATGCCGTGCCCTACCAGGGCCCATGTTTTTTTTTATACCACGTCGGTAGCAATCAAGCATACGGCCCGCATAAGCATATGGTAAGCAGTTACCGTAGCCAAAGATAGATATAACTCCGTAATAGATGGATACAGTCTAAGGAAAAAACGTGCCTCGAAAATCAAGAAAATTTGATTCTCGTTCAGAGGGCGCTACTAGTTTTGGCCTACAGTCGTATAGATGGCGTTGACGGTTTCGTTTGTTATTTAACAATTTTAACGCATATCAGTGAAAGAACATGGGTCAAAAACATAAAAATAATTAATGCAATTAAAAAAATCATTTATCCATATTTTAACGTATTTTTATAAATCTTCATTTTTAGTTTTAAAGTATGTCGATAGATGGCAGTGAATTTACAGTGGTTACAAAATTTACTATGACAGTACGGCTCTATCTTATTATATCCTCATTGGTATGAGTATGAGATGGCAGAACCCTCCAACGCGTACGGTCTGTGTGTTTCAGCTGGCATTTTCATCATTTCATTGAATCTGTTGCTCTTTTTTGGTAATACAAATGATAGATACAAAACTTGGTGTACTTCTGGACTGTGGCGCCTCATGAGTCATAAGTTACAGCAAAGATAGATATAACTCCGTAATAGATGGATACAGTCTAAGGAAAAAACGTGCCTCGAAAAACAAGAAAATTTGATTCTCGTTCAGAGGGCGCTACTAGTTTTGGCTTACAGTCGTATAGATGGCGTTGACGGTTTCGTTTGTTATTTAACAATTTTAACGCATATCAGTGAAAAAACATGGGTCAAAATCATAAAAATAATTAATGCAAATAAAAAAAATCATTTATCCATATTTAAATACATTTTATCGTATTTTTATAAATCTTCATTTTTAGTTTTAAAGTTTGTCGACAGATGGCAGTGAATTTACTGGGGTTACAAAATTTACTATGACAGTACCGCTCTAGTATAAGTTACTCTATGCTGTTAGTGACTCATGGTACGGATACAGTTGGCATCTGTCAAATAGTTTAAAAACGTTGGCCTAAGATGAATATGTGGCGTCTGCAATTATTAGCTTTGTGCTCTCGCAGTGGGGGGGGGGGGGGGGGGGCTTCGCACGGGTTACACAAAACCTTAACAAATGATGTGCATCACACACAGTTTTTTTTCACACCATCGTCCAGGGATGTACATCAAAATCACTTACCGAACGCAAACAAAATTAAAGCATAACCAGTACAACAGCGCTTTCAGGCCGCACATAGTTCCTTTGAAACAAGAGGTCACCTTATACTGGCTAGTAAAAAAAAACCGCAAGTGCATTCACTCTCGCCTATTTCCACTCCCGCGCACGCGACACAGGTGCATCAGTTGCGTCCCGACCGTCGCTCGGGGCAGACGTGTTGCTAGTGGGGGGCCGCGCGCGCGGGGGCGGCGGTACCGGTCTTGCGACCTGACGACCTTACACACTCACTTCTGATCGTAGAACTGCAAGTCTGCAACTAGTAGTTTCGTGAGAAACGCTGTTTTGAAGTGAGTTTCAAGTTTTTGTTCGCGATTTGTGTTGTGTGGGTGAGGAACTGGGGATTCCTTTCGCCAATCTGATGCCTCTAAGTTGGAGTGAAGTTTGTTTATTATGTTATGAAACAAGCTTGAATCAAATACGGTAACATAAACATTTCTAACTGTTCATATAAAGCGTTATACGAAAAGTAATGCATATAACCAGGTTAATGTGAATGTTGTGTATATAGCCAACACACAACGAAAAGGTTTGAGAAACTTTAATCCTTGTATGGGGTTTCGTATACTCATCAAAATCGGGTAAACAGTATTGAAGCTTCTTTAGACGTTGCAACAAATAGCATGCGATTTAAGGTAACTGGTGGATGATTGCTGGCTAAGTAGGAGCAAAGAATTCAATCGATTTACCAAATGCCGCAATGTACTTATTGCAAATCACATGAAGACACAAACATTTGCGGTATAGTTACCTAACTACCTATACTATTCAGCAGAGGGTCTAAAATTACCGGTTTTTTGCAGATTGTGCTTTTTTAATATTATTAATGTTTAATACAAAAACAAATAATCGGGAAATAAAATATGTAATCCCACCAAAAACAATTCATGTAAAATGTTGCCAAGAACAAACCATAAGGCTCGCACTGTCAAAAAGTTATCAGATCTTTTGTAGAGCCAAGTTTCTAACTCTACAGACCCTAACTTCACAAACTCTACACCTGAGTTAAAATATGTGGCTTGGCAGTTTCGCTACCGTCACATGGGCGTAAGGTGAAAATGTATTCACTATAAATTATTTTTTATGTAACAAAACGGCCAAGCCACATACTTTAACTAAGGTGTAGAGTTTGTGAAGTTAGAGCCTGTAGAGTTAGAAGCTTGGCTCTACAAAAGATCTGATAACATTTATTATACAATCTGCTTTTTACTGATTCCCCTTACAAAGTTAAACCCCCCTTTCCCCTAATGCCCTTTTCCACCCCTTTTTCACCCTTACAAGGTGATGTTGGGGTTGAAAACTATTCTATATCATTCCCCATAATAAAAACTATCTACATGCCAAATTTTAACTAAATCGGTATAGCGGTAATTGATTCACCGTACAAAATTCCACCCCCTTTTCACCCCATTAGGGCCTAAAAATTTAAAGTTTTCGATTTTTTTTGTTGTTTATGTACTATGACTATCGTACATGCCAGATTTTAGCTTCCTAGGACTTCTGGAAGTACCCTAAAGCTTTTGAGTGGCTTTTGATAATCATCAGTGCGTGAGTGAGGGACGAAATCAAGGGTTTTTAGGTATGAATAAAATCTAAAGTATAAGAATTATGCAATTGAAATTTTTTATGCTTAATAAGTCCACTATTGGCATCATACCCCGAGAATTTTGTTTAAATCCAAACCCAAGTAATGAGGGGTCATAAAAACGACGTAGCGCTTCGAGAAAAGGTAGTCCCTTGCGCCTCGCTTTGCTCGTCTTGGCGGTGCCCCCAGATTTCAACATATAAATACATACATAATATTGTCTTCGGTTACCGCGATAGTTACTCATGAAATAAAACTATGAAAACGGATTATATCGCGTATATTGTATCGCGTGTACCAGTCACCCGTTGACCACGAACGCTGTAAAGAGTTCGAAACGTCGAGATGTATTATAAATTCAATATACGCGATATAATCCGTTTTCATAGTTTTATTTCATATAAATACATACGTTTTATTTTGTAAATTTGATAATTGCAAGCTTAATAGTTTTCTATCTAAGTATCTACTAAATTGAAATCAGAGATGGGCATTAATCGATTAATCTTTTAGTTAACTAATCAATCGATTAAAAATATCAATCGTCATTTTTTAATCGCGATTAATTTAGTTGCGATTAAATTAGTTGTGAGAATGTTCGACTAACAACTAAATTAGTTTTAGTTTCAATCGACTAAATTTCACGATTAAATCTATATTAAAACTACGTAGTCGCCCGTTTTTGCATTTTTTATCTTGCAATATGTAACTACAAGTACGTATGTATGTAACATACGGAGGTACTCGTATGTTGTAACTATGTTAGTTTGGGTTCCCTAGTTCTTATTTACCCTTAGATAAGAGAAATTTAATCCAATTTCAGAGAGATGCACTACTTTTGTAGCAAAATAATAGTGAGAACAGATCTCACTCCTTAGAAACGGTCAAAATATCGTAAGTAATTCATGACTAAGATGTCCTAATCAGTCTGTCAACAAAGCCATACCGAGGTATTCTATTCAATTTGCTTCTAACATTAGTCGCGAGAAAATAGTCTAACTAATTAGTCGATTACAAAATTTAGTTGTCCGAAATCAATCGGCAACTAATTTAGTTGCAACTAAATTAGTTGCACTCTATACAACTAAGATTGATCAATCGTCGTTTTCAATCGTCAGTCGCAATTAATTCTTGTAATCTTAATCGTTAATCGTTAGTCGATTACATTTTGCCAATCTCTGATTGAAATCTGACGGCGAAATACGACCCTTTTTATCAAAAATAATGAAACTTGCGCTTTCTGTGCTGAGGTTTAGATCAGCCTACTCGGCATTTAAATAAAAACTTTAGTCAAACTTTAATAACAAAACTTCCGTGGGACGCAAACATGTTAAATATATTAATAACGGGTCACTCACGTTAAGTCGAACAACATTCACATCACATTCGACATTTTATTATTTTTCGACTTAAAATACGTGACTTATATTGACCGGGATATAGACCGTGATTACCTTTTGTATTAGTCTAGTGAAACTAACCGTGAATCATTCAAAACTTTAAAATACGTGAGTGACCCGTTATTAATATATTTAATAAAAGGTACGAAAAATACGTTCTCAGGAAAAAATGCAAGATGAAAAAATATCGGTTAGGATGCTTATACACAGGTGACAAGAGGTTATCTGCTAAACTAAAATAAAATCACAACTCTTCCCTGCCTTTGCCTTAGTTGGGTAAAAGCAGATAGGCATTGACCATCTGTGTGCAGCATCGCCTAATCTAATAAATAAGTGAACACTATGAAAACTAGTTTTAAATTCATATAATAAAACATTCAGAAAAACATATTCCTTCACATTAGTCACGGTCAAAACATCCCCCACAAAAGCGCGCGTCGCCATTAAAAATACGTCTATGAAAAACCAAACAAACTCAGGCCTGAATCCTAGCTTCTTTCAAGTTCCTTTTATGTACCAAACCGGATCAAAAATGATTGAAATGACATTATCCTTTGTGTAAACCCTCCGTAGACCCATAGCAACATTTACAAAGCAGACCCCTCCTTACCCGAGTTAAAGAAAAAAATGTCCCACGCCTCACAACCCAAGGGGGATTCTTGGCATCGGATTGGTCCATAAAATTAACCAATAGGAAGCTTAAGATAGTGACGGGCAACGAAAAGGTGCAATGTAATCATCGGTAAATAGTGCAAAAGTACACCTGCCTAAATTCGCGACATCTCTCGTGGCAAAAAAAAAAAATTGTCTTTTTTGTGGTTATTTCCGCATACGGAAATATTTCTGAATAACCCACGTATTTACCGTGAAAAAATCGGTCAAGAGCATGTCGGGCTATGCTCATTATTGGGTTCCGTAATAGTTCCGTAGTTACCATTATATCAGAATAGGCTAAATGAGTAGGCACGTACTTATGTACAAAAGGATGTTGACAATTTTTTTTGAACTGTTTTCAATTTTCGTTTTATAGATAGACGCGTAATTATGGCAAAAAAATCTTTAAATTTTTATTCATTATTTTTTATACAAAATCAACGTTAATTAGTTTAGTATTGGCCATAAATGTTCAAAAAAATTAGTTTAGTGTTTAAATTTCGCGCAAAAACGCTCCAAGCTGTCACGTGATCCGGATGACGTAACGATGTGATAAACAAACGACTGTCGGTGCCAGAGGACCACCAGGTTTGACAACTTGTCTGTGCGTGTTTCTCACTCCGTGACGTCACGCGCTCCGATTTGCGTTTGCAGTCACGTGATGCTGGGCATTATTTTAAATACTTTTAATTATTTTTAATTAATTTATTACGCATATTTACAAAATATAATTTTCAGCATTCTTATATTCCCTGCTATGGCAAAAACTAAAAACATAACATTTTATATATTCGCGATTCATGTTAACATCCCTATTACAAGCATACCTAAGGGAGCACCTTCGCAGCGCTTCGTACGTATTTTTACTGAGAAGAGGAAACTTCGCAATAACTAAAAACCGGCCAAGTGCGAGCCGGACTCGCGCACCGAGGGTTCCGTACATTACATAATTTTAACAATGTATTTTTTATGTGAAACTTGAGTGAAAGGTAAATTGCGGTTTACGATTTATGACGTGTTAAAAAAAATTACTTACTAGATCTCATTCAAACCAATTTTCGGTGGAAGTTTGCATGGTAATGTACATCATATATTTTTTCAGTTTTATCATTCTCTAATTTTAGAAGTTACAGGGGGGGACATAGATTTTACCATTTTGGAAGTGGCTCTCGCGCAAACTATTCAGTTTAGAAAAAAAATGATATTAGAAACCTCAATATCATTTTTGAAGACCTATCCATAGATACCCCACACGTATGGATTTGATGAAAAAATTTTTTTTGAGTTTTAGTTCTAAGTACGGGGAACCCCAAAAATTTATTGTTTTTTTCTCTATTTTTGTGTGAAAATCTTAATGCGGTTCACAGAATACATCTACTTACCAAGTTTCAACAGTATAGTTCTTATAGTTTCAGAGAAAAGTGGCTGTGACATACGGACGGACGGACAGACAGACAGACATGACGAATCTATAAGGGTTCCGCTTTTTGCCATTTGGCTACGGAACCCTAAAAACGTCTGGACTGATCATATTCGCTATAGTTTAATTAAAGTATTTACTAAGCTCTTGTGTAGTTGACTACGGAACCCTAAAAAGAAGTTTAAAGGATGACTCACGTTAGACCGGGCCGTGTCCGGGCCGGAGCTTCCGGCGCTTATTTTTCTATGACATGACAGGTGATCACGTGATGCTTTCCATAGAAAATCTAACGTGAGTCATCCTTTATCCTATCCTATCTAACAAACAAGCGAACTTGAAGCATATGTACAAGTTGTAAGTACTTACAACAAATTACCATTACCCTGACCTGACGACGACGACCTGACGATTCTATATAGTAGGTAGGTATATTCGCGGCAATTATTTAATTAGTGTTAGATTATTTAATTTTAGTTTAGTTTTAGAATAGTTAAGCTTAATATAGATGAGCATGTATAAATTTAATGTAATGGGTTGATACCTAAATAAATAACATTTTTATTTATTATATTAAATTATGACTCACTCTAGAACGGTCTGGGCCGAGGCGTTTCTTCGTTTCTTATAGAAAGCATCACGTGATCACCGATCATTACTCATCATAGGAACAGAAGTGTCAGACGCCTAGCGTGACACCAAGGGCCTGACACTCTTTGATAGAGAAAGATAGTCTTATTGCGATTCCTATAAGAGGAAAGAGAAAAAAGAGAAAATAGTGCCATCATAGGTAGGCGATAGCGAAATACCGAAATTTATAAGAGTGAAAGAGAAAAAATCCTATGCTGCCCAAATTTTATATGAATATTCTTTCTCTTACCCGAGGTCGCTCGGTGGCGCGTCTATAACTACTTGTATGTACTATGTCTATGGTGAGGGCAGTAGCTTAAATGACAGGTGCAACGAAAACTTGCGTGTCCATTTCCATGTTTTGTTTTGTTTGGCATTTTGTTTGATATATTGTCACTTGGCTAGGCCGTCAGGAGACATAACCCGCCATCGATTCCTGTTGGAAATAATCGATGTTGATTCCCTTGCTTGTTTACAGGCTGGACAGCGTTCGCCCCAGATGCGCGCGCAGCCAACATGTGCACCACCAGCATGAGCGAGGCTCCGCGCAGCCCGCGCCACCTGCACAAGCGGAGGCGCCTCTCCCGGCTCCTCGACAAGCTGTCCATTCAACTACAGAACAACAACCACTACCCGCAGTGGGAGAAGATGCCCGAAGATGTACCTCTAGACTTATCAGTCAAATCAAAATCGCCTCCAGCATATTCCTGCGACGCTTGCGGACAGACGTTCACAGTTCACGACCGTTTAGCGAAGCATGTAGCGTCACGACATCGGAATAGAGTGCCGGAGAGCGAGCGCGCATACGAGTGCGATATATGCGAACGCCGCTTCGCGCGCTCGGATATGCTGACGCGCCACGCTCGTCTCCACACCGGGCACAAACCGTACACTTGTCCCGCTTGTGGCCAAGTGTTCTCCAGGTCTGATCATCTGGCGACGCATCATAGGACTCACACAGGTGAGAAGCCGTACAAGTGCACGGCGTGCCCGTACGCGGCTTGCCGCCGAGATATGATCACGCGCCACATGAGGACACACACGAGGCGACCGCAGCCCGCCTAGCTGTGGGACTGGACCTTGCTGGTCCCAATTATAGGGTGAAGGTTTTAACCAGAGCCGTTTTAAAACGTGAAGTGCATTTAACTGTTAGTTTTGTTTTGCCTATTTATAGAAGTGTTTATGCTAACTTTGTACCGACAAGATGTGTCAGCGCCACTTCAATGATACCATATAAGTAACTATATGTATTATACATACGAGCCGCGATGCATATATGTTTTCGTCTAGTCAGACCATTTTTTGAGGTTCTCGCGTTTGTACAAAAATAATGTTTAAGTTTAAAAATCACTAACATTTAATGCTAATGTAGTTTAATTTTATATGGTAATATCCTCCAATAACTAAATCCAAATACAAGAAATATCGTTTGTACTAAAATAAAAAAATAACGTTTTTATTTTTATTTGACGGGTAGGAATATAACAGATGTGAAAAGGGCTATTACTAGGGAAAGCAACACGGCTCTACCAATGATGTACTGACAATTTTGTTTCGAGTCCATGCATGCAGCAGTGCTATAGTATAGGAGAGGACAATATGATTTGGAGTACGTTTTTGAAAAGTACATTTTTTTTACAATAAGTCTTATGCAATTTTATTATACGATCAAAATAAACTAGATTAAACATTACTATTACTGTTCCCATTACTGGGTCATTTTATCTTCATGTGTAAAATTTATTAGAATAAACAAAATTATTGTGTGGAACTAGACGAACTAATTTGCATCGGGGCTCGTATATATAAGGGGCCAAAAATACTTCCATATTTATTTCATTACCTACGAATGAATCTGTTTTTGTTGAATAATTGGCACGACTAGGTTAGATGTCATATAAATATATTAATAACGGGTCACTCACGTATTTTAAGTCGAAAACCGCTCGTACGAGCAACCCGTTACGGATACGTGAGTGTCCCGTTATTAATATATTTAATATGTCTGTGTCTCATGGAAGTTTTGTTAGATGTCATATTTTTATCAGATTTAGAAGAATATGGCCGTTCGCGTGACCAGTCGGTGCAGGTAGCTTAAATGTAACATTCATTTAATTTAATTTCCGTACCATGTACCTTGTCACATTGACAATCAATATGAAAGTCGCTAGACCTCATACTATTGTCACTGTGACAAGGTTCGAAATGGTACTGAAATTAAATTTCTTGACCGTACTCTAAATACGTTTGATTTAGAATCAGAGGGGCTACCGCGAAAACCGAAATTCGCAAATTGCCGGGATCTTTCTCTTTTACTCCAATGAAGGCGTAATTAAATTATTTTAAAACGGGTCACTCACGTATTATTAAGTCGAATAGCTCGACATGTTTCGATCCAATTTAAAATAATTTAATATGTTTGAGTCTCATGGGATTTTTATAGTTAATGCGTAATTAGAGTGGCAGAGAAAAATGTCCGCAATTTGCGAACTTCGATTTACGCGGTTATAGCCCAGTTTTATTGCGAATTAGTCTGAAATATGAGTAAGGAATCGCGTTGCGTCATAGAGAAATGAGTAAGCATAGTGCTCACTCCATCATCAGTTTTGTTACCAAAACGACTATTCTAACCTAGTCGTGCCAATTATTATTGTCGTAGTCGAAATCTAGCGTGCTATTCGATAATAGATGGCGCGATGAACGGAAAGTCTAATGCTCAACAATTTTCAGCTATTATAACCGGATTAATCGGAACTCTATTTTCAACTCCTTCTGTTTGTAATATTAGTTGTAAATGGTTGAGCAATACACTTTTCAGTCGCGACACACGTGACATCTATTACATATAATTCCGCTACTTGACGCTAGTTGTCGACTACGAAAATAATAGTCGTTTTGGTAACAAAACTGATGTATGGAGTGAGCACTCTATGTTTACTTATTTCTCTATTGTTGCTTTTTTGTTATTATGTGTTATTATTGAGTTATTATTTTGAAACCTTTGATGATACTTTGATGATTAGTAGTGTGATATATTAATGGCGTTATTCATAAGCGTTTGTCAAAACTAACAAACCGTTGATAACCGTTTGTCCCTTTCCGTCATTTTGTTATTTCTGTTTGTTAGAAAGAGACAAAATTTGACGGAGGTTTGTAAGTGATTGCCAAGTTGTATGACTAAGACGGTAGATATATTGTAACAGGTCACTCACGTATTTTAAGTCGAATTCGACTTAAATGCGTGAGTGACCCTGTTAATATATGTATTGTTATATCTGTGCCTCAAGTTTAATGTGACATAAAATAGTAGAAATGAAATGAAATGGAACTAAAAAACTTCCATACTAAATTATTTACAACAAAAATGTGACAGTTACGAAGGAAGTGGCGCCCTCATTTATTTTCTACAATTTCTTGTCGGACTTATAAGTATTATTATTAAAGAAGTGCGATGTGCCAGACATAAGTGCTGTTGTTTACACATAAAAGCTTAAAATATTTCGCTTTTCTAGGTATTTAGACTGCGGTTAGTTTTAAAAATGTAAAATTGAAATGTTCCTTTGAGAGTGTATGACAAGAATGTTGGAGTAGCTAAATATTTTTGTAAGTACAAACCTTGTATTGTATACCTACGTTACTAGAGTTTAGAAGAATGGTAAATCATTGCGCATATGCGACGTTAAATATTACAGAAAGGGGGCAGTTAAGAAAACAGCAAACTAGGTTTACCCAAATAAAAGCCGTAACAGACTATCGCACCGCACTGCGACCTTGGTGCGGTGCGGCGCACGTATCGATAGTGTGTAAGGGGTCGCCATACGTGCGTTAAGGATGCAGCTATAAGTTAGAGCGAGAAAGAGATATTTTGACCACCATTGGTGTAAACAATGCATACAATTCCGACCGAACAACGACGCCTTTCCACTGCGCAATTCGCCACACGACTGAGCGCGCTGGTGTAACTAAATGCGATTTTGACTCCAATGTATCGGCCCCATTAGTAGTGCTCGTAAGGCCGGTCTTTACGAAGTAATATGTGGTATTTTCTATAAAACGGTACCTTATTGTCGATGGCGCTTATGCCATTATTAACGATGCTCCGATATAAATACAATGCCGCGCGGCGCTGTGCGGCGTAAGCGCCATCGACAATAAGGTCCCTTATCATAGAAAATGCCCCATATATATGTCTATGTGGGCTACTGTAAAAACAATTCACAAAACAACAATGTTCAAAAAAGCGAAGATAGCTTACAGGACTTCCCAGGTAGCATTTATACGTCATTATGACGTCCGTTACGTCATAAAGACGTCGCTGACGTCACTGCTACCTGGGTTAATAGGTAAGTTTGACGAATGAAAGAACAGAGATATACTTGTCTTATGTTTTGTATGCTTATTGTTTTGAGCTTTATTACATCTAATGTAAAAAAAATATGTTATTTAATAACTATGGCTGTAATTGCATAAAAACGTTTTGTTTGTTAGAATAAAGTTTGTACATGTGATGAACGATATCTAAATATAAGTGAGTTATAAATTATTATAAATATCTTAGCGCCACTTGCACCATCCCACTGACCCGGGGTTAAACCGTTAACCCAGTGTCAAATTTAAGCCGCATTCACATTTTGTCTGTCGTATTGTGTTGTGACACACTCGTGCGCGAATCGCGGCGACGCAACCATAATTAAATGTATGAAACCGATGCATCAGACAAATGGGGTATTTTCTATGAAAAGGGACCTTGTTGTCGATGGCGCTTACGCCGCACAGCGTCGCGGCGTTGTATTTATATCCGAGCGTCGTTAATAATGGCGTAAGTGCCATCGACAATAAGGTCGCTTTTTATAGAAAATACCACAAATGTGAACGCAATCATATTAAATGTATGCAACGTGATGAAACTGATACCAGTCACAACACAACACCCGGGGATATTGAGAGGTGCAAGTGGCCCTTAAAGCTCACTAGATGGAGTTGAGAGACGTGGGGGGGGGTTAACCAATAGAGGATGGATAAACGTGAATCTTCTGTTTTGTATTAGTTTTTTTTTTTTTTAATAATAATAATATATTTATTGCTTTCACATTGGTAAAATTACAGATGTTCTTAATCGATAATGTATCACATGACACCCTGTAAGGGTATTGCAATTTTATCTATCTACTCTAAACTAATACATATGTAAATTAAACACAGAGATAACATTACACAAAAGTTATACCTACCTAAGCATACAATTCCGTACCCAAAGGGTAAAAACGGGACCCTATTACTAAGACTCCGCTGTCCGTCTGTCACCAGGCTGTATCTCATGAACCGTGATAGCTAGACAGTTGAAATTTTCACAGATGTATTTTTGTTGCCGCTATAACAACAAATACTAAAAACAGAATATGTTAAATATTTAAATGGGGCCCCCATACAACAAACGTGATTTTTTTGCTGTTTTTTTCCGTAATGGTACGGAACCCTTCATGCGCGAGTCCGACTCGCACTTGGCCGGTTTTCATTTTTGCATTTGTACCTACAGTCAAGGGCATAAATATATATACTTACATTCCCAAAGTTATTAAAATATGTGTACACTCTTACACCTTAATAGAATAGAATAAATAGAATAGAAATTTAATTATTAATTAATTCTATAAAGATCATTTGTTTTCAGCTAAAGGTTACAGACATTCCAGGGGTCTCTAGGCAGTGCCTGTATCGCGGGGACCCAATTACAATTTAAATATCAGATCTGTTACAATTAAAAACTATCATTTAGTAAGAAACTACAAACTAAACCTTACCCAGGTAGCATTTATACATGTCTTAATGACGTCATAATCACGTCGTTATGACGTCGCTGACGTCACTTTGCTACCTGGATAATCTAGACACAATATTGGAACTAAATTTTGTTAAATATGGGCTTCTTACCTTAGACAATAAAGTCGTGTTCACATATTTTTGAGCCATTTGTCTGGATCGATATTTTTGCTCTAGACTGTACTATTTGTCATCTACTTAAGACCGTATAATGTACGTAGTCTGTATACTGTGTGTTTTAAATTTCACAGTGTATTAGTTCGCTGTAATGCTGTGTAATTTTTTGCATCAATAAAAAAAATTGCATTGGTTGAAATTCAACGGAGCGAAGAATAGAACCCATGCTATGGTTGTCCCCGTTCCCACTCGCACGTCCCTCTCTCTGCCTCAGTGGAAACTGGGGAAAGGCAGCCTTAACCAAGTGTTTTAGCGGTCCAGTAATTTTAAAAAAGCTCAATAAATTATACAGTATGTAACTGGACGTATAGCAATTACTCAAACCTGTTTAGGTCATACTGAGCATTTTTTACTATGGGACCAACGCCGAAACGTTTAAATTAAATTTCCATCTGCAGGTAAAGCAATTACTCAAACCTGTTAATGTTTAGGTCATACTGAGCAACTTTTACTATGGGACCAACCCCGAAATCGCGAAAAAAAATTTGGCTGTTTCATACATTTTGCTGGTGTGATGCTGTGATGTTGAAATTTCCTATGGGAGAGTCCATTTTTTTCGGGGTTGGTCCCATAGTAAAAGTTGCTCAGTATGACGTATGACCTAAACATTAACAGGTTTGAGTAATTGTTTTACCTGCAGATGGAAATTTAATTTAAACGTTGATAAAAAAAAAAACTGCGGCAATTCGGTAAATTATTGATAATTTTATTTAACAAGTGTTTGCGTTTATATAATAAAGGTAGGAGTATATTGAAAATAATACGTTTTGTTTTAGTTAAATGATTGTAGTTTTTCTTTTCAATGACATTGTGTAAAAGGCGTGTCAGGTAAGAAAAAATATTCGTATTTTTTTTTTACATATTATTGTGCCACTGTAGTGAGTAAGAGCATACGAGGCCTACGTTTCTTATTAAGTTTAGTATTGTTTTTTTTTTCTTCATATTTAAGTCGTTTTGTATTTGAGTGCTGGTTGTTTTTTTATTGGTTATTTAATTCACGTTCAAATATCGTTGCGGGAACGATTGTAAAAGTCATAGAGACTATATAAAGGAGCCAAATCTCTATGTATGAAAAGTGTCCATCAAAAAACAGTAATTAGGCGGCGCCACTATACACCGAAATACTACCAAAAACAACCTACGTAATTTGGTCGGGTTATTTGTTGGTTCATGTTATACTCATGTCCCAGAGCCTAACTAGAGCCACCGGAGAGATTAGGAACTTAATTAAAGCTGAAAGCGGTCACTTGTAACAATTCTGCCATAAGAGATTGGCATCCTTTCTATACCATCCATAGTAAAAGTTTTATCACAAGTATGGACGGTATATAAAGGACGACAATCTCTTATTGCAGAACTGTTGCAAAGGTTGCAAAAGTGATCAGCTCTCTGGGGTATGACATATGACATGAACCATAGAGGTATAGTAATATAGAGATCAAATGGGGGAGGGGCAACAAATAGAGAATAATCCGACCAAATTACGTAGGTGTTTTTGGAATGCTGTCAGAATAAAATAGAATAGAATTCATTTATTCATGGTAGACTACATTGCATACAAACGTATTACAAATTGAAACGACAGATTAATAATGACGTCGCTGACGTCATAATGACGTATAAATGCGACTGTGTGAACACCATAAGGCCACGCTACACCAAATAACATATACTAATCTATGCGCTACACCACGATTCCCATACGATTCCTAGAAGTGTATAAAAAACCGACAACTTCCCGATTGCGCACCACGATAGACAATTGATGGCCAGTCGTCCGCCATTGTATACCATTGCCCCCTGTACACAATGGCGATGGCTTATCATGTACCTTGACCACTGCGGACTGTGGCCTTAACAATCGTCCCGCAACAAATGTCATTTGAGTTGATTGATTATAAAATACCTAATAAAAGTTATAAACTTTTAGATGTCATCCTCCTAATTTCATCTGTGTTAGTTCTGTTAGTGTTACTGCTATATTCATTTGTCTTTAATAGTGTTATCGAGTGAATATTGTTTTTGTAATTATAAGAGTTGTGCCAAATTAATAGAACTTGGAACTACGTATAACAACGATGCGATGTTATAGCGCAAAAAATAATGTTTCAATAATGTTATATTATTTTAATAAACTTTAAAATATAGGTTGGTGTTTTTTTATGAAATAGTAACCAAAAGTACCCGATAGTTTTAGCGATGCAGCCGATATAGGACAAATTACATCCACACTCGCTAAGTCGCTATCAGGCATATAAACGCAAAAATCGAAGTTCGCAAATTGCGGGCATCTGTCTCCGTCACTATAACTACGCCCTCATTGGAGTAAAAGAGAAAGATCCCCGCAATTTGCGAATTTCGGTTTTCGCGGTAGCCCCTCGGCCCCGATGTCAAGGTCCCAGTTTACAGTGGCTATCGATGGGCCATACCAAGCCACTGCCATGGGCGACTGTGTGCCACGAATAGTTTACATGTGTGAAAGAGAAAGTATAACAATATACTTGTAAGAGTGAGATAGATTTAGTTTTGTTGAGGTTTTGTTAATTCCAACACGCCCCTCTAAAATAAATCTAAGTTTAAAATCTTTATACAAAATAGTAACAACATTACCTGCCTTGCTCTGGGAAACATCATGGCCAACATTTGTTCGAAGGTAAGAGAAACCCAGGAAAACCTTACCAGCTATGTCAACTAATAGTTTGTCAAAGGACTGTCTCATTTCAAACATAGAGAAAATCATACTATCTTTGTCTCACACTAGTACTAGCACCCAAAAGAAAAGGATGAGTATAATTTTTTTGTTCTTATTTACTGACAATTTGGTTTGACCAACTTAATTCAGAAAGTCTTATTGCGATTCCTATAAAGAGCCCTCCAGACTATGTGCGCGAATCGCGGAGAGAACATGTCGCGACGTTGACGTATGATTCCACACTCGCAACCTTCACGGCGATTTCGCAGTTTGGTTCGCGTCAAGATGGCGGAAAAGCATCAGCTGATCGAGTTTAACTGCTATGGCATCATACGTGATTTAGCTATTGTTCCACTTTGTTTTGTTGTAAAACCGTAAAATATAGCCGCTTAATATAATATAAGTATCATTTATCTTGCCACATATGAGTCAAAATAGTGCGTAATGTGGAGTCTTGCCAGTTCGCGCTTCGCGCTTCCTTTGACGCGGGCTAATAAACCGACAAAAAACGGGGAACTAGGCGCGAAGGCGTGAACAATCTGCGAAATCGACGCCACACTTACGTTCGCGGCTTCGCGCCGCGATTCGCGCACGAATGTTGAGGGCCCTTAAGAGGCAAGAGAAAATAGTGTCATGCTTTGTCTTTATCACCGTCCGGGCATTTTTTCATGGTCGGGTTATGGTATCATGTGGGCCTCATAGCAAGGAGGCGATGGCGAAATACCGAATTTATAGGAGTGAAAAAGAAAAGACATTGGATATGCAAACCGGATAAATTGCGTAGTATACATTTTATATGAATATTATTTCTCTTACCCCCTGTCGCTAGGTGGCGCGTCTCTAACTACTTGTATATACTATGTCTATGATATGAACCATTGTATTACAATTCAAAAGCTCGCTTTAGACTACGCGGCGCGAAGGCGCGATTCGCGCACGAGTGTGGAGGGCCCTTAATACCATGCGTTATCGTAAGTCAGAGGAAGATTTTGTAGGACATACTCTAAAAAATGCGCTTAAATATTGTTCAGAATAGGGGACTATATGTACCTACATATCTATATATATCGGCCATATTTTATCGAATTCTGACGAAAAAAACTAGTTACAACAAAGTTCAATCGGCCCAACAGGTGTTTTCTTGTGCTTAGTTCTTGTTACACCTTCCTAAATTTATTATAGTAACAGACGAGAGGGACGCCGTAATACATGAGAAACGACAGGATATATATCTTATCGTGTCTCACGTATTGCGTATTTGAATTTTTTTTATGGTAAAGGTATAAAGAACTTTTTTACTGTAATATAAACGGCCAAACATGGGCCAAAATTTCGGGTGCGTTCATAACGCCATCTTGTTTGCCTCGCCATAGACCATTTGACATTGACGAATATTTATCACTGGCAACATTGCATCATTTTGTACTATTGTATCGTAGTTCACACTGCGTCCGCCATTTCGCGTCAGCGTCACAATCGCAAGAATTGATCGAGTTGAAGACCGAGACGCCCTCGTTGGGAAAAAGTAGAAGTTATAGTTTTCCCATTTACGGGATCCAGGTATATTAATGTGATTTTACCTAATTTTGTTAATTAAGATGCACTTTTCAGGATTCCTAAGCGGTTAGACGGTGATAAGTTGGTCAATCAAGTGAAATTTCTGTCGAAATGTGCTTCATTTTCGTAACATCATTTGGCATATAAGCGACCTGACGACAGCGCTCTCTGTGATGCCTTTTGCTAGGTAGTTTTCACTTAGTGGCGCTAATTTGTCATTATTCATTAATATTATGATAATACAATAGAAGTTAATTATTTATTTTGTTATTTCGTTTTGTGCACCGCGTGTTCGATTATTTGGCTGAATCCCTTCATAAGATGGCGGACATCCTAACGCCATTTATTTATTTATACGACGAGTAAACCGTTTTATTCGTTGTGCAAAGTGTTTGTGTTGAAAAATACTCTTAAAACTACAGTGTGATGGACTCAAATTCGGTCTATTAACAATTTAGTGTTCGGTACTGATATATATATTACTCAAAGTACATATGATTGTTTGTGGACGGTTTTTTTCTCTGCTTAACGCATCTCTGACTCGGTCAAGTACGCCGGTTATTGATTGATTTATTATTTATACG
This sequence comes from Cydia strobilella, assembly GCF_947568885.1. Taxonomy (NCBI): domain Eukaryota; kingdom Metazoa; phylum Arthropoda; class Insecta; order Lepidoptera; family Tortricidae; genus Cydia; species Cydia strobilella. The sequence continues at coordinate 1,828,014 of NC_086068.1, read as the reverse complement.
GCGAGTTGCTCTTTAGGTCACTGGGGTGAGGAAATACATAGTTTCAAAGCAGTAGAAAACATCCAGGTTTTAGTTTCTGGTGTAGATACTAGTACTAGACGTGTAATAATAACAGAGATAAGCAATGATAGATACAATTAGAGTTGTGCATGCTCGTTCACCGAAAAGAGCGCTCCCAACTAGTACAATCTCACAACTTACTAGTGCGGTCGGTTCGGTTTTAATACAGTAGTACACACATCAAAGGTTTGATAGGTTTCCTCGAGGAGCTGGGCTGGCAGGACTAGCCCACCCCCATGTCACGCAAAATAGGCGCCAGTCGTCGAGTTGCGGAAAATCGCCCGAATTACAATACAATACAGTAGTACACAGAGAGACGACGTTTAGTTTTAGTTCGGTCGGATCACTCGGATCGCTTTGCTGTCATTGTCACTCCTCGGTCCTCGCTCCCATTCTGTTTCGTTCGCGTGTATTGTACTAAAACATACTAAGAGCAGAATCATTAGGGAATAGTTCGGTCTAGTACAGTGGAGGGAATCGTGTCTTTGATTTTAGTACATGTACTACACAAGCCTAGATACAATAACTAATCTAAGAATAAAAAACTAGTGTTGGTCAGTGGCGGATTTGCCCTAAGGCCCAGTAGGCTGGGGCCTAAGGTGGCAGTCTAAATGGTGGGGGGCTGAGAAAAAGGGCGGCTAGTGTTTACTACATGACCTGGGGCCTAGGGAGGCCAAGACTGCAAATCCGCCACTGGTGTTGGTTGAAAGACTTGAGTTCTCTGCTTTAAGACTGAAGTTTTTTGGTTGGTTGGTTTGGTGTGGTACATTATTTACACCACTACATTAATTTTTACTGACAGTAGTATTGCGGTACTTCTATATTACTATAGATCTCAGTACTAGACATGAGTAGTTCGCGAATGAAAGATTCAAATGAAGTACTTCACTTGATGTAACTCTTTCATTCACTAGTTCTGTTCGGATTTATTTAGTTCTTTACTTCAGCAGTTCAGTTTAATTATCTTTTCATTTACTTGCTCATTCGCTTAGAGAGTGACAAGGACGCCACATTTAAACCTTCGATTTATAAATTCATTTATTTAAGTGATTCATATTGAATGAAATTATCAATCGAATCCTTCATTCAACTCAATATATCCGCGAATGAGAGATAGAAAACCAGTACTGATGATATAGAAGAATCTTTTGAGCTACTGAACTAAACTGAACTAGTGAACTAAAAGAGTGAAGTACTTCACAGCGTATGAAAGATGCATATCAATCTTTTCTTTTTAGTGACGCATTTTGCGCATGACTGAGTGACGAAACCCCATTAAAAAAAATATAGATAAAAAAAAAGTTTTTTGGTTCAGAAACCCGAGGCTTTTGTTGAAACTTATCAGACCTCTTTTTTGTAGAAAAAAAATGTCAATAACAGATTTTCTTTACTGCTACTAGTATTTAGATAAAATCTACAAAATTGTTGATTGGGAGTCTTTAACCCTTAAATGCATAGTGATGTATGTATGTACACAACAAAAAACATATAATTTTATGCATAATTAGGTAAAATCTATTTGATCCTGTATATTATTTTGATCGTAAATTAATACACTTTCCGTCGTTTTATTGAAATTTGCGCAGTATTTAAGTTTAAAAAAATTACATTTCTTTTAACACGAAATGGCGGAAAATTGGGAAAATTTAATGATTTTTAATATGTAATTTAGGCGGTTTTTTCGGGGTTTGTAATTATTTATATTTAAAATCTTTATTATAGGTATATTACAAATAGAATAAATTTCTAATGGTAGTAAGATTTTTTATATCTTTTACCAATAATTGTATAAATTTACATAAATTATTATTTACCCTATGTAAATTCTAATACTGGTTAAGCAGTGAAAATCGATGTTTTAATTTATATTTTTATTTTTCCTAGAATCAGTAAACAATTATGTAAGACATATATTAATTTCAGGCAAAAAGAAAAAATCATGCATTTAAGGGTTAAGCAAGATTGGAGGTTTTTATTATTCCGAGGCTCAAGTCCTTTTGAGTATTGCTTAAAATACCGGACTTGGACTCGCCCAGAGAGGGTTCCGTACTTTTAAGTATTTGTTGTTATAGCGGCAACAGAAATACATCATCTGTGAAACTTTCAACTGTCTAGCTATCACCGTTCATGAGATACAGCCTGGTGTCAGACAGACGGACAGCTATCTAAAAGAATGGGCTTGTTGTAGTGTAAAGGTGTAGCATGCAACTTCGTACCTCAGGTATCATTACTAGTAAAAACTGGCCAAGTGCGAGTCGGACTTCCGCACAAAGGGTTCCGTACCATTACGCAAACAACGGCAAAAAAAACACGTACCCAAAGGGTAAAAACGGGACCCTATTACTAAGACTCCGCTGTCCGTCTGTCTGTCTTTCCGTCTTTCACCAGGCTGTGTCTCATGAACCGTGATAGATAGACAGTTAAAATTTTCACAGATGATGTATTTCTGTTGCCGCTATAACAAATAATAAAAACAGAATAAAATAAATATTTAAGTGGGTCTCCCATACAACAAACGTGATTTTTTTGCCGTTTTTTGCGTAATGCTACGGAGCCGTGCGCGAGTCCGACTCGCACTTGGCCGGTTTTTTTATAACATGAATGGGGTTATACAATATACAAGTCCCGTTTTCGTAAATAATAATGTGTAAAAATCGTGAATGTTTAAACAAAAGGATTGACTTGTCCACAGCTGAGCAAAATGCCGCCGCCCGATAAGAAGGCTATTGCGGAGGGAAAGCTGATACAGTCCTATCTGAACAGCTATAATGCCACCACGGAGACTCCTGTCCTGGACTGTAAGTTATATTATATTATCCTTTATTTCAGACAGTAAAGTAAATTTCATATTTTTACAGTTCTTGCATATTTTATTGCTGTCTGTGTGCCACTTATTGGCAAAAGGCCTCCTCCAACCTTCTCCATTCCTCTCTATCCTTAGCAACTCTCGTCCATGTGCTTCCTGCTATGGCTTTGATATCGTCCACCCATCTTCTATATGGTCTACCTCTTTTTCTTTTCTTATGGCCCGTGAACCAGTTCATTATCAGTTATCAGTTCAGTTTGACGACCGGTCTGGCCTAGTGGGTAGTGACCCTGCCTGTGAAGCCGATGGTCCTGGGTTCGAATCCCGGTAAGGGCATTTATTTGTGTGATGAACACAGATATTTGTTCCTGAGTCATGGATGTTTTCTATGTATTTAAGTATTTGTATAGGTATTATATATATCGTTGTCTGAGTACCCACAACACAAGCCTTCTTGATCTTACCGTGGGATTTAGCCAATTTGTGTAAGAATGTCCCTATAATATTTATTTATTTATTATCGATTTCGACCATTAATTGTATGTCCTGAACATTTCCATTTCAACTTTTTTATTGTTTTTGTGACATCTTTTGTTTTGGTGAGCTTCTTTATGGATTCTATTCTTATCTTATCCGATAGTCTTTTCCCCAGCATACTTCTCTCCATGGAGTTTTGGCAAGTTCTTTCTAATGTGTGTTTTAGTGAGAGCCCAGGTTTGGCAGCCGTAAGTGAGTACAGGAAGTATGCTGGTATCAAAGAGTTTTTTTATCGGGGGGACTAAGTACTGTACTTTAACCCTCTCTCTTTAGCGAAGAGAAGTTGACAGTTCCGCTACTTGACGCTTGATGTAGACTACGAAAATGTGACGTTTTTCAAGTACCACATTGTCGCTTACCATAAGGACGAAATTTGCTAGTATCTTTATACGAATAACCTGTCAGAGCGTGCTTATGGCAAGCGACAAAAGTACCTTTTGCTTGAAGGCGACACAAATAATAGTCTTTTTGGTAACAAAACCGATGTATGGAGTGAGCACTCTATGGCCTTTTCCCCACTTGGCGGTGCGGTATCGGTGCAGTACGCAGTATGTATTTGTCATTGGTGCTGATTCGCGGGCGCGTAGCGCGGTCCCGAATCTGCACCAGTGACAAAGAAATACTGCGTACTGCACCGATACCGCGCCGCCAAGTGCGAAAGCGGGCTACGTCTTCTTAATTCTCTTTGCTAAAACTTCCTGCCTAGCACAGCTAAACTTTTTTGTCTCATCTTAGTAAGGCCCACGGTCCTACCTGTAGTACTAATTACTTCAATGTAATGTAAACCATTTTCAATGGGGTTGGCCGATCGAAATAATTAGCAGATGGCGCCAGCATAGCTTGCCCTGTCAATCCCTAGAATTGTGTCAAATTTTTGTTTTTTTAATGCCCTGGATGCCGGCCCTTTAAGCCAAATCTCATAGAAAAAGGGGCAAGCTATGATGGCACCATCTGCAAACCTTTGACAGTTGCCAACCCCACGTTTAATTTTCCCGCTAGGGGCGCTAGTGTAGATGGAGGTCTTTCAAAATGTAAAATGCATCGAAGTTTTGGTGGTTTCAAGCTTTTTATCGGGAATTTTCACTTCTTATTCATAATTGTGGTAAATCTTTCTTTATCTTTGATTAATCATGGTAAACAATAGATATAGCTCAATATATGTTAGTGGTTTAAAAAAAGTGCCAACTAAAATATATGCAAAATTAAACAGGTTGAAAAAATGGCACCTTTACCAAAAATACCTTTGTGTATATTAGAACGTAATTGATTTTATAAAAATAATCATAAAAGAATTTTGAGATCTGTTTTTCTGGACCTACATCTACAGTGGCGCCAACTGGTGAGCACAAAAACGGTAGCCCTCATTGGAACAGAGTTGCATTTCTTTTGTTTCGTTCGATTTCAAAACAAAATAAATTTAACCATATCTATTTCACTATTGATTTTAAATTCAGATGGCTGTTTTATAATGTTTATTTTATTAGTTGCCTGTTGAGAAAGATTTTTTTGACATAAAGCTTATTTTATATTTTCTCAAAAGTGCCGGTTGCAACAAACAGTATATCAAATCACAACTAATCTATCTTTTTTAGTGAACAGCGATGGTGGTGACACAGACGAGGTGCCCACTAATGGCGTCACTTACTTCGTGGACGAGCAAGGCCGCTACTACTACCAGCAGGGAGAGAACCAGTCCATCATGTCTCTACCCACCCCGGATGATAATGATGTAAGAGTATTTTAGGGTAGGGAGTGCCCAGCAATAGCTTCACCTTGCGGACGAGCAGAGCTAGTACTACCAGCAGGGGGAAACCAGTCCATCATGTCTCTACCCTGCCCCGAATGATAATGATGTGAGTATAATTCAGGGTAGGGAGTGACTAGCAATGGCTTCACCTTGCGGACGAGCAGAGCTAGTACTACCAGCAAGGGGAAACCAGTCCATCATGTCTCTACCCACCCTGGGTGATAATGATGTAAGAGTAGGGAGTGCCCAGCAATGGCGTCACATTGCGGACGATCAGAGCTAGTACTACCAGCAAGGGGAAACCAGTCCATCATGTCTCTACCCACCCTGGGTGATAATGATGTAAGAGTATTTTAGGGTAGGGAGTGCCCAGCAATGGCGTCACATTGCGGACGACCAGAGCTAGTACTACCAACAGCGAGGACCAGTCCATCATGTCTCTGCCCGCCCCGGATGATAATGATGTAAGTGTAGTTCACTGTTCAGGGTAGGGCCCAGTTAGCAAAGTGACGTCAGCGACGTCACAATGACGTCATTTATACGTTATAATGACGTAACGGACGTCATAATGACGTATAAATGCTACCTGCCGGGCTAGCACATGATTGGCGCGAGAGTATCTAGCCGCGACATAGACTATCCGTCCCCCTTTAATTCATACAGTTAGTAAAAGACGGGTAGCCTATCTCGCGGCGAGATACTGTCGCGTCAATCATGTGCTCGGCCTACTGGGGGACAATGGCAGCGCGCTAGGAGAAATATATAGATAGATAGATATATTTATTTCTAATTGGATGTTACATGTTATTTTCACTTAAAAATATCACAAATTCACAAAAAGATCGTCAAATATAAACAAAAATAATAATAAGCAACAAAACAAAATATAAGATAATCATACAAACCAATAATGTGAACAAAAATAAATAAAATTTATAAATAAAATAGTTAAATTCCGAATTGAAGTAAGGCATATTATTCTGTAACCGAATTCGTAGCAGATGGAAACATTTAGTCAAATTTGTTGTTATTAAGAATGAGTGACATTTTATTAATTGTATCTTATTGTTTTTATTTTCCTTTCATATGTACTGACTGCTAGTTTTAGAATTTTATTTTATTGCATGTTATTTTTAATTTTGTAAATATCTCTTATTCAAACACAATGTATGTTGTAAATGAATGAATAAATGAAATGAAATGAAATTTAAAATTTAAATATGAAATATGAAATGTCAATATGGGCGCTAGCGGCATTTACTTGTGGAAATATAACAAAGTCAATACTAAAGTCCCTATCAAAAAGTTGACCGTTAGGGGAGTTCAGAAAAAAATATCCTCATGGCTCAGCTCCCTTTCCTACGAGGACATAGAAGAACTCCTAAAAGTTGACAAATAACTAATTTTCTCTTATCACATACACACACACACACACACACACACACACACACACACACACACACACACGCATACACACACGCACACACACATTCACTCGCAACAATTAACTTGATCGAGTCGCACGCTGATGGGATAACTTTATAATTCTAATAAGTATAACTTAGTTAGTTTCAATATAATTTAATATAGTTTTAGAATGCTCGTTTCTTAATAATTTATTGTAAAAAATGTAAAATTAATTCTGTTTTGTATCTCCTCTTATAGGCTTTATGTTAATTAATTGTGTAAACTCATTCGAGTCTGGGTTACCTACGAGACAGGCTAAGCGTAGTGTAGGAACCAGAGCAACCTGACTTGTATATTTCAATGCCAGGTACATTTTGTCAACTGTAGTTAATTAGGTTAATCTTAACAACCCTGAAAATACTTTTATGTACCTACAATAAAAAAAAATTGAATTTTGAATTTGAAATAAGACTAGGGTTCCATACCAAAAAGGTACAAAAGGAACCCTTATGATGCGACTCTGTCCGTCCGTCTGTCTGACACATTTCTATTTTCCATGTCGTGATTCGGTACGTACGTCTGTTAGTTGTGTTAGTACAGACAGCAGCAGAAGTTGCTAAACGGGCGAGGTGTTCAAAATTACCTTGATACGTTCTTATTCTCTTAATAATAGAGTCGCGTCAAAATGGCTCAAAACTAAAACATACGAGGAAACAGAAAGCCTTTTAACGTTGAGTACCATTACACACACCACACACACACACACATACACACACACACACGCACGCACGCACGCACACACACACACACACACACACACACACACACATGCGCGCAGGCTTGAGTACCTACTGGAACTTCCATGTTGTTTGTTTGTAGTGCTTGGAATTAGTATAGTTTGTCTCTAAATAGTATTAGTATAGGCAAAGATAGATATAACTCCGTAATAGATGGATACAGTCTAAGGAAAAAACGTGCCTCGAAAATCAAGAAAATTTGATTCTCGTTCAGAGGGCGCTACTAGTTTTGGCCTACTGTCGTATAGATGGCGTTGACGGTTTCGTTTGTTATTTAACAATTTTAACGCATATCAGTGAAAGAACATGGGTCAAAATCATCAAAATAATTAATGCAAATAAAAAAAATCATTTATCTATATTTAAATACATTTTATCGTATTTTTACAAATCTTCAATTTTAGTTTTAAAGTGTGTCGACAGATGGCAGTGAATTCACTGGGGTTACAAAATTTACTATGACAGTACCGCTCTAGTATAGGAAATAGGTAGTAAATGTTTGTAAATAGTATAGCACTGATTAAATAATAATTGTGTTTAAAAATAACTGCTATCTATGTTAAATCTAATAATTATCTGGTGCTTTATTTCACGCATGGTGTGAAATAATTTATTTTAAATACAGTATAACCTATTGACACTAAATATGATCAGTACTTCATATTCTGACACTATTGGCACTTTAACATCTTTATATGTGACGTTTTCAAGCAAAAGGTACCACATTGTCGCTTACCATAAGGACGAAAATTGCTTGTATCTTTATACGAAAAACCAGTCAGAGCGTGCTTATGGCAAGCGACAATGTGGTACCTTTTGCTTGAAAATGACACATATAAACACAACGGTATACGTCAATTAAAATACAGCCCAATCCGCAGGAGGGTATAGCCGAAGACGAGAACAACCTGATGGAGGAGGGGTACCAGACGGTGACGCTGGTGCCTTCGGAGACAGGGTCCGGGGAGGTCAGCTATGTGCTGGTGGTACAAGAAGAAACCAAGCCAGTTCTCAATGTGGACATCAAGATTGATCAGGTATGTTATATAACCATGGGGGAGGGGTATCAGACAGTGACGCTGGTGCCTTCGGAGACAGAAACCAAGCCAGTTCTCAATGTGGACATCAAGATTGATCAGGTATGTTATATAACCATGGGGGAGGGGTATCAGACAGTGACGCTGGTGCCTTCGGAGACAGAAACCAAGCCAGTTCTCAATGTGGACATCAAGATTGATCAGGTATGTTATATAACCATGGGGGAGGGGTATCAGACAGTGACGCTGGTGCCTTCGGAGACAGAAACCAAGCCAGTTCTCAATGTGGACATCAAGATTGATCAGGTATGTTATATAACCATGGGGGAGGGGTATCAGACAGTGACGCTGGTGCCTTCGGAGACAGAAACCAAGCCAGTTCTCAATGTGGACATCAAGATTGATCAGGTATGTTATATAACCATGGGGGAGGGGTATCAGACAGTGACGCTGGTGCCTTCGGAGACAGAAACCTAGCCAGTTTTCAATGTGGACATCGAGATTGATCAGGTGTGTTACCCATATTCGTTATTTAATGATGATGATTCATTCCTGTTATACCTCATTAGGGACATAGGGCTCGCAGAAGGATTCTCCATTTGTCGCAATCTTGTGCGGCTACTTCCAGCTCTTTCCAGCCGAGTCCAGTTGAGCCAGCCTCCTTCTCGACTGATCATCTCCATGTAGTTAATACAAGGCCTCCCCGACCGCCTACTGCCAGCCGAATGCCAGTGGAGACCCTGCTTGGCCAGGTTGCTGACCGGCCTACGGAGTACGTGACCGATCCAACGCCATTTCCCGTCCTATGGGTTTCTGCTCAGTCATCTGCCATAGTCTAACGTTTGATATGTATAATGATATTAATGATAAAAAACTTGTTATGATTTTTATAAGTCGGGTGACGATGCAACATTATGGTACCATCGAGCTGATCTTATGATGGAGATAGGTGGCCATTACTATTACTAGGTGGCCATAGGACTGTGATAAAACAACGAAACCTAATTGTTTGGGGTTTTTAAAATTGTATTGTCTCGATGAGTATTAATTGTGGAAAGAAAAGTACAGTCAGCGATAAAAGCTTGTACCAAAAATGAAATTTTTGCCAAAATCATATTAATAACCAATGTTAACAGGAGGAGGAAGAGGACAAAGGCAACGAGGACGTGTACAATTTCGAGGAGGAGGGCGCCGAGGAGGCCTCGGAGGGGGAGGAGGAGGGGGCCAAGCGCAAGAAGACCCCCAAGCGGCGCAACATGCGCTCCAAGTTCACATGCACCTTCTGTAACTACACCAGCCACCGCCGGTGAGTTACCTGAATACTCATCCTCCTCGTGTTATCCTGGCATTTTGACACGGCTCAAAAAAAAAAACCGGCCAAGTGCGAGTCGGACTCGCGCACCTAGGGTTCCGTACTTTAGTATTTGTTGTTATAGCGGCAACAGAAATACATCATCTGTGAAAATTTCAACTGTCTAGCTATCACGGTTCATGAGATACAGCCTGGTGACAGACAGACAGACGGACAGCGGAGTCTTAGTAATAGGGTCCCGTTTTTACCCTTTTGGTACGGAACCCTAAAAATTATCATTTTAAAGGTTGGTTTAGACCCGCTACCCCGCAGACTTGCAGTGCTGAGGTAGAGTAAGATAGGAGAAGTATCAGGCAAACTTTCAGCTTTCCTCAAGGACCTACTCTCTCTCTCGAAATTCTTTGGTACGCACCAAAGAATTTCGCATATTAAGTATTGTATATGCAAGTACGAGCGAAATGCATAGAAAGTAAATTACGCCGACGTTGGCGAATATGTCAGTGCCAAGCTCGTGGTAAGGCTACTGGTATTAGTAGTGATTCCTATGACGTAAAGAAAAAACCGGCCAAGTGCGAGTCGGCCTCGCCCACCGAGGGTTCCGTACTTTTTAGTATTTGTTGTTATAGCAGCAACAGACATACATCATCTGTGAAAATTTCAACTGTCTAGCTATCACGGTTCATGAGATACGGCCCGGTGACAGACAGACAGACTACTGAAAATGCAAGGCATTTAAAGGGTTAAAATGTAACGTTTATGTATTTCTCTGCTAATAATAAGGTCTCTTCCAGCTACCTTCTCCTGCGACACATGAAGACCCACTCCGAAGACCGGCCCTACAAGTGCAAGGTGTGCGAGCGGGGCTTCAAGACCATGGCCTCGCTGCAGAACCATGTCAACATGCACAACGGGGTCAAACCGCACGTCTGCAAGTATTGCAACAGTCCCTTCACCACCTCAGGTCAGTACCTAGAATTTTTTTTAACAAGGATTATTTTAAGCTTAGAACAAATTTAAAAGTGGAAAAATTACTGCCTTGGGTGAGTTGAACTCACGGCCTCTTGATCGAAACTCCAGCGCGCTGCCAACTGAGCCACCAGGACCTCATCCATAGTCAGCAAATCTTCCCACTATATGGGTCTAGGGGACCCTAGCGACATCTACGGTAAGAGCATTACACTTCTTAAACGACCACCACTTCCACTTTTAAATTTATTCTAAGCTTAATATCATCGTTCGCAGATGTTTCTGCCTGTTGAAAAATTAAGGATTAAATTAAGGAAGGAGGAAGGAAAGGTTCACTGACGTTGTTTTTGTTGCTTTTAAATCCTTGGTACTTATGATTCCGAACTGACTTTTCGATCGTCATATGAAGTTTTTTTCATATAGCACGAAATACCAATTCGTGGAGTAAACGACTACTCGAGTGTCGACCATGGGGGGATGAGCGTCCTCAAAGTAGACCCCAGATGCGTTGGGACGACGACATCAAGAGGACTGCGGGGAAGCAGTGGCTCCAAGTCGCACAAAACCGTGACGAATGGCGCAAAATGAAGGAGGCCTACACCCAAAGCAAAGACATATAACTCCGTAATAGATGGATACAGTCTAAGAAAAAAAACGTGCCTCGAAAATCACGAAAATTTGATTCTCGATCAGATGGCGCCACTACTTTTGGCCTACTTTCGTATAGAGGGCGTTGACGGTTTCGTTTGTTATTTATAATTTTAACGCATAACAGTGAAAGAACATGGGTCAATATCATATAAAAATAATTAATGCAAATAAAAAAATAATTTATCTATATTTAAATACATTTTAACGTATTTTTATAAATCTTCATTTTTAGTTTTAAAGTATGTCGATAGATGGCAGTGAATTTACTGTGGTTACAAAATTTACTATGACAGTACCGCTCCATCTTATTATATCCTCTTTGCCCATAGGGTAAGAAAAAGGCTAAAGAGACAGAGAAAGATGCAGTTTTTTTAGTTACCTTTAGGCTTTTCTTATTTCATCCATCCATACTAATATTATAAATGCGAAAGTCTGTCTGTCTGTCTGTGTGTTCCCTCTTCACGCTTAAACCGCTTAACCGATTTAGATGAAATTTGGCATAGAGATAGGTTGAGTCCTTGAGAAGGACATAGGATAGTTTTTATCCCGAAAATCATCCCTTAAGAAAGTGAAAAGCGGGGTGGAATTGAGATAATTAACGAAGTGCCTGCTAATTTGTGTGCATAATATGCTCAAATTTAGATTGCTATGAGATTTTTTCCAGGCGCTATTCTTACTCTAGCTGCGGTTACTAAGTCCACGCAGCAGAAGTCGCGGGCAAAAGCTAGTTGTTAAGGCGGTTCGCTGAGCCAGAAGGCGAAAAATCTCCTTATATGATCCTGTTTTTCTAAGAGGCGTTGATATTAGTAGACGTGGAAAAAATATATGTAGTTCTTGACTATATTATCTTTAATATCATAGCTTCCGATACACGAATTATGACACTTCGCTCGATACAATTAATTCCCAAAGTAACCTCTACCTCGGACTTTTAATCCAACTTTACTCGGTTATTTATTATGTGATACTATAAACAAAAAAAAGAAGAAACAACAATCTTAACTTAAATAGTAATTTCATAGCTTTCGAATTTCGATATTGTAGGGTAACGTTTATAAAATAAATAAAAATCGTCAAAATTCGATCAAAATTGACACTTGGCGCGCATGATCTTTCCCGTTCTTTCTTGCGAAATGTGACAGAGACAGCGGCAAATCGATGGAACGGCCTTAATAAGATAATGTGTTGTACAGGCGAGCTGGTGCGACACGTCCGCTATCGTCACACGCACGAGAAACCGCACAAGTGCACCGATTGCGACTACGCTTCCGTCGAGTTGTCCAAGCTGAGACGACACGTGCGGTGTCACACCGGCGAGCGACCCTACCAGGTACTGTATAAATACTAATATCAAATCACTTTATTGTACAAAAAAAAAATATTGTTAACATGAAAACGTTGTGTCCGAAACGAAAGTGAGAGAAAGGATATGAACGTAACCTTATTTGAAGTTGGGGGTTGCAACCAAATTTTGGGGCACCCACTATCTGAGGATGCAAAATGTTTATACAAACTTGTTGCGCTTGGACTAAATAGAAGATAGTTACATTATTGTACACGCACAGAGCGACGTGACAAAGCTCTTTAAACAAGGATAAAAAAAATATGAAATTCATATAAATTTAGGTACAAAGGCGAGCTTATCCCTAAAAGGGATCTCTTCCAGCTAACCTTAGAGGTAATGAGTGGAAAATTCGAATTAGATAGATAGACAAGCTTATAGAACGTACTACGTAATATTTAAAAAGTTAAACTACAATATTAACGTCTACGACTAACTAAAATACATCAATAGCATTATACAATAAAATAAATATGTACTAGCATACATAAATATCTAGTACTAAATAAATAAATATATATATATATATATATATATATATATATATATATATATATATATATATATATATCAAGTGCAAATAAGAAAACAATAATAAAAAGATTAGTACTCAACCAAATCACACTTCGTGGGAAAGCCAAAGCTTTTTCAGATTAACTTTGAGTGATGTTACAGACCGGGACCATTGAGCGACAGGGGCAACTCGTTCCACAACTTCACAGCGTGCACTGTGAATGAATTTGCATCATCATGTCAGCCGATAGACGTCCACTGCTGGACATAGGCCTCCCCCAAGGCTCGCCACTCTGACCGATAAGAAGGCTCAAGGTCACGCAAAGGGCAATAGAGAGAGCTATGCTCGGGGTTTCTCTGCGTGATAGAGTCAGAAATGATGATTCCGCAGTAGAGCTAGGGTCACCGATATATCTAGCAGAATTGCAAACCTTAAGTGGCAGTGGGCGGGGCACATTGCTCGCAGAACTGATGGAAGACGAACTGCCGGTAGGCCTCCAACGAGATGGAGCGACGACCTGGTGAAGGTCGCGGGAATTCGGTGGATGCGAGCGGCACAGGATCGGTCGGAATGAATTCGCATACGTCATATAAATAGTAATGATGGCATTAGTTTGTTTTAATGATCCGAGCACCATATATTTTGACTTAATAGGATCAGGCAATTCGCAGATGGCCACTCTGATAGTCGTTTCAGATCCTCATAGCCTTAGAACAGTTGTAGCGAACTCTCCAGGATGAAACGATAGAAAAACCTGCAGATCATCCGCGTAAAGATGGTATTTACCAAGGGCTTGACACTCTTTGATAGAGAAAGATAGTCTTATTGCGATTCCTATAAGAGGAAAAGAAAATAGTGCCATGATTTGTCCTTATCACCGACCGGGTGGCATCATAGGTAGGAGGCGATGGCGAAATACCGAAATTTATAAGTGAGAGAGAAAAAATCCTATGCTGCCCAAATTTTATATGAATATTCTTTCTCCTACCCCTGGTAGCTCGGTGGCGCGTCTATAACTACTTGTATATACAACGTCTATGGTATTTACAGTATTTTATGCAGTAGATGATATCGCTGCTGTACAAAAAAAACACTATCATGGGCATTTTCACTTAATAGTGTACCATTTTTTTTTTTCAAAACTGCATTAATTTTTGGGTTATTTCTACTCAGAATCACAAGGATTATCGATTTAAAAAGAAAAAAAAATATATCCCGAAAAAATGACAGTTTTGTAACGCATTTTCACATATTCTGACGTCGGTCGAGCGTACGAATTAACATAATGTTCTATGACTCTGACGTCCGCGGCAGATTTTTCATCCGACGGTACGCTCGACAGACGTCAGCGACGTCAGCCTAGGAGGAAATCAGAGGGCCTACCGCGAACCACGTTTGATAAGTTGCCTCTCAGTCGCACTTGTAAATTCGTACGTAAGTGTGACATGGAGGCAAAACTTCGAACGTGGTTCGCGGTAGGCTCTCAGGCCTTATAGTGGTTTTACCAAATATTCAGACTAACTAACCGGACTCTAATATAAGTAATTTTTTCCAGTGCCCGGACTGCACATATGCTTCCCCAGATACGTTCAAGCTGAAGCGACATTTGCGTACGCACACTGGGGAAAAACCCTACAAGTGCGACAGCTGCAACATGTGCTTCACGCAGTCCAACTCGCTCAAAGCTCACAAACTCATACACAACGGTAAGACTTTTTAAGATAATTTACTTAACAAAATTACGTAATTTGTCACTAATAATTGAGGGTTAACCGTCTAGTTTCAGAGTGAATGTCCGAGCGTTTTTGCGCAAAATTTAAACACTAAACTAATGAAAGTCGATTTTTTATTAAAAATTAATGAATAAAAATATTAAAAATATCTTTTTGCAATAATTACGTGTCTATAAAATGAAAACAGTTCTAAAAAAATTGGCAACATCCCTATTACTGTCATTTATATCAAAAATAAATCAAGTTTCTACATTAGAATTTTTGACACAAGATCCTTAACTGTTTATTAACTGGCATAGTTAATGGCAGTTAAACTCAGGTCGCTTCTGTAGGTCTCTATTCTTTCCCATATAGTTTTAAGTCATATTGTATCGTTTGTCCACATTTTCGTTAGTCATAATTTAGTTTTTCTCAAAAACGCGCAACTTCTCGGGATTGCCATAAAACAAACCTAACCTAACCTATCTATAGGATAACCCGAGGTAAATCCTGAAAGTTAACGGTTCAGAATTATGACTAATTCAATTTCAATTTCAATTTCAATTTATTTATTTCCTTTAAGTACAATTTTAATTTACATCATGTTGTTCATAAGAGCAGGAAACGATTCCTCCGTACTAGTAAAAACTGTATGACGGCAGGAAGCACCACCTCTCCCGGATCACATTTAATCTTATCTAGCAGTAGGTATACATGTATTTGCGCAGTACTAGATATATATACATATATATATGTAATATTGTATAAAGATGACAAGAAAATGAAAAAATAAAACAGGTTGCAACAAGAAAAAAAAAACAAAGCAAATAGCATTGGAAATAAGTGTTTGTGTATGTGCGCGCGTGTGAGTGTATGTGTGTGTGTGTATGTGTGTGTGTGTGTTGTATGTGTGTGTTTGTGTGTGTAGTTGTCATCACTAGTGAGATTCTAAAGATCATGAGAAGCATAGCATGTATGGAAGCATATATGGATATATGATGGATATGTAATATGTGAGGGAAGCACAACGTATATAGAAAAAAAAAATAGATATCAAGATTATCAAGCATTGCGTGTTCATTTTAAGTGGAGGGTAATTCTTTAATATGATAATATGACAATCATTACATTATGACTTTCAATAATTATGTTATTCTCACGCGTGAAAGTAAAAAAACCGACATTGGCAAATTCACCCTGTGCAAAATTGCGGGGTCTTGCTTGCCAGACAAGTATTAGTATTTTTTTTTGTAAATATTTTTGTTTTCTGTTTTTTTTTTCTTTTTCTTGTTCTTGACATTCGACAAAACCTAGGTTGGCCCTAGCTATGTATACATTGACATCTCTTTTTTTGTGACATTTGTTTTATTTATTAATTTTATATTCTATTATTTGATTTTTGTTCTAATCTTAAGTTGACGATCTTTTAGTGAAAGCCTTTGTTTTATCCCTTTTTGTAAAATACTGTGCCTTTTTCTTCAAGAAATAAATATATCTAATCTAATCTAATCAAGAGAAAAAAAAAAAGTCAAACAAAGGTACCCCCGCTTCTGTATTGCAGTGGCAGAGAAGCCCGTGTACCGATGCGAGCTCTGTCCGGCCAAGTGCGGACGGAAAACAGATCTACGCATCCACATACAGAAGCTGCACACCTCGGACAAACCTCTCAAGTGCAAACGGTGCGGGAAAACTTTCCCCGACCGCTACTCATGCAAGCTACATAACAAGGTACACACTTCTCCTCGCTTCGCTCGTCGTCACACTTCAAGAACCCAAATGTTATGCTTATGATTGTCAGTTTTTAGGGTTCCGTAACGGGACCCTATTACTAAGACCCCGCTGTCCGTCTGTCTGTCAGTAGGCTGTATCTCATGAACCGTGGTAGCTAGACAGTTGAAATTTTCACAGATGATGTATTTCTGTTGCAGCTATAACAACAAATACTAAAAAGTACGGAACCCTCGGTGGGCGAGTCCGACTCGCACTTGGTCGGGTTTTTAACGAATAATAAAATTTGTTTAGTCTAAAGCACGTCACAGACGGAGCGATAACATACCAAAATATATATATTAGCAAGGCATCTTACGTACTATTTGACAGTGTCCACACACGAAGCTATAATATATATTATGGTATATTACAATATCTTATAGGCATCTTAAACTAGCTCGGTACCTATATTTCGATATATTTTGGTATATTTCGTCTCTCTCACGATGAAGGTGCTAGACAGTGAGAGATGCATGTTTTGGTATCACTGTCGTGTGTAGTGCTTAGCTATACTATAAGATATATGTCGGTATCTTACGGGTATATCAACATATAATATCGTTCCGTCTGTGACGGCTTTAACGCTAAGTTTTTACTTTCTTTTTCAAGTTTTTTAGTTTGTAACCCTATTTCATGCCATAAAAAAAGGTACCCGATTTTTGTACGTAAATTGTATGAATGAGTCAATTATGTGAAGATTAATACAAAATGTATTGTGAATAGGCGTCACTGTGACATAAGCACTCGTCCCTGGTTCTGAGAATAAAAAACCCCAATTTTTTTTATGCAAATTAGACAAAGATACAGAATTGCACGTTTTCCTAAAAACTGCTCATTTATATCACAATTTTTAATGAGCTAACAAATAGATTTACAATATTAACAAATTTGTATCATATTTCTAATTCTCTCCTTTAATGTTTAGACTCACGAAGGGGAGAAGTGCTTCAAGTGCGACCTGTGCCCGTACGCGTCGACAATGCTGCGCCATCTCAAATCGCACATGCTCAAGCACACCGACGAGAAACCATTCGTGTGCACCGATTGCGACCAGAGCTTCCGGTAACTATATACAGTCTATCTTACTTAACTCTGTAGACCACGAAGGGGAGTCAAGTGCGACCTGTGACACTACACTGGCAGATCTTACAGTTACGAATTTTCCCTTGAACTTGAATCTTCTTCTTCCTGGCTGTATATGTCCTATATCATTTGGGGTCAGCCCTCCTTGTACGTTTACGCCACAATGTACGGTTTTGTGTTGTCTCCGTATCTACCTCCACCAATTCCAGGTCCTTTTTAATGGTCTGACTCCAAGTCGCGGGGGGTAGGCCTGAACCTCTTTTTCCCTCCTGAATGGTCCCTTGAACTTGAATGATATTGTTAATTCAGCACACACTACGTTCAGCCATGATTAACATTGCAAAAGTTTATCACAATAACTAATTTCATACATAAACACTCTCACAGTTGAATTATTTTCATTTAATTTTTTTTCTGCCTACGTGGCAATGATAGTTTCATTCAGCCAATAATTAAAAAAAAGTTTTTTGTGTAATGTCGTATAAAAATATATAGTTTTTAGATATCCAAACTCTATGGTATGGACGTATGGATTACGGTCACAAATAAATTTAAAAAATTTGAAAAAGTAAAAAGCACTAGTTCGTATTATACCAACTTTGCGAACGCTAACCAGCTACGTGAACAAGCACTTTTTGAACAGTATTTAATAAAGAATTTATTTTAAATACAGTCAAATCAAGTTTATTTTAAATACGCCCATATCAAACTCAAACACGCGCACAAGAGGACACAACCTTAAACTAATAACAACAAAGCACAAAACAAATATCGGCAAACACTTTATTGCAAACCGAGTAGTAAAGGCTTGGAACAAATTACCCTCAGAAGTTGTGAACTCTGCAAGTGTTAATCAATTTAAAAATAGACTAGACAAACTATGCTAACTGTGCTAAGTGAACTATGATTTAGACGTACCAGCATCAGCTGCCTGTCTAAAATGAAATAATAATAATAATAAATACCTTATTAAATAGACATCTCCGCCACTCACGGTTCCGTCTTATGAAGTATGACCAATAGTCAATATATTCTTTATTCAAATAGGCCTAGCAACAAGCACTTTTAAATTGTCAAGTATTAAATATCACCTTAATCTAAATATCAGAGCAATTTATTGATACAGTTATTATTACCTATTCTTAAAAACATTGAATTATTATAGACTAGCTTTTGCCAGCGACTTCGTCTGCGTGGAATTAGTAATTTGGGTACCTTAATTCTTAAACAAATCTGCTTTTTAATTCACCCTTTTTTCACCCCCAAATTGGTCCACACTATACATTTCCACCCCATTTTTTACACCCTTAAGGGATGATTTCGGGGATAAAAGTTATTCTGTATCCTTTCCCACAGCTCAAACTATCCCCATACCAAGTTTCATCTAAATCGGTTAAACGGTTATTGATTCCCCATACAAATTTCCACCCCCTTTTTCACCCCCTTGAGGGGTGAGTTCTGGGATAAAAAGTATCCTATGTCCTTCCCCGGGACTCAAACTATCTGTATACCAAATTTCAACTAAATCGGTTCAGCGGTTTAAGCGTGAAGAGGTAACACAGACAGACAGACAGACTTTCGCATTTATAATATTAGTATGGATATGTCATACTTAATAATAAGAATTCACAAAAGGATCGTCAAATACCAAAATTGTCGCACTTAAACTATCGTGAGACATATTTCAAAATATTTATCAGTACGGTTTTTACTCACTATTATTTTTAGTCGCTTTTAATAGTGAGTAAAAACCGTACTGATAAATATTTCACAAAAATTGTATTAAAAAAAATACTAGTCTAGAAACTTTCTGGAATAAAAATCTAAATGTCAAAAAATACGGATTACCTAATATAGGTATTCATTGAATTATCATTTTCATCATTATTAACCGATGTTTTTGTGTGTTGTTTAGTCAGAAGCAGTTGCTGAGGCGGCATCAGAACCTGTACCACAATCCGGACTACGTGCCCAAACCTCCCAAGGAGAAGACGCACGCTTGCCACGAGTGCAAGCGTACATTCGCTCACAAGGTTGGTCCTCTGTTCTGTTACATTCAGGGACCGGACAACCCTTTCCGCGATAAAACCCTTTCAATGGGCGACACTTAAACACGGCTAACACATTGAAAGACTTTCCCTTTTGAGCTGCAAGCCCATTCATACCCTTACCTTTGACTAACCCTTACCGAAAAGCTAACCAAAAATAAGGCTAGCTCTTAATAAGGGTTACCCTTATCTTTAAGCGCTTTTTATAAAGGTTTCCCTTTGCGTGAAAGAGGCAGGATTGGTATATATCTACGGTAGTGTATGAAAAGGAAAGAAAATACTTGCCTAGTCAAAGAACGCCGCCGTCGCCGCCGACGATCGCTCGGATTCGAAGTAATGTGTGCTTTATGAACAAGGTAGACAACTTAAATTAGCACGCTTATATGCTAAAAGGGAAGCCCTTTATAAGGCTAACCCTTATAAGCAATATGCAAGGTGTTGGTGAGCGGATGATAAGGGTTTTGTAAGGGTATTTGGGCTACCGATTACTCAAATGTGGTAGCTTTATATAAGGGTTTTTAAAACCAAAACAAAGGGTTTCGTCTGGCAAAGGGTATGGTGAGTTAAGCCTTATGCAATACCCTTATAAAACCCCGATAAGGGATAGCGGGCCGGTCCCTGGTTACATTTAGACCACTTCATCTATTTCGATCATGGTGAATGCAGTGACAACTTAATTTATTATACATCCATACTAATATTATAAATGCGAAGTCTTCACGCTTAAACCGCTGAACCGATTTAGTTGAAATTTGGTATTTATATTTAGACCACTTCATCTATTTGGAGTTATCCAATTATTACTTCACAGGTTTAGGGGGAGGGAGGGGGTCAAGAAAATGTGACATGTGGCGAGCGGGAGGGGGGGAGTCACCAACTTTGTGACGTCACTTCAACTTATTTAAATTATTTTATTCGCTATACTGTTAAATAACAGAAGTAAGGGCAAATCGCCTAGCATGGTACGGGCATGTGATGCGGAGGGATGAAAGTCATGTGACGAGAAAGGTATTAAGAATGAATGTGGAGGGAGGTACGAGGAGAGGAAAACCTAGGAAAAGGTGGATGGACTGTGTGAAAGATGATATGAAACTAACGCACGTGAATGATGAGATGACGGGTGACAGAGAGGTATGGAAGAAAAAGACATGCTGCGCCGACCCCAAGTGAATGGGACAAGGGCAAGCGAATGATGACTGTTAAATAACAAGTTTTGGAACGATAATCGTTTTTATCCGTTTAATTTTCTTTCCTGGTCAGGTTTGGGTTATAAAATTACTTAATAATATTTCTTTTGTCAAAAATATATTATTATGTTATTATATTATGTGTCTAAAATGTTTAATACTTAATTCAATTTGCCGATATCGTTGATAAAATGTGACGTCACACCAGGGGGGGAGGGGTTTGCCAAATGTGACCAAGTGTGACAAGGAGGGGGGAGGGGTCAAAAAACTTTGTAATTCGTGTGACGTAATTACCCTAGCCCCTTACCCCCTCTATGACTCGGGGGTTTCCAATCTTTTTCAGTCCGCAGCGACTAGAAATGCGAAAAGAACATGCAAATAATGTATACAAATATGACAGATTTTTTAGCGTTTGACACATAACCATTTTGACACACACAAACATTTTTACGAAAGTTATATTCCCTGAAATATTAATAATTAACATTTAATTTAACTAAAATAATATATAAATAAAATATTTAAGTGTTTAGAGAGTATATTTAGTACGCCAAAAGGCAAACTTAGCGAGACCAATTTTATAATTTTATACATCACTGCAAAGATATACCTCCGTAATAGATAGATACAGTCTAAGGAAAAAACGTGCCTCGAAAATCAAGAAAATTTGATTCTCGATTAATTTAATTTAATTTATAATTTAATTTAATTTTTAATTTAATTTATAATTTATTTATTTAGATAACTAGGATCCATTGGGGTTAGGTACATGGTGACTTAAGATCTATTGTTAATATTTTAAATACTAATTAAATTAAATTAAATTAATTTAAAAATTTACAATAAATTAAATGAATGGATTTTTTTTTTACAATAAATTAAATTAATACAATCAAAATTTGCAATAAATTATTAAAATCAATTAAAATAGAATTCACAAATAAATAAATAAAATCAATCAAATTAAAATTTACACAATTGACTACCCATGATCGTTAAGTTATTAATGTGTTTGTGCATGGGCGAATCAGGCTTTTCTATAAAAACTTTTAGGATGCTGTTAGAGCTGCCCCGCATCCTACTGACTAGCGAGGCAGTTCTTTTGCGCACGATGGCGTGAAACCCGTCTGTACGTGCCTCCGCAAACATTTTAGATGCACTACAGAAGCGGGGCAGCTTCAACAACGCCCGAAAGCCGTTATTATATTGAACCCTCAGGGCACTGAGCGCCTTCTGAGTGCAGTTGTACCACAGGCTGCTCGTGTAGAAGCTCTGACAAAACGCTTTAAATAGAGTGATCTTGACTTGATCCGAGCAACGAGCAAACCTGCGGGCCAACATGTTACTCCTCACCGCCAGTGCCCTGCGTTCTCGTTCAATATCTAAATGATCTTTAAGGTCGTCGGTTAGATAATGCCCCAGATATTTGAAACTATAGACTCTCTGCAATGGTGCACCGTTGAGACAAATGTCCGGCACATTAAGAGGTGGCATTTCCGGTCTTTTACCGGCGGCCTTAAAGATCATGTATTCACTTTTTTTTACATTATATTGTAATCCGTGTCTGCTCGCATAGGACTCGCAAATATTCAGGAGCCTTCTCAGTGCCTTCACCGATGGGCTCAACAACACCATGTCGTCTGCGTAGCTGATGTTGTTTACACAGACACCATCCACGTGACATCCCACATGCGTGTTGCTGAGCTCAGATATAAGCCCATCCATATACAAGTTAAAGAGCTTAGGCGAAGACAATCCTCCTTGTCTTACGCCACACTCTAAACCATACGAGTCTGAACGTGCACTAGCCCATCGTACACAATTGCGCTGATTAGCGTACCAATACTGAAATATGCTGGTCAATTCCGTTGGTATGTTCCTATCCCTCATCTTCTGCCATAAGACGTCGTAGGAAACTAAGTCAAAGGCTTTAGAGAGGTCCAGGAAACATGCGTAGACGGTAGTGCTACGTTCAGTGTAATACCGGACGGCATGCTTAAGGCTCAAAATGGCAGTTTCAGTCGAGAGGCCAGGTCTAAATCCAAATTGTCCGTCCTGAAATTGTAAGTAGTGGTCAAGATGGGCGTTAAGCATGCCATCCAATACTTTGGCGAGTACATTTGCGAGAGAGATTGGTCTATAGTTGGTTTTGTCAGCGATGTCTCCAGTCTTGTTTTTCACTATGGGTACAACAATGGTATTCATTAACTCATCTGGTAAGTACGCATGGCTTAGACAAAATGAAAAGAACATAGACAAAACTCTCGGCAAATGAATCCCGGCATATTTTAAGTGTTCGATACTGAGGCAGTCACTACCAGGGGATTTGCCTCTAGTCATACCTCTAATAACGTTTGCTACTTGTTTAGCCGTGATATTAATTGTTGTCCTGTCATAACTAGTCTCAGCATCGATCACCTGTTGCGAAGGACCTAAAGGTGATTTCACCGTGAAATGCTTCCTAAATACCTCCGCAATTTCCTTGGGTTCACTTTGACCTGCAACGCTCACGGGTAGGCTAGGCTTTATATTTAGCTTGTTAGTAGCTTTCCAAAATTTAGTGAAGTTTTTAGTTTCCCTATGCATTGCAATGATATCCATCTTAATTTGTTCTTGGTGTTTTATGCACCAGTTCAGTTTACTTTTAAATACTTTACGAGATTCACACATTTCGTCATATATTTTTCCTTGACTTGGTTTATTACAATTAAGCCACATTTTGTATTTATGTCTAGCCTCCCCGTGCGCACTACGAACATGTTTATTCCAGCCACAGACACGTTTATCTCTTTTGGAACTGGTCACATTGGCAACATGAGTTTGAATAGCAGCATCAGACAAAATATGCACAATATTGTTATACAGTTTATTTATTATAATCTTGTGTTCCTTACAATGGCAATGAACACCACAGCAGTTAATAAGTTCTCGAGGAAAATCTATATTCTTTAACTTACTGCTACATATATTATGGTACATATCTATTTGCTCCTCGTTCCTGAGCCCCCAAATAACCTTACTACTTTCTTGCAAACAATGGTTAGTTTTAGTTCTTATTACGTTAAAATTACACTCAACACTAAGAGGCAAATGGTCAGAACAATAAACGTTATAATCTATATAAATATGAGTCACAGTACTCCAGGCGCTCTGTGTGACCACACAATGGTCCAGCCACCTTTTGCTCCCATGCGCATCGCTTACAAAGGTATGGCTATCAGAGTTTGATTTTAAATATTCTAAGTCTGCACATAACCAAGATTGGTCCATACAAAAGTTAAGCAACTCATTACAAAAAAGTTCACCTGGGTGAGCGTTGAGGTCTCCCAAAATGTACACTGCCTCTATGTCACTACTTTCCACTATAGCACTGATTTCACTTAGGCACTCCGTGAAAATTGGTAGGTTATCTAACGACGCGGTCGGCATATACACGCTGAAAACTAAAACTGAACGCTCACCTACGGACGCTTTAATGGCCGCTAAACGAGAACTGCTACACTCCACTACTGACACAGATTTGAAAAGCCCCTTCCGCCACAGAATCGCCACTCCACCATAGGGTCTGCCTCTCAGTGTTCCAGTTGAAATGTCGACGGCTGATTTCCCAAAATATTCAAAGTCAGGATCGATGGTTCCCAGAAATGGAATATCAAACGGAAGTAACCAGTGCTCTTGCAGGGCAATAACGTCCGACTTTTTACACAGATAACGTATATTTTCAGTTGACGTCTTTACTGACTTGCAGTTAAAGCTAGTAAACACAAGCCTTTTTTGTCTATTATGCAAACTTTCCATTAAATATTATTATTTTCTTTATTTTGCAGGCGATCAGAGCCGCGTACTTCCTTATCCTTGTGGATTCGTTTTGCAAAACGCCTGTATGTAACCCCCATTGGCCAAAAGGAGTCATCCAGCATCGTATCCAATTTGCTTTTTGAAACGTACACTTTATATGAGTCATATCTTCTGTCATTTTGCGTATTTATTTTGTAAAGTGTAGCATCCTCGCCTATTTTACTTTTTATGTAATCTTTTATATCTTCTTCTTTTGTTTCCTTACAGACATGAGATATATGCAATGGCACCTTAACTTCCACAGATTTAAATTTACAGTTTGGGTCAAAGTTTCCTTTGCCCAATTTTCCCACAAACTGACTTGGTCTTCGCCTTGTTTTCTTCGAAGTTACGCGCTTCCATTCATTCTTATTGGCTACTAGTTGTTCTCGATTAGGACTCGAGTGAGTAATATTCGACGCGCGCCCGACCGCATCGCTATACAATGACTGTTGTTGAGACTCACTCGCACGGTCCGCGCCTTGCTGGGTGACTTGCGCACCCGCGGTAGGGCTGCATTGTGCCTGCTCGCACAGCTGCTCGTTATCAGTAACCGTTATGTTGTGCGATGTTATACTCGGCTGACTATTTAAGTTACTTTTCATACTTTTGCACTCAGTGTTTGGGAATTCGGTCAACTCGTACGCATTCATGTGTTGGTCTGACAAAATCCTCGATTGATTTTCGATGTTTTGTGGAATATCTCGAAGGTCAACGGCCGTTGTAGAGGTCAACGGCATATCATCACTATATTGCGGATTTAGGGTTTCGAACAATACGGGATTAAGACCCATAGGACCGCTATTGTAAGTAAAGCTGTTCATTAAGTGTGCTCCTCGCTTGTTATTAACATATTCAAAGCCGTTAACGACAGACGAACGTTTCAAATTATGCAGCTCGTTTTGAACTACCGTCAAGTCTGTTTTTGTGACATATTCGGCTTTAATTGTATGTAAATCATTTTTTAGCAAAAGAATGTCTTTTAATAGGCGAGTAGGATCGATATGGTCGAAACAGACCGGGGGAAGTTTGTTTAGGTCTTTAGCCACGAAAATAGGCAATAGTTCGTCATCAACTCCCTTAAATAACGATACAATATCTTCAATATCACGCAATGTTTTCCCCGTATTTCTTCGAGATTTTAGTGTCGAGTTAGGTACTGAATCGAATAGTAACATCTTCGCTCGTTTGATGTCCTCGGCGGAGAATGCAGTATTACAAATTTGCACTAAATTGTCTTTGTTCATAATGTCCACTTTGTTTTGCACAAAGGCAAGTACTTCATCAATCACGATGTTACACTTGTCACATTTTAACACTTTCGATGCCTTTGAGGCCATCTTCAATACACTATTTAATCAAAACGACAATAAACACGTAAAGACGACGAGGGCTATAAGCCACGGCGGATATGCGTGCGTACTCGCTCATGCAACGGCATAGACTGATGATTAGATGTCGCTACTACCTTTGGCCTACTCTCGTATAGGGGGCGTTGACGGTTTCGTTTGTTATTTAACAATTTTAACGCATATCAGTGAAAGAACATGGGTCATAATAATAAAAATAATTAATGCAAATAAAAAAAATCATTTATCCATATTTAAATACATTTTATCGTATTTTTATAAGTCCTCATTTTTAGTTTTAAATTGTGTCGACAGATGGCGGTGAATTTACTGTGGTGACAAAATTTACTATGACCGTAGAGTAACTTATACTAGAGCGGTACTGTCATAGTAAATTTTGTAACCCCAGTAAATTCACTGCCATCTGTCGACACACCTTAAAACTAAAAATAAATATTCAATAAAATGTATTTAAATATGGATACATGTTTTTTTTTATTTTTCATTAATTATTTTTATGATTTTGACCCATGTTCTTTCACTGATATGCGTTAAAATTATAAATAACAAACGAAACCGTCAACGCCCTCTATACGAGTGTAGGCCAAAACTAGTGGCGTCCTCTGATCGAGAATCAAATTTTGGTGATTTTCGAGGCACGTTTTTTCCTTAGACTGTATCCATCTATTACGGAGTTATATCTATCTTTGCTATGACAGTACGGCTCTACATATAATATTATATTCTCTTTGCAACAGGGCAACCTGATCCGACACTTGGCCATCCACGACCCGGACTCGGGGCACACGGAGCGTGCCCTAGCGCTGAAGATCGGACGCCAGCGCAAGATCAAATACATGCAGCCGCGCGCGCAGGTGACCCATCCTTACTGTTGACTCTAGTTCCTCATAACGTGAAATAAGAATGAGGGCTATCGCGTATGAATTCGCCGCTAGGGGCGCTAGTGTAGATGGTGGTCTTTTCCATAGTTCGAAATGTCAAATGTCATTTGTCACTTCAATGACTGACAGCTGTTCTATAGTCTTTTGGACCACCATCAACAGAGGCGCCAACTGGTGAGCAAAAAAACGATAGCCCTCATTGAAACGCCGATTTGCAACACAATTTTTTTTTTTAAATATTACGTCGGTGGCAAACAAGCATACGGCCCGCCTGATGTTAAGCAGTCTCCGTAGCCTATGTACGCCTGCAACTCCAGAGGAGTTACATGCGCGTTGCCGACCCTAACACTCCTCTCCCCCGAGCTCTGGCAACGTTACTCACCGGCAGGAACACAACACTAGAGGGTCTAGTGTTATTTGGCTGCGGTTTTCTGTAAGGTGGAGGTACCTCCCCAGTTGGGCTCTGCTCTAGATCTGGAATGACATCCGCTGTCCTGTGCCCAATTACAATTATATTATTAATAAATTAAACGCGTATACATGTTATTTCTTTGAAGGATATTGTAAAAATAAAAAGCTTGACAATGGCCGCGCTTATATAGGTCGCAGGAAACCAGTAGCGCGCTGTGTGTACAGCGCAGCGCCATCTACCATGAAATTGAGTATGCTTTCTTGCTTGCCGCAACATTTACCTTCGCTACATACTACGAGGGCTGCTACTTATGTATCCAGAATGGGCCACTTACTGGAACAATATTAAAAATATATATACAATATATATTTTAAAAAAACCGCGTGTCGGACTCGCGCACGAAGGGTTCCGTACCATTACGGAAAAAAACAGCAAAAAAAATCACGTTTGTTGTATGGGAGCCCCCCTTAAATATTCATTTTATTCTATTTTTAGTATTTGTTGTTAGCGGCAACAGAAATACACCATCTGTCTAGCTATCACGGTTCATGAGATACAGCCTGGTGACAGACGGACAGCGGAGGTCTTAGTAATAGGGTCCCGTTTTTACCCTTTGGGTACGGAACCCTAAATACGCTCCAAATCGGCTGTCATCCTCTAAAATATAGACGCTGTGCGCGAACTCATAATGCAAGATCGTCTCAGTACATATCGCAATATAGAGGCGTCTCTGGGCAATAGTATGACGAGCATTTCTAAGATATTACATCGAACATTCGGCTGTTAAGAAAAAGAAAACATCGCGAACATTTCTGTGTGCTCTGCCTGGCGCCCGAGTTATATCTTTAATTATATTTATTTAAACTTTCTTTGAGGGAATTTAGCCCATTCTTTACTTTTTCTCTATCTTGGCAGAATAGACAGACGGTTTAAATTTTTATGGAGAACGTGGCGTGGTAGCCACCTCACCGAGCCTTAGACGGATTGAAAGAGCGACAGCCCCAAGTGGCCCGTTACATAAATTGGCATTTTTGCGAACATAATGCACGTTTTGTATACATAAATCAGAATGGAAAAAGTGCTATTTAAAGTGGTTTCAACGTATGAAAAAGTACATTGTTCATCTTCGCGAACAAATATAAAAACAATAAAGGCATAAATAACTAAGATTTTTGTAATTTTTTTTGCTTTTCCGGATACATAAGTAGCAGCCCTCGTATATAAACAAAGTCGCTTTCCGCTGTCTGTCCGTCCATCTGTCCCTATGTATGCTTAGATCTTTAAGCTTTTGGACGCCAATGACCGATATATTTACCTTCTTGCCGAATCGTGTGGTAAATGTGTATAACTTTCTAACACTGTTGTTAGTGCACCATCAGTGAACACTCAAAAATATACTGAATACCCATTTTAGAACTTTGAAAAGTGCGAAATAAAATACAAGTGTTTCGATATACACGCATCAGCTCCAAGAGCTGCTAGTGTATTAAAATAAATAAATAATAAAAATGTGCCATTTTCAATCAAAAGGGTACTTGTCGGTTGTCAATAAGGCGCTATTTCCATGCAGCTTCAATTCGAAATCAACTTTATTGACAAGCGACAATGTTGTACCTTTTGGTTGAAAATGTCACAAATAATAATAATATACGCACGCTCAACGCCAAAGACCGATTAATCGGTCACAGAACGCAGAGCAACATAGACCTACGTGCATGTGCATAAAGTTCAATTTCAGTCTTCACATTTCGGTGACTTGGCGTCTGGATGACAGTTTTTGTGTTTGACACGGCGTCGAATCTTATTAATTTATTTATTTATTATTAACAATATATTTACCCGGCATTACAGACAAGCCAATACACCGAGATATTAAACATTGCAGATTACACAGTATACAAACACATGAAATATATATAAGAGACAATTAATATGTAAGTGACATTAAACATAAGTGCTGGACAGCCTGTCATAAAAAAAAAAAAAAAACAGCCTGTCATCCATCAACTCGCAGAACTTTAAACATTCACGGCACACAGTCGCCCATCTCCAAGCAATTAATAATCTCATTCTATGATTTCTTTTTTATTATCCAACGTCTTGTCTGTTTGTGGTTACGAATAAAATAATTCTATTCTATTCTAATTATTATCACGTTTTGTATTAATGCAGCCTGCGGAATTATGCCAAGTAAGTATGGCAATAAAAAATATTTACAGACTATATTAAAAACATAGCAAATTATTTACATATATAGCAAAAGGCCTGTGTAAAGTTTTCAATAAGGAAATTGAAATTATTAAACTAGTGCCTACGCAAAGTCATGGGATTAGTTGCCAAGCGAACCCCACGCTCTCATGAGCCGTGGCAAAAATGCCGGGATAACGCGAGGAAGAAGAGAAAACAATTTGTGGTATTTTCTATAAAAAGGGACCTTATTGTCGATGGCGCTTACGCCATTATTAACGATGCTCCGATATAAATACAATGCCGCGCGACGCTGTGCGGCGTAAGCGCCATCGACAATAAGGTCCCTTTTCATAGAAAATGCCCCATTTACACTCGCAAGACATGATTCGTAAATTTCATATATGTAATGCACGCTTTTGCGAATTGACTTTAATTTTAATAGCGCCGTGCGAAAACATAAACATGTACATTGCCAAAGCAAGTGCTACCATCTACCGTTCTCGTACGTTTTCTTGTGCATAGTAGGTTCTGCCATCTAGTGGGCTACATCGGAAGAATAAACTTCACATTTACGCCTCGCGCCAAAAATCTGACGGCTCCTGATGCTGCCCCAAATAGTTCATGCTCTCTCACAGAAAACATTTATAAATCTATACTAAATATATTATAAATGTGAAAGTGTGTCTGTCTGTCTGTTACCTCTTCACGCTTAAACCGCTGACCCGATTTAGTTGAAATTTGGTATAGAGATAGTTTGAGTCCCGGGGAAGGACATAGAGTAGTTTTTATCCCAGAAATCCTTTAAGGGGGTGAAAAGGGGGATGGAAGTTTGTATGGGAAATCGATAAAAAGCATAATGGATAAAAATATGCTACCTCCATGCAGACGAAGTCGCGGGCGAAAGCTAGTAAAATATAAGCACAATTTTTTGAAACGTGTGTTTATTCTAAGATACAGCCAACACCGCTTGACAGATAGTAACATATTAGGTGTCCTTAATCTGGGGCATTTTCTATGAAAAGGGACCTTATGGTCGATTTCAATTGTGGCAGTGACATACATAGGCCTCGCCGGCCGTATGTATGTATGTCAGTTTCATTTTATAGATTTGGAATCAATTCTTCTAACATCAATTATTATTTTAATTACATATAATAATGCTGCCTTGCGAATTTAATTAAAAATTAATTAATTACTCTGCGTAAATTTAATTTACTTATAAAGTGGGGTAACATAGTTCATTTTGCTCGGGGCAAGACAAACAGTATGAGGAATCCATGCAAGTGATAGTCTTACCCCATTTTAACTTACTTCGGAGGTTTAGGAATTGTATGTTTTTTTAATGAAAACAACATAATTTAATGTAACATATAACTATTTTACGCGTTCTGTTTGTTAGAAATAAACAAAATGTAAAATAGGTTTGTAAGTTCTAAGTTTAGATCGATAGATAGATATATTTATTTGTAATTGGAAATTACATGTTATTTTCACTTAAAAATATCACAAATTCACAAAAAGATTTACTAATAATGGTGGTTAGTCTTTATTTATGATCATACATTATTACATACGGATTTACTAAAACGCTAATGCCGCCTTGCGAATTACAAAACATATGCATAAAAATAATTTTACTCGAAATTTTTAGGCTTTTATTAATATTATACGATAATTTAACGCAGATTTTAAATTAACTATTTAGGTTAAGTAGTAAAAACAAAGTTTCAGTAAGGCTTGTGTTGTGGCATAGAGTAACTTATACTAGAGCGGTACTGTCATAGTAAATTTTGTAACCCCAGTAAATTCATTGCCATCTGTCGACACACTTTAAAACTAAAATTGAAGATTTGTAAAAATACGATAAAATGTATTTAAATATAGATAAATGATTTTTTTTATTTGCATTAATTATTTTGATGATTTTGACCCATGTTCTTTCACTGATATGCGTTAAAATTGTTAAATAACAAACGAAACCGTCAACGCCATCTATACGACTGTAGGCCAAAACTAGTAGCGCCCTCTGAACGAGAATCAAATTTTCTTGATTTTCGAGGCACGTTTTTTCCTTAGACTGTATCCATCTATTACGGAGTTGTATCTATTTTTGGTTGTGGGTACTGGACATATCCATACTATCCATACTAATATTATAAATGCGAAAATCTGTCTGTCTGTCTGTCTGTGTGTTACCTCTTCACGTTTAAACCGCTGAACCGATTTAGTTGAAATTTGGTATACAGATAGTTTGAGTCCCAGGGAAGGACATAGGATACTTTTTATCCCAGAACTCACCCCTCAAGGGGGTCGAAATTTGTATGGGGAATCAATAACCGCTGAACCGATTTAGATGAAACTTGGTATGGGGATAGGTTGAGCTGTGGGAAATGATATAGAATAACTTTTATCCCCGAAATCATCCCTTAAGGGTGTAAAAAATGGGGTGGAAATGTATAGTGTGGACCAATTTGGGGGTGAAAAACGATGGATTAAAAAGCAGATTTGTTTAAGAATTAAGGTACCCAAATTACTAATTCCACGCAGACGAAGTCGCGGGCAAAAGCTAGTTTGTTTATATGTAAGTACTTATATACATGGAAAACATCCATAACTCAGGAACAATTAATTGTGATAAACACACAAATAAGTGCCCTTACCTGGATTCGAATCCGGGACCTCCGGCTGGGGTAGGATAGCTAACAGGTTGTGATTATGATAATGAATTAAATCTACTGTTATTTGACTTTACCTATAATTTTCTTCTCGACATAACTTTGGTTTTGTCAAAACAACACAGCATTCGAATAATATACGATTTTAAGCGTGGTTAGTTAACTAAGGCCCCTTTGCACCATTCACTAATCCAGGGTTAACCGGTTAAACCTGGAGTTACCAGTACAATTTGACACTGGGTTAACGGTAACCCCGGGTTAGTGGGAGCAAGTGGCGCTATATTGGGCTGTGGCCGTGCGCGTCAGTTCACGTCTTTGGCAGTAATGCTTAACCTTTTGGACGCCAATGGCCGATTGATACGCACCGTAGGTTCAACGCCATAGACCCATTAATCTGTCACAGACCACAGAGCAACATAGACCTACGTGCATATGCATAAAGTTCAATTTCAGTTTTGACACTTCGGTGACGTGGCATCCGAGTGACAGCTTTTGTGTTAGACACGACGTCGAAAAACTTAATCAATTTTCCTTTTCATTACTATTACGAATTAGGTATGTTA
This sequence comes from Cydia strobilella, assembly GCF_947568885.1. Taxonomy (NCBI): domain Eukaryota; kingdom Metazoa; phylum Arthropoda; class Insecta; order Lepidoptera; family Tortricidae; genus Cydia; species Cydia strobilella. The sequence goes on along the minus strand of NC_086068.1, from coordinate 1,795,110 downwards.
AATATATTAATAACGGGTCACTCACGCTATTAGGTATGCTTTAGCGAATGGCCAGCAATGACTATCCAATATTCCTAATTTCTATCAACTGTTTCTTTAACTAAAACCAAAGATAGATATAACTCCGTAATAGGTGGATACAGTCTAAGGAAAAAACGTGCCTCGAAAATCACGAAAATTTGATTCTCGATCAGATGTCGCTACTACCTTTGGCCTACTCTCGTATAGAGGGCGTTGACGGTTTCGTTTGTTATTAAACAATTTTAACGCATAATCAGTAAAAGAACCAAACCTTCAAGAAAAGAGCGTATTCCCATCTTAAAGGCCGGCAACGCACTTACAACCCCTCTGGTGTTGCGGGTGTCCGTGGGCGGCGGTAATCGTTTACCATCAGGTGATCCGTCTGCTCGTTTGCCTCCTATTTCATAGAAAAAAAAAGAACATGGGTCATATCATATAAAAATAATTAATGCAAATAAAAAAAAAACATTTATCCATATTCAAATACATTTTATTGTATATTTATAAATCTTCATTTTTAGTTTTAAAGTGTGTCTACAGATGGCAGTGAATTTACTGTGGTTACAAAATTTACTATGACAGTACCGCTCTATCTTATTATATGGGGCATTTTCTATGAAAAGGGACCTTATTGTCGATGGCGCTTACGCCGCACAGCGTCGCGCGGCATTGTATTTATATCGGAGCATCGTTAGTTGTTGCGAACGAAACCTTTTATTTGTATAAGGCAGTAGCAAAACGCAGCCGTCGGGCTCGCTTACTATGCGGAGGCTTATTTAAATGCACCAATAGGAGCGCTCCACATAACCTGTATCGCGGCCAATTAGAGGCACCTAAATTAAGACTCCCTTTTTACCATTCAAAATTAGCTTAATCACTTTCGCATCAGCCTCCATACTATTACCACCACTTTTACACCTTTAACCGTTTACGTCAACTGTACCTTGTAACGTAACCAGCACCTATATATTATAAGTTTACTTCAAATCGAAGTCTTTTTATTTGTCGTCGAGACCTGCACGGCGGCTACAGTTAGTAATGGCGTAAGCGCCATCGACAATAAGGTCCCTTATTATATAAAATACCACATATCCTCTTTGCTATTACGAATTAGGTATGCTTTAGCGAATGACCAATGACTATCCAATATTCCTAATTTCTAATTTACTATCAACTGTTTCTTCAACTGAAACCTAACCCTCAGGAGGAACAAAACGACTCTGACGACAACAGTATGGTGAAACTCGGTCTGACGTCGAACGAGCTCCGCCGCGGCGAGCTGGTCACCGTGGCCGACGGCGACGGGCAGCAGTACGTGGTGCTGGAGGTGATACAGCTGGAGGACGGCACCGAGCAGCATGTCGCCGTCGTGGCGCCCGAGTACATCGAGTGTGAGGAGCCAGGTGTGTACTCTTGACAGTACTGCTGCTGAAATGCTGGAACAACCTTCCACCTCCTATTTGAGAGAGCATGACTGTTAGTAGGTTCAAGTCTAAACTGAAAACACACCTAATAGCTCAACAAGGTATTGCTGCCTAAGGGCATCATTCTACATAGCTCCAGTTCCTAAATATTACTAACCCCCAAGTCGATTTCTAGTTACCGCAATATAATGAATTTATATGTATAATACGTGTACCTTTGCTGTAATATACATGTATTTATATTTCATATTTACTATTGACAAATGTTTATTTATTTATTATTACCTGACACACAAGTCGCGCAGTATGCCGTTCCGCACACCTCTCCTCCTGGCTCCACAGAAAACCAGCGCCGTTGACAACGCTTAGTCGTGCCAACTGCGTTGCTGAGTGGAGACCATTTCAGCCTCACATCCTTATCTGTTAGTTTTGTATTTTTCACCTTTGTTTTTTTTTTTTTTTCTTGTTGTTGTTAATGTATCTTTGTAATGTAATAATGATTTCTACTCCTCTATCCTATATATTGTCTTTGCTTGACTACAAAAAACCGGCCAAGTGCGAGTCGGGACTAAGGGTTCCGTACTTTTTAGTATTTGTTGTTATAGCGGCAACAGAGGTACATCATCTATAAAAATTTCAACTGTCTAGCTATCACGGTTGATGAGATACAGCCTGGTGACAGACAGACAGACGGACAGTGGAGTCTTAGTAATAGGGTCCCGTTTTTACCCTTTGGGTACGGAACCCTAAAAAATCAGCTAAGCATTCAGCCCCATTGTGGCCAATCACAGCAATTTCTCACCATCCACCTCAGTTAACCATAGAATTACAACGTATTTCCGTTTCCTATTTAATTAAATATATTAATAACGGGTCACTCACGTATTTTCAGTCGAAAAACGCTCGACATGTTTTACTCCATACCGAGAAGTGTCATCAGGAGCTTGCGTTCCGTTTAATATATTTAATATGTCCGTGTCTCACGGAAGTTTTGTTATTAAACATCCTATTTAATTTCTTAATGTTAATTTAACTAAGTTTACACAAGTTGTGTTTGCCTATAATTAGCTGTTCAATAAAGCTTAAGATACCTATTGAATGTATACCTAACGTTGTATCATTGTAACAACTTTTAAATAAAATAAAATACTGTAAAAACCATATTTCATCCTAGAGTTTAATTTATGACGATAAGTTTTTCTTCTTCAACCATGTCCGCTGAAGAAGAGGAGGAGGACCAAGAGCGGGAGTCAGTGGCCAGCGGCATCGAGGAGGTCCGGCACAAGGAAATGGAGACCGTGTTGGAGAAGAGCATCAAGCTCGAGAAGGACGTCACCACATGCTTTGGCTTCGATGTGAGTAGCTTGTACGGTCTCGGTCACAGGGCCCATTACCAAGTCGCACAAGATAGAGACCAGGTGGAGAAGAGTATCAAACAGAAGGACTTCACCACATGCTTTGGCTTCGATGTGAGTAGCTTGTACGGTCTCATTCACAGGGCCCATTACCAAGTCGCACAAGAAGATGGAGACCGGGTGGAGAAGAGTATCAAACAAAAGGACGTCACCACATGCTTTGGCTTGAATGTGAGTAGCTTGTACGGTCTCGATCACAGGGCCCATTACCAAGTCGCACAAGAAGATGGAGACCGGGTGGAGAAGAGCATCAAACAGAAGGACGTCACCACATGCTTTGGCTTCGATGTGAGTAGCTTGTACAGGGTCTCAGTCACGGGGCCCCGTGACCAAGTGGCACAAGGAGAAGCCGGGGCGGGTTGCTAGTACACCTATATGGTACAAGTTTGTGCTTCTGGTTTTATAGATATTTATCATTTTCAAAATTAACCCACTTTTGAAGTTATCCCAATAGAACAACAAAAGTTATATATTTAGTTATATATTGTTTAATATTATATATTGGTTAAACAATATATAATAATATATGTGACGTTCTCAATCAAATGATACTTCGTACATAAGTTCCGAAAAACTCATTAGTACAAGCTGGGGTTTGAACCCGCGACCTCCGGATTGCAAGTGCTCTCTTACCGTTAGGCCACCAGCGGTTCTTTTCATATTTGTGTGAATCTGTATATTAAACTGGGTTAATTTGTCTCGCAGGAAGACGATGAGGGCGAAAACGAAGAAGACTACGAGATGTTGGAGGCCCGGGGCTAAACCGGCATGACATGACTATAAGGGGCTAAACCGGCTACTAGTGACAATGTGACTATAACGTGACTCAGTGACGAAAAAGACGTTTACTGCGGCACTAACGGCTTTTACACGGGCGTAGTGTGATCCACACACTAATAAACATACTTATGTATAGCATAATTCTTTTCCATAGTATTTTCACGGAAACGTACGAACGTGTCTCGCTATTTCAGTCAGTGCCGGTACAAACGGTACTGCGGTTGACTGAAGTAGCATGATAAATACATCTGTAGTATGCGTACCCACAGTTTAATAACTACTTAGTTAAATTTTGTTAAGAAGTGTGTGAAGATTATTATGGATACATGGCCCATTTAGACATACGTATACCTAGTCGCGTCGTATGATTCATATTATGACAGTTTCTTTAAGGCCGTTCCATCGGTTTACCGCTGTCACTGTCATATTTCGCAAGAAAGAACGGGAAAGATAATGCACGCCAAGTGTCAATTTTGATCAAATTTTGTCGATTTTTATTTATTTTTAAAAACGTTACAATATCGAAATTCGAAAGCTATGAAATTACTATCTAAGTTAATATTGTTTTTTCTTCTTTTTTTGTTTATAGTATCACATAATAAATAACCGAGTAAAGTAGGATTAAAAGTCCGAGTTAGAGGTTACTTTGGGAATTAATTGTATCGAGCGAAGTGTCATAATTTGTGTATCTGAAGCTATGTTATTAAAGATAATATAGTCAAGAACTACATAAAAATTTTTCACGTCTACTAATCAACGCCTCTTAGAAAAACATGATCATGTAAGGAGATTTTTCGCCTTCTGGCTCAAGGAACCGCTTTAAAACTCTTCCTTGGGCTTAATTTCCGGCCGGCCCGCTTATTGTGTGCTTGTTTGCAACAGAGTAAAAAAAAATTGAGAAACTAGTCATGGCAAGTCAGGCAAGAGTCAGGAACTTTCACCACCGGTACCACCGTAATGTTTAATTTGAAAAATATTCACAAATCAGAAAGAAAACTATTAAATAAAGTTATACAGTCATATCTAAAATAATTCAATGTTTTTAAGAATAATAATAACTGCATCAATAAATTGCTCTGATATTTAGATTAAGGGGATCCCATGCCCCAATGACCTTCGATTTGAATCCCTTAGTTTTCTTATGTTTTTTGTAGCTTATCATATTAACAGCAACGGATTTTAGCAATACAGCATCCCATATCTACTTCAAACTTCATTGTTTTCGAAATATTTGGCATCAAAAATGAACAATTTTAGGCCAAAAAACTGGTTTTCTGGCCATAACTTTTGTGTTAATTAGTTTAAAATTAAAACCTTAGGCAAATTTTTAAAGACGTCTAAGACGAACCTAAATATGTAGATTTCGTATAAGTAAGATCTTTCACAGCAATCGAGATACGATAAAAGTGTTTTTTTAGACAATGTTTAACACAATCATAAATAAATAAGTATTCATTTTTTTCACAATCCGGTAGACAAAAACGGAGATAAAAGATTGAAGAACCGATAGCCGCTTGTCTTATAATTCTATATGTAGTGCAAAAGTAGGAGATACGATTCAAAGCTTGTCAAAAATCGATGAAAACCTCAGGTAGCCCCTTAAGGTAATATTTAAAACTTGACAATTTAAAAGTGCTTTTTGCTAGGCCTATTTGAATAAAGAATATATTGACTTTGATGGTGTATTGTAGTTTGCCGGATTGCAGTGTCACTGCAGTGTCACGGGGTCAAATAATCCAAGCAAAGTTTTCTTAACGATTAATTGTAAAATTAACGTCATGAAAAGCCGGATTATAAGTTTTTCTTCCGTTGTGTGCTAATATTTTATCATATTAGTAAATAATTTAGAACATATTGTTTAAAAACATAAACTGTTACTTTATGCTAGGGCATGACAAAATGTTCATATGACTGTATCGATAACTTAACCCTCAAATGCATATTGTTGCCAATTATTTTTTTTTTTATTTTTTTTTTTTTTAATAACCTGTAGTATCCCACTGCTGGGCAAAGGCCTCTCCCTTAGATTTCCATGACTCCCGTTGTTGAGCTGTTTCCGGCCAGTTATTAGTGAAGGTGTCTAAGTCGTCCCGCCATCTCCGCCTGGGCCTGCCACGTCCGCGCTTCTTTTGCGGCATCCACTTGGTGGCTATACTAGCCCACCTATCCGGATGCATGCGGCAGACGTGACCTGCCCAGTCCCACTTCAGCCTAGCGGTCTTCTCCCCTACGTCAGCTATGCCTGTTCTGGAGCGCAGGTGTATTATATTACGCATAATTATATTACGCATAATTAATTAATTAGTGATATTACATTGATTAATTTAATCATGAATTTAAGGGTATTTAATCTACGTAATATTTTTATTTATAAAATTTACATTCGTTTTAATACAAAATGTCGGAATATTTGAAAAAATCCTGAATTTGATGATTTTTAGTATGTGATTTTGGACGTTTTTTCGGGGTTTGTAATTATTTTATATTTAATAACTTTATCATTGGTGTATTACAATTAGTGTACCTTACTGATGTCAGTAAGATTTTTCATATATCTCTTGCTGAAAATTATATATTTACATAAATATGATTAAGGCCTTTGCAACTTCTAACACTGATTTTTCAGTGAAAATCGATGTTATAATTTTTTTTATTATTTTCCCCATAATCAGCAAACAATTACGAGACACATATATTAATATCGGGCAAAATAAAATAATAAAATAAAATAAAATAATAAATAAAATAAAAGGAAAAAATCATGCATTTAAGGGTTAACTAATATTAATAGCTATGTATAATATTTCTTTCACAAGATATCATTAAAATATAAACCACTTCAAGTAATAAAGATTGACATGTCTGTCGCATGCACCCGGAAAGGTGGGCCAAAATGGTCACTGAGTGGGACCCACGGAGCACCATAGACGGTGCAGGCCGGGGTTAAGGCAGACCAAAAAGGAGATGGCGGGACGACTTGGACGCATTCTACCCCAAATGGTGGGAAAATGCCGATGACAGGGTCGAGTGGAGAAAACGAGGGAAGGCCTTTGCCCAGCAGTGGGACACCAAAGTAGGCTAATAAAAAAAAATACCTTTTTGAAGGTGCACATGTTTAGCGGTAAATTTATTATAAATAACCTGGTATCCCAAGGACCCTTACTTACGTCGGAATTTCGGAAATGGTTGCGTGCAATTAACAGGGAAACTTGGAGTCCACATAAATATTCTGTTGTTTGTGGCAAACATTTTCATACAAAATCTAGTATTAGTAGTTAAACTTTTTATTGTACAAAAAGAAACCTGAAACAAGAGAAAATGTTTCAGAGGAATAGTAAAAAAAAATCTCGAGAACGGCTCGAAACTTAATAGTTTTTTTTTCCTGATTTGTTTATATTTTTCAATTTTAAAAATTACCGTGATACTCTCTTGGCCATCCGCGGCCGTTGTCAAACTCAAAAATGGTCAGATAAAAATAGAAATATTTAATAAAAGATACAACGGGAACGGGGATTTGAAAAAGTAGTCGATAAAGCAGTCAAACACCGATAGATTTTTTTTAATACCACGTCGGTGGCAATCAAGCATACGGCCCGCCTGATGGTAAGCAGTTACCGTAGCCTATGGACGCCTGTAACACCAGAGATATTACACGCGCGTTGCCGACCCTAAAATTAAGATTATTAATATGTTGTGACATGACATCACTATTTTTGATCTCACATAGACAATTTACGCACACACTTGCATTTCATTTTTGGTCGCACTTTTAAAGCTTGACAGTTGTTCTTTGTCATCCAGTTCTGTGCGCTCCATAGACATAGTATAGTAGTTATAGACATGAAACCGAGCGACCAGGGGTAAGAGAAAGACATATTCATGTATTGACAGGTTAATGTATGGCAACATAATCCTTTTTCTCTTTCACTCTTATAAATTTCGGTATTTCGCCATCGCCTACCTATGCTGCCATAACCCGACCATGAAAAAAAACCCGGTCGGTAATAAGGACAAAGCATGGCACTATTTTCTCTTTCCTCTTATAGGAATCGCAATAAGACTATCTTTCTCTATCAAAGAGTGTCAGGCCCTTGGTGCCCTCACATTTTACGTGACAGCTAGCTACACCATATAAATTTAACTGTCATTCGACGCGACAGGTATACGGGTAACCATATGTCGCACTACAGCGGGCATGTCACTTCGTAAGGTTCACAAAACAATTATCGAGTTGTCAGAATAAAGTATTTGTACTTAGTATTTGGTACCTAGTATTTGTAATGTGCAAATCCAAATACTTTAGCAACTAAGACTGTAAATTAGTTAGGTATCTATTAGTTTATATCTCTTTCATTTTAAATAAAAATAAGACTGAATAATATGAAACGACAGTCATAAACGCACGCACGCATGTCAGCTATTAATCTGTTTTTTAGATGGCCGTTTAAAGCGGTTCCCTGAGCCAGAAGGCGAAAAATCTCCTTCTATGATCATGTTTTTCTAAGAGGCGTTGATATTTGTAGACGTGGAAAAAAAATGTAGTTCTTGACTATATTATCTTTAATAACATAGCTTCCGATACACGAATTATGACACTTCGCTCGACACAATAAATTCCCAAAGTAACCTCTAACTCGGACTTTTAATCAAACTTTACTCTGTTATTTATTATGTGATACTATAAACAAAAAAAGAAGAAAAACAATCTTAACTTTAATAGTAATTTCATAGCTTTCGAATTTCGATATTGTAACGTTTTAAAAATAAATAAAAATCGACAAAATTCGATCAAAATTGACACTTGGCGTGCATGCATCTTTCCCGTTTTTTCTTGCGAAATGTGACAGTGACAGCGGCAAACCGACCTTTAATGAAGTCACTTCAAACTACCAACAAAATCGACGTCAAAGTTCATACGGTCATAGATTTTTTTAAATATCGAATTAAATTAATTAAAACTCTTGATCTTGCATCAACCGAACAATGAAATAGATAAACTAAGACGTCGAGTTTAAGTCTTGTCAAAGCACTTATATTCACAGCTTGGAAACTAAATGAAACTAACCCTCCTTTGGTAAGAAAATGAAACCGCTCTCGTCCCGAACGTCGTATGCGTCGTTCAGTTCCTCGCAAAGCTTCACATAGTCCGCTTCCAAGCTTCTCTTCCAAAATCTTAACTTAAATAGTAATTTCATAGCTTTTTAAAATAAATAAAAATCGACAAAATTCGATCAAAATTGACACTTGGCGCGCATGATCTTTCCCGTTCTTTCTTGCGAAATGACAGTGACAGCGGCAAACCCATGGAACGACCTTAAATGGGCTTATCAGTTGTCACATCAAAGAGTATTAAAGATTAATACATGATGACAGGTAACTGTTACAAATACTAAGTAAATGTACTAGTAAGTTAAGATTTTTTGTAAACCTTACCAAATGACTTGCCCGCAAAATGGCCGCTGTAGTGCGACGTATGCGGATAACATACTGCGAGATCATGTTCAAAGTAATAACAAGAAAAAAAGGTTGCCTCGTACATTTAGCCTTTCGTATGTTCCTGTCAAAAAATTGCTATTTAAATAGCAAACTGACCTCTAGCAATTTCATAGCTTTTTAAAATAAATAAAAATCGACAAAATTCGATCAAAATTGACACTTGGCGCGCATGATCTTTCCCGTTCTTTCTTGCGAAGTGACAGTGACAGTATATTTTAGTTGACACTTTTTTTTAATTACTAACATTTATTGAGATATACATTGTTTATCATGATTAATCAAAGATGGACAAAGATTTACAACAATTCTTAATAAGGAGTGAAAATTCCATATAAAAAAAGCTTGAAACCCTCAAAATTTCTATGCATTTGACATTTTGAAAGACCTCCATCTACACTAGCGCCCCTAGCGGCGAAATTAAAAGCGGTAGCCCTCATTGTGTTTTTTGAAAAACAAATTATAGCCAGTAATACCTTATGTAAATATATATTCAACTTTCGAACCTAGAAATGAGTTCGAGCGAAATTTCACTACGAAACAGGTCAAAACGAAATGTGAGTATATTTCCGCCGGCCGAATACTGAATATTCGGCCTATGATGAAGCCGAACATCCGGTATCCGGCCAAACAACTATCCGTTGGATCTCTACTGTAAACGTTGTTATAATCATGCGTTTGTTCGAGAAATATTTCTATTCATGATTTTGCGTTTGGAATCATAAATAAACTACAAATTATGCTAACAATAGGGTATTTGACTACTGGTCAAATCAGCTTCTTTTTTCGAATTGTCAAAATGATTTTGCTACTATGAAATTTATATGAAACACTAGCATGTGACGTCACAATCAAATTATCTACTCTTTATAGTTTATACGGGTTTTAAAATAGAAATTGTGTCTAAAAATAACTGCTGTCTACGTTTCTCTATTAATCTTCTGGCGCTTTATTTCATGCATGGTGTAAAATAATTTATTTTAAATACTGTCAAATACCCTATTGTTGTGTATAGTGCGACATAAAATTGTAGAAAATAAATAAAACGGAACTAAAAAAGTTCCATACTAAATTGTTGCCATGTTGCATTTTACATCAAAAATGTGACAGTTACCATAGAGTAACTTATACTAGAGCGGTACTGTCATAGTAAATTTTGTAACCCCAGTAAATTCACTGCCATCTGTCGACACACTTCAAAACTAAAAATGAAGATTTATAAAAATACGATAGAATGTATTTAAATATAGATAAATGATTTTTTTTATTTGCATTAATTATTTTTATGATTTTGACCCATGTTCTTTCACTGATATGCGTTAAAATTGTTAAATAACAAACGAAACCGTCAACGCCATCTATTCGACTGTAGGCCAAAACTAGTAGCGCCCTCTCAACGAGAAACAAATTTTCTTGATTTTCGAGGCACGTTTTTTCCTTAGACTGTATCTATCTATTACGGAGTTATATCAATCTTTGCAGTTACGTAGGAACGCCCTCAATGATATTCTACAATTTCTTGTCGGACTATAAATTGTGATTTTGTCATTACCTCTAATTGACTGCTATGAGAAATCGTTTTAATTTACCTGTTATCAATATTATGTTACAAATCAATATGGAGGAATGTATATTTTCAAACTTTAGCACACTGATTTGGAAATTGTTATATTCTGTAGATCTAATTCGTTTACCACTCTGCGTGTATTTTAAGAAAGTAAACGCATCAAAATATAAGTTATCTTTCTACTAATATTTCTGCGACATGTGGTCAGATAAATCATAATGGCCTGTACAGTCGAAGGCAAAAATATCGATCCAGACAAATGGCTCAAAAATATGTGAACACGACTTTATTGTCTAAGGTGTAAGAGCGTACACATATTTTTCAAACTTTGGGAATGTATATATATTTATGACCTTGACTGTACAAGTGTACATTAATCTCGCTGAAGATTAAGTGTTAAAAACACCCTGTATGTATGTAAAGAGATGACGGACCAAATTCTAGTTCAGAATCATGCATTCACCTTGTATAGAATAATCACGACGATTGCTGTGGTAATATGTGACATTTTCAACCAAAAGGTACCACATTGTCGCTTGTCAATAAGGTTGATTTCAAATTGAAGCTATATGGAAATAGCGCCTTATTGACAACCGACAATAAGTACCCTTTCGATTGAAAATGGCACATATGACTCCTTATGTGCCATTTTCAATCATTTAAGGGTTAACTAATATTAATAGCTATGTATAATATTTCTTTCAATAATAAAGATATTTGAAGTGGTTTATATTTTGAAGGTGTATATTTTGAACCTTTTTGAAGGTGCATATGTTTAGCGGTAAATTTATTATAAATAATCTGGTATCCCAAGGACCCTTACTTACGTCGGAATTTCGGAAATGGTTGCGTGCCATTAACAGGGAGACTTGGATAAATATTATGTTGTTTGTGGCAAACATTTTCTAGCTATATGGTTCAAATTGAAGCTATATGGAAATAGCGCCTTATTGACAACCGACAATAAGTACCCCATGGAGACTATATAAAGGAGCCAAATCTCTATGTATGAAAAGTGTCCATCAAAAAACAGTAATTAGGCGGCGCCACCATACACCGAAATACTACCAAAAACAACCTACGTAATTTCGTCGGGTTATTTGTTGCCTTATATGGTTCATGTTATACTCATGTCCCAGAGCCTAACTAGCGCCCCCGGAGAGATTAGGAACTATTATTTAAAGCTGAAAGCGGTCACTTTTGCAACAATTCTGCCATAAGAGATTGGCATCCTTTCTATACCATCCATAAAGTACCCTTTTGATTGAGAATGGCACATATGACTCCTTCAAATGAGGGCTACCGTTTTTGTGCTCACCAGTTGGCGCCACTGTAGAATTGTTTGACATGATGCCAACGGCCGCTTTCTATCACCGCACCGCTCGCCATCGGCAGGGCGTTCATCCTCACACCCTAGCACCTAAATGGTCGCGTACTGTGCGGTTTAACAGGAATTTCCTCCCGCGTACGATTCGGCTGTGGAATGAGCTCCCTGCCGAGGTTTTCCCGAGGGGCTACAGTATGGGGTTCTTCAAAAAAGGAGTGTACAGGTTTTTAAAGGGTCTGCAACGCGCGTGTAATATCTCTGGTGTTGCAGGCGTCCATAGGCTACGGTGACTGCTTACAATCAGGCGGGCCGTATGCTTGTTTGCCACCGTCGTTGTATAAAAAGATGTAGGTCCAGAAAAACAGATCTCAAAATTCTTCTTTGCTTATTTTTATAAAATCAATACGTTCTTAATATACACAGGTATTTTAACGTCTAAATGTGCCACTTTTTCAACCTGTTTAATTTTGCATATATTTTAGTTGACACTTTTTTTAAACCACAATCATTTATTGAGCTATATCTATTGTTTACCATGATTAATCAAAGATGGACAATGATTTACAACAATTCTTAATAAGGAGTGAAAATTCCATATAAAAAAAGCTTGAAACCTTCAAAATTTCTATGCATTTGACATTTTGAAAGACCTCCATCTACACTAGCGCCCCTAGCGGCGAAATTAAACGCGGTGGCCCTCATTTATTTCATCAATAGTATGATACCTTTGGGTATGGTCCTATACGCACATTAGTTTCCCATCCCCACCCCCTAACACAAGACGCAATCCCCCCTGTTAGCATTAAATATGACCTGGTTGGCAATTTTTCAAAGAAATCAAGTTGGCTTATCTCTGTAAATATATATATGAAATTTATTAAGGACTAGCTTTTGCCCGCGACTTCGTCTGCGTGGACTTAGTAACCCCAGCTAGAGTAAGAATAGTGTCTGGAGAAAGTCTTATTCAACTCATTAATTATCCCAATTCCACCATGATTCCACTCCGCTTTTCACCCTCTTAAGGGATGATTTTCGGGATAAGAACTATCCTATGTCCTTTCCCGGGACTCAAACTATCTCCACGCCAAATTTCAACTAAATCGGTTCAGCGGTTTAAGCGTGAAGAGGTAACACACAGACAGACAGACTTTCGCATTTATAATATTAAGTATGGATCATTTCTTGACAATTTTTTCCTAGTACTTTTCTCAAAAAATAAAAATAATATCGTCATTTGGGACATATTTCTTGCTAAAAGGGGGGGTTGCGTCAGGGGGAGGGGGGGGGGGACGCTAGTGTACCAAAGGTATCATACAACATTAATTTCATGCCGGCTATAATTTGTTTGTCTTCCCCATACATTAGAACATAACTTGACCGAATCAATAGTGAAAAAAGTCTCATGTTCATATATTTTTGAGCACATTGGCCGCTCAGATATATCTGATGGCGACTGTACGTTTAGAAACGTTTAAAAGCCGTTAGCGTGTGGACATTTTGAATCTATTAATTCGAAAAGAACCAATGTCAATATGAATTTTCGAATTAATCGATCACATTATTGTATATTTAATAATGTACATTATATTGTAATAATTAGATAACTAGACGACGTTCCCATTAGTATAACTTTAGTTATTTATGTTTAAGTGCAAGTTGGCAACTGTGTAAGGATGAGTTTTTGAAATTGCAGAGTTTTTCTAAATGTGATTTTATCAACCAAAAGTTGTCGCTTGTTGATAAGGTTAATTTCAAATTGAAGCTATATGGAAATAGCGCCTTATTGACAACAGACAATAAGTACCCTTTTGGTTGGGAATGGCACAAATATTGACCTTAATGTATTTTATGTGAAGGGTTAACATATTTATAATTATTCATGCGATGAATAGATATAAGTTTAATATAGAATTATGATTTTTATTTTAGACCTCTGCGTATATTGCGACAAAATAGAAATTTAATAAAAATGGAACTTAAGATTCCCTGCTAAATTGTTGCCATTTTAAGTCAAAAATGCCTAAATAATTTTCTACAATTTATTGTCGGACTATACTATTGAAATGATTTCGACTAAACCCAAAGTATACGTAACTTTAACAGACGAAAGATCTCAACTTGTTTAAGCAAGTAGGGCTCGCAACGGTTATTGAAATACCCGTTAATATCGTTACGAACCGTTATATTAATTCGTTAATTCAAAAACCGGTTTATGGGTGATTGATGGAACGCGAACTTAAATCCATCGTTCTTTCTCCTTAACAGTAAGAAGAGGGAATGAAATTTTATGGTTCGCTGGGATCGATATAATACCGGTTAACCTCGTTTAACCCTTAAATGCATATTGTTGCCAAATGTATACAAAGCATTGGACAGCTCACAGATTTAAAAAAAAAGTAATAGGTTCCAAAAATAAAAAATCATGCATTTAAGGGTTAAATATGTGAAAGTGATAGCAATGGCGTCCCTACGTTTGACATAATTATTGAAAGTCATAATGTAATGATTTTCATATTATCATTAGTCATAATTCTGAAACCGTTATTTTCAGGATTTTCCTCAGGTTCTCCTATAGATAGGTTAGGTTTGTTTTATGGCAATCCTGAAAAGTTACGCGCTTCTGAGAAAAACCAAATTATGACTAACGACAATGTGGACAAACAATACATTATGACTTAAAACAATATGGGAAACAATAGAGACCCGATAGCAATACTTATTAGTTCTATTTTGCTTCGATATTTTCAATTTAACCGGTAATTTTCGTTCCACAAAAACGACAGACAATCGAATTTGTTATAAACAGGGTGCGTAGCCAAAGTGCCAATCGTTAACGCTCCGTGGCGAACGAAACAGTTGTCTCTGTCGCACTAATATGGAAGTGATAGAGAGAGAGATGACTACGATACGCTACGGAGCGTTAACAATTGGCACGTTGGCTACGCACCCTGGTATCTCAAAAGAACAGTGCCTTTAACCGGTAACCGCTAACGGAAACAAAATCCTTTTCGTTTCCGGGTGTTTGAACGAAAACGGTTTGAAAAATAAAACTGTTTCCGAGGGTGTATTCCCATTTGTCCCCGCCGGGCATAGATGGGAGTGTCTTCATATTAATCATTCCCATTTGCCTCATGTATGGGAGTATATTATTATTGAACCATGTATTATACGACCAAAAACTATCGCATTTAGTCATATTTTACGTGCCAATACGTACCCCAGAGCGGCAGTCAGAAAGAAAATCATCTTTTTCTGGATATGTTCAAAATCTTTTTTTTTAATGTACAAACGCCTTGTGGTTCTTAAGATCTCACTATTTTTTAGGGTTCCGTACCCAAAGGGTAAAACGGGACCCTATTACTAAGACTCCACTGTCTGTCACCAAGCTGTATCTCATGAACCGTGATAGCTAGACAGTTGAAATTTTCACAGATGATGTATTTCTGTTGTCGCTATAACAACAAATACTAAAAACCGGCCAAGTACGAGTCGGACTCGCGCATCGAGGGTTCCGTACTTTTTAGTAATTGTTGTTATAGCGGTAACAGAAATACATCATCTGTGGAAATTTCAACTGTCTAGCTATCACGGTTCATGAGATACAGCCTGGTGACAGACTGACAGACAGCGAAGTCTTAGTAATAGGGTCCCGTTTTTACCCTTAGGGACGGAACCCTAAAAATCACTTGCGTTTCTATGTGTCAACGGCACGTCTGTACACGCGGCATGCGTCATAGTGTGTGTAAGTTGCTTAAAAATAGTACTGAGCAGCCGGCAAACGGCCGTCAATCTGCTATCGCGGGGCGAGGGCATTCGAGTCGGGGCGGGGCGATGCGTGGCCGTTCTGTATGATAATACTATTACTTATTCCGTGCTTTAGGTTTGACGAGGCGTGTTCAGATATTTGTGAGTGCCGTACATATTTACATAGGCTTTCTTAGTACTTGTACAATTCACGTTTTTAAAGGTTTCTTTGCGTTCAAAGGGTACAATATTGGATAAAGGACCTCATTGTACTATTAAAATGTTAATGTATGATTGGTCTTATTGTCTATAACCTTAAATGTTATCTGTCTGTGTGTATCTTACAGCGTCTGTTAGCTATATATGTAAATAGTTGTAAATATAACATGTACATGATGTTACTGTTTGTTTTGTATTTGACTTAAATTACATACGTCATTTTTTAGGAGAATAGATAGGATTAAGTCCGACACGAATCCCGCCAAAACGTCGCTCCCATACAATTGAAGTTATGTTCTCATTTTAACCCATATATGCCCATTGGGTCGTTTTCGACCCACACTCGTTAAGGTTACAGACTCACTCCCCTACTAATTTTAACGTGTAGCTTGTTTTATTGATTAGGTCGAAAACAACCCAATGGGCATATTTTTAGTTCCATATTATACTCGTATGTGGCTTAATTTTTGCTTATTTAAATGCACGAATAAATATGACGCAACACCACGGAAGTAAGAGTCAGAACTAAATAAACCGGCCAAGTGCGAGTCGGACTCGCGCACCGAGGGTTCCGTACTTTTTAGTATTTGTTGTTATAGCGGCAACAGAAATACATAATCTGTGAAAATTTCAACTGTCTAGCTACCACGGTTCATGAGATACAGCCTGGTGACAGACGGACAGCGGAGTCTTAGTAATAGGGTAGGGAACCCTAAAAATTGCGGTCGAGAGTGCAGGATAGGGAAGTAGGCAAATCGCGGGCGATAAGTCAAAATCAAAACTTGCGCAGCCGCAACAATACCGCAGCCTAACTCCGGTAAAAATTTAACGAAGGCGGAGCCGGAAGTGCAACATTAAAAATACCTAAAACCAAACTGAATTTCCGGTTTATCGGTTCCGGAGGCGAAGCCACAGGGCGGACACGCTATACATTAAAAATCACTTGCGTTTCTATGTGTGAACTGACGTCTCTACACGCGTCATGCGTCATAGTGTAAGTTGCTTAAAATTAGTACTGAGCGGCCAGCAAACGGCCGTCAATCTGCTGTCGCGGGGCGAGGGCATTCGAGTCGGGGCGGGGCGGGGCGTGGCCGTTCTGTATGATAATACTATTACTTATTCTGTGGTAAAGCTCCGTATATAGATGCCTACCCAAGATACTGAAGATCCGTTGGTCTGTTACTGAAGTGCTGCGTAGAGCATGTGGGTGGTATTGAGTATACCTCATGCGACGTGCTACGGTGGTGCGGACACGTTTCACGGATGAACGACCAGCGTGTGGCTAAGTGCATTTTTTATTCTGAGCATGAGGAGGGCAAGCGGAAACAGGGCGGCCATATTCTCAGGTACAAATATGTGGCACATGAAAGTGTCGTATAGAGGAGCAGGCAGCCATACGAACAAAACTGCGGGCTGCAATAAATGCCAAGGTAACTGAATTTGCTCGCAGAACTGATGGCCGGTGGGGCCGGAAGGTTCTGGAGTGGCGTCCGCGTACCGGAAGACGAACTGCCGGTAGGCCTCCAACGAGGTGGAGCGACGACCTGGTGAAGGTCGCGGGAGTTCGGTGGATACGAGCGGCACAGGATCGGTCGGAGTGGCGAGCCTTGGGGGAGGCCTATGTCCAGCAGTGGACGTCTATCGGCTGACATGATGAACTGAATTTAAGACTTATTGAAGGCGCTTAGAGCTGGATGCCAAGCGCGACGAAATAAAAGCCTTAAATAAAATTATTAAAGCCGTTTTTTTCCCATCTCAATCAATCAATCAATGTTTTTATTTGTTAAACATAGGTACATAGGTGTTACAATAATTACTTAGAATCACTATGTCTTACCAGCATTAGGTATACAAATTTGTTTGTGTTGGTAAGTTTAATAATAAATCTTACTCAAATTATTACATTAAATTAAATTATTGTCTCTTTTATATTCGTCAATGGAGTAATACGCTTTGTTTGATAAGAATGCAAACAGACGTTTCTTAAAGAGTTATGTTGTCTGTATTTAAAATGCTATTTGGTAATAGTACATTATGATACAAGTGTGCTAAGTTGGTCATTACACACGAGGCGATATTGTGCGCGCGAGCTGTAAGCGAGCGCGCAATAAGAAAGCCGATGTGTGTAATGACCAATGCACACGCGTTTCATACGACGTTTTTCAACACACTTGCGAGAAAAAAAAGAAACTTTCATATTAATCAAATTTTAATAGTTGAAACAGTTAGTATTGTGTGTTTCATCTGTCATACTGCCGGCCGGCCCTCGCCTCGGCCGCGCGCCGCGCAGGCGGTCGGGCGCGCCGGTGCCCGCCAGTCTGACCAATTAAAGAAGGCTCCCTTTCCATGCATATTATTAGCAATCAGTTACCTTCTTAACTCAGTCGGATAATATAATGAAAAAGCACGAGTGAAATAATACACTGAAAGAGCACGCGTGTTTAATATCTAGGATTATGAGCCAAAAATCGGTGGAATAAAAACGTCGTTTTGAGAAAGTGTGTTGAAAAATATTGAAAATTCTTGAAGCCATTCCAAAAACACTTTTAGATAGCAAGGCCGTGTTAAATGAGATAGTATTGCTAATCTTCCCTTGTTGACGTACACTATTAAAGCTTTGAAATTGATTTTTATTTTGCTTAACATAACATGAAATTTCATAGATCAAGTTATTTGCTTTACTATTTCATTGTTTCATGATCATTTTCTAGGATAGGAACCCCTGTCTGGGTATAGGCCTTCCAGTTTTCTCTGTCTTTAGCTTGGTTTATCCACTCTTTTCCAGCTGTAGCTACCGCTCCATCGCTTAGTAGGTCGTGCCTGTCGTCTTTTTCCACTGGGACCTTTCCATCTAGTTATTTATGCTTATAATTATTAAATATTATAAATGTGAAAGTGTCTGTCTGTTACCTGTTCACGCTTAAACCGCTGAACCGAATTAGTTGAAATTTGGTATATAGTCCTGGGGAAGGGCATAGGGTAGTTTTTATCCCAGAAATCATCCTTAAAGGGGGTGAAAACGGGTGGAAGTTTGTATGGGGAATTGATAAAAAGCAGATTGGGTAAAAAAAACCGGCCAAGTGCGAGTCGGACTCGCGCACGAAGGGTTCCGTACCATTACGGAAAAAATCAGCAAAAAAATCACGTTTGTTGTATGGCCCCATTTAAATATTTATATTATTCTGTTTTTAGTATTTGTTGTTATAGCGGCAACAGAAATACATCACCTGTGAAAATTTCAACTGTCTAGCTATCACGGTTCACGAGATACAGCCTGGTGACCGACAGACAGACGGACAGCGGAGTCTTAGTAATAGGGTCCCGTTTTTACCCTTTGGATACGGAACCCTAATAAGCTACCTCTCTAAGCAAAATGTGAGATGACATAACAGAACAGTGTAATGGTGTCATTATAAATGACATTTAATTTTATAGAAAATTCGACATTAATGATGACATTGCAAATGCCAGGTGGAGTTAATAGCTTGGTCAGACCCTAGCGCATGGAGACTAAATAAAGGAGCCAAATCTCTATGTATGAAAAGTGTCCATCAAAAAACAGTAATTAGGCGGCGCCACCATACACCGAAATGCTACCAAAAACAACCTACGTAATTTGGTCGGGTTATTTGTTGCCTTATATGGTTCATGTTATACTCATGTCCCAGAGCCTAACTAGCGCCACCGGAGAGATTAGGAACTATTATTTAAAGCTGAAAGCGGTCACTTTTGCAACAATTCTGCCTTAAGAGATTGGCATCCTTTCTATACCATCCATACCCTAGCGGTCTCGCTTCAGTCAGTTCACCGCAGCGAATAGAACCGGGGTGAATAGGGACAAAACGTATAAGGTAATTTACCTGACAATTTCTTAAAAAAAAGACACAAATTATGTCATACGATTGAAAATAATAGTCAATTATGTATGATATAATTTGTGTGGGTATTTTTTTATGAAATTGTCAGTTAAATCACATTTTTAAGTTTTGTCCCCATTCACCCCAGTTGACGGTATTTAGAAATTTTTCGCTGCGGTGAACTCACTATTTTTTAAAGAGCAGAACGGGTCACTAGGATTTCTACACAGTGACCCGTTTCCATTGCTCTCGAGTGTACGACATTGTAACAAAGTTAATGGTAGTTAGTTTAAATTTAGTGGACTAGGCAAGTCATTGTGAACGCCTATTGCCTTCGGCGTAGGGAATGCAAACCGGTTTTTAATTGTATGGATAAACCGGTTATTAGTCGAAATTTCATACAAATAAAAACCGGTTTGCCATCCCTACTTTTCGGCGTTCCGTATTTGGAACGTCGGGCGGTAATAGGCGTGTAACTCGCGGGGGTATAATGTAAATATTACACTACTGTATGAAAGGATTATGGAATAAATTAATGAGCTTAATAAGCGTTGGATGGTTTTATTTTTAACGATTTAAACTAAATTTAGCAAATAGGGAATATTACGCGAACATCTGCGTAGGGGGCGCCACTACCACAATCTGGTCTACCGCGAAACAAGATGAAAATCGAAATTTCGTTATCTAACATCTCTGTCACTCTTGTATATTCAAGCGTACTATTTCTCAATTTTAGACCGTTTGATGTAAGGTACTGTTATTATCATTTATCCGTGTCATTTATTTAGAAAGCCTGATTCATTTCCAAATTCAATGTAACAGTGGAATAGTTATTTGTTATACTAGGGTGCAAAGTTGTATTTTACCCGCGAGTGTGGAATTGAAACACGAGCATGCGAAAGGATTCTATAGTTGGATTCTAAAATATAATCCTGAGCGTAGCGAATGTTTCAACACACGAGAAGTAAAATACATTTGCACCCGTGTGTAACACAAAACTTTTCACCTCACTGTAGCGAGGAAAGTGCAACATGCAAAAAAAAAAGCTCATAAAAAAGTCTTTATTGGTACACATTACAATCATCATCGGGTTAATTGGAATCATCAAGGGCCTGACACTCTTTGATAGAGAAAGATAGTCTTATTGCAATTCTTATAAGAGGAAAGAGAAAATAGTGCCATGCTTTGTCTTTATCACCGACAAGGCATTTTTTCATGGTCGGGTTATGGCATCATAGCAAGGAGGCGATGGCGAAATACCGAAATGTATAAGAGTGAAAGAGAAAAAAATATTATTCTCTTTATTTATATATCTTTCTTCTTAAGTTACTTATTTTATAACATGAATATAAAAGTAAAATATAAAAACACAAAACTTACAATAGTACATTATGATACAAGTGTGCTAAGTTGGTCATTACACACGAGGCGATATTGTGCGTGCAAGAAAGCCGATGTGTGTAATGACCAATGCACACGCGTTTCATACGACGTTTTTCTACACACTTGCGAGAAAAAAAAACTTTCTAATTAATCAAATTTTAATTGTTAAAACAGTAGAAGTCTAAAATCTGTCATACTGCCGGCCGCCTCTCGGGGCCGGCCGGGCCGCAGCAGGCGGTCGGGGGGCGCCGGTGCCCGCCAGTCCAACCAATTAAAGAAGGCTCCGTTTCCATGCATATCATTAGCAATCAGTTACCTTCTTAACTCGGTCATATAATATAATGAAAAAGCACGAGTGTTATAATATACTGAAAGAGCACGCGTTTAATATCTAGTATTATGAGCCAAAAATCGGTGGAATAAAAACGTCGTTTTGAGCAAGTGTGTTGAAAAATACATATAAATACATTATAAAAAACCTAACCTAGGGTGCCGCCAGCAGCGGGGCAGGGCCCAAGCTGCCGGTGGTCAGGGCCGCAGAGAGAGGAACCGGCGGACTATCCGCGCCGTGTCCAAGATTACCGCCTTCTGCATCTGACCCTTGACACAACCACCTAGCGAGAGTCTTTCAATGTCGAGACTCTTCGCTATGAGACCGTTACTTACAATTAAGTATACAGAGAAATTCATAATAATTTAGAAGCAGTAGACCTATATAGGTTCTTAAATTGGCCGAGCAAAAGTGCTTACGATCTTTTCATCAATAATCCTCATCTTACCTCCAAGATGAGAGTGATCATTAGTGCTAGACAGCCATAATTTCATATGGATATACACGGTGGCTAAAAAATAAGTGCATTCCCGTTGCCAGGGAGGTTTTGGGATTATACTGAGCAACTTTTACTATGGGACCAACCACGAAATCGCTGAAAAATTTGGCTGGTCCATTTTCTATGGGTGTAAAATTTTTTTCGCGGTTTCGTTGTTGGTCCTATAGTAAAAGTTGCTCAGTATAATCCCAAAACCTCCCTGGCAACGGGAATGTACTTATTTTTTGCCACCCTGTATAAATCAATTGATCTGACAAGGTGGTAAATAAATAAAATCCGCCGCGGCCGCATCTCCGTATATCTAAGGTGGAAGCTTTATAACTTCTACATCTATCTATCTATTCATTCTATATATATGTTTCCTGACTGAATGTAAGTATAATGTCTTAGTTTTTTAATAGAACACAAATACAGCAAAAGTGAAATAATGACCTTGGACGTGATACAATATTCAATCAAAATATTTCATAATTCAGGAAAGTAAATTTGGTATAAGTATTTTCGTTCTTGAAGTACACGAATGACAAAAATTATAGTCACAGGCGTCACAGCCGAAAAAGGTAGAATTTTGTAGTCATTAGTAGATCAATTCATAGAATTTAAGTTATAAATAAATAACCTAAAATAACCGTGCCCGGTTAATCAAGTTTCCAATAATCGGATATGAAATATTTCAGTTACGGTCATAACCAATTTGCATTCCCTAATAGTAACATTTTACCTTTGTATACACAGAGTAAATGAACGTGGGAAGGAGAGAATAGTACCTAATTGTGGAGATGAAAGGTAGGTTTATCAAAATTCTAGTTTCATTGTTCAAAATTATCTGCGAAGGGGGCGCCACTACCACAATCTGAGGGTCTATCGCGAAACAAGAAAATCGAAACTTCGTTATTTAACATCTCTGTCACTCTTGCATATTCAAGCGATAAAGAGGCAGATAGCGAAATTTCGGATTCGCGTTTCCCCTTAGGTCCTCTGTAAACAAACCACCTTGATGAATCAATGTCATATTTTATTATCTTTGAAAACTTGTTGAAAACCTGTTAAAGGTACAGTATGTATAAGTTACTCTATGGTTTACTAAAAAGGCTAGTGCTGCACTCGGGTGGCAGAACATTGCAGCCATCATACTTTCACAGCAACGCATGAATATCTTATGCTATATTAGTCAGGCTCAGTACAAAAAGTATGATGGAAAACAATTATGCACTACATCGGTAATGTGTTTGAGTATACAGAGTTGAAATTCATAAAATAATTAGTAATAGTTATCTGGAATATAAAAACCTATAACCTATAAAAATGGTTAACCTTTTGGACACCAAGAGTCACTAAATAGGTCGTGCCTGCCATACCAGCCACTAAAGTGGTCATGGCGGATGCTGTCAAAGCAATTATATTCGTTATTCACTAGTCGAGATATTGGCATGTAGGCCACATCTTGACGCTTGAGGAAAAGCGTTCAAAAGGTTCAAAATATTAGCAACAAGACAAATCTTATACCATTAAATCAATTCTTGTATATATTATATTTCGGGGATCTCGGAAACGGCTCTAACGATTCTGATGAAATATGCTATAAGGGGGTTTTCGGGGACGAAAAATCGATCTAACTAGGTCTTATCTCTGGGAAAAAGCTCGGTCTCCCAGATATTGATAAATTATATGAAGTAAGAATTCATAGCAGTAACAAATGTCATAACCAATTGGTTATGGATTTATACAGTAAGTGTATACTGTGTATATCAATAAAACATAATACAATTCAAAATGGGTCTATGGCATGTTCCCTCAAAGTCATGTAATAATTCATCAATATCATTGTCCAAGTCATCACTCTGCGCCATCTTAGAAACCATGTCGCTGATGAGAAATGCACCGATGGTAGCTTCCTCGTGGTTGTCCTGTATGTCCATGTTGATCACATGCACAGGCTGGTTGTGGATGGACCTCCTTGACCCGAACCATTCAATAACTTGATCGTATACTCTTTCTTCACATGTGATGATCACATCAAAGCGGTTTTTACAATCCTGGAACCTCTCCGGGCATGGCTTGATTCTTCGATTTCTATCTAACATGTGTAACAATCCATTTTGGGTGTAGTATGTTTTATCTTTGTCCAACAAGTCGTTATAGATATCATCGTAAGGAACCCCAAACTCGTAACAATTGGGTCGATCGGCTGATGCACCCGGTAGTTTCACTTTTTCTCCCGTACCAAATGATTTCACTTTGAACCCCTTCTTAGCCAGGAATGCGTGAGCTTCCATGCTACGATTCATGTTCGAAGAACAAACGACAGCGACAAATAAATCTGCCATTGTTGCTGTGACTGCCTCAGTGGCCTTAGTTCAATCTCGTATAATAAATTCCTTAGCTTGAGACAGAACGTTCATTTAATCATTTTTAGGAATAGTCTATTCTCGCGCGCTTTACATAAAAGACTTTTCCTAATACCTTGTTTTTAATTAAAATATAAACGTTTTGTTTGGAGAAATGAGGTTAGATTACGTTTACGGCTTACGTTCCGATTTGGCGATAGGGTGCGTAGCAATAGCAAACGTGCAATCGTTAACGCTCCGTAGCGAACGAATAGCAATTGTCACTGTCGCACTAGTATGGAAGAGTGATAGAGAGAGATGACTAAGATACGCTGCGAAGCGCGATTGGCACGTTGGCTACGCGCCCTGACCTGACATTTCGTTCGTTCATTAAAGCTCTTTACAGACGGGCGTACCGGACAGCGACTTGGTGCGGTCAAAATATCTGTTTTTCGCTCGGAGGATATAAACATTAAGCTTACTCCAGACTACGCGGCGCGAAGCCGCGAACACGAGTGTGGAGTCGATATCGCTGATTAGCGAACTAGACTCCACACTCATGTTCGCGGCTTCGCGCCGCGATTCGCGCACGAGTGTGGATGGCGCCCTTTATGAAAAATAACCATGTTGTTTTTGTTTTATACGGCATTGAAATTTGTCCAGATTTCACTCCGCATACGTTATTGCGGGGAGGGGAACGTCAAATGTACCTATATACGTAACATAAATCTAGTCTAACTGGATCGGTCATGAGGGGTGAGGGGAAATGACCGAACGGGATAGTCTTATGTATCTTTCAGTAGGAGTAGCAGAGAAAGCGCTGTTATCAGTGGCGAAGCGTGAACTAATCTAGCCGTGTGCGAAATCGCATCTGCGAGGCCCTATTTCTTCACTATGCCCGAAAGAGCCTCGCGCGAGGCCCCCCCTTGGGGCGCGAGGCCGTGGGCGACGGCCCACTTCGCCCACGCCTAGCTACGCCATTGTTTGTCCTTGTCACACTCACATTTTTTTTTATTCCCCACCGTAAATTTGTATGGTTTATGGTGGGCTACAAATCTAATCGACCAATCATATTGTCGCATTGCGTATGTTCCGTCCCTCACGGGCGCACGCGTATAGCTGATTTGTGCAATGCTAGGTCTATAGGGCCCTCCACACTCATGCGCGAATCGCGGCTTCGCGCCGTGATTCGCGCATGAGTGTGAAGGGACATTTTGATACGTAACGTAAAAATAGCCATGTCAGATAAACGTCAATCCATACATTGTGTATGACCATTGGCCGACTTTTTTCGAAAGAGGGGAACGCCTGTTAATGGCTACTCCGTTTGGTACTACTCTACTACTCCGTAAAGTGCGCTCCAGACTACGCGGCACGAATGCGAGTGTGGAGTCGATTTCGCTGATTACCGAACTTGACTCCACACTCGCGTTCGAGGCTTCGCGCATGAGTGTGGAGGGCCCTTAAGGTTTTTCGTTCTCACTGTTAAGTGAGTCACACTTAACTATGTCCTAGTCAAAGAATATAATACTCACTGTCCTAGTCCTAGACGGACGTACGACGGACCACGTACACACGATCGAACGTGCGCCGAATCCCACCAAGGTCGCATCTGAGCGTTTCTTTTTTTTTGTCTTTTTTTTGATGTGACTTTTTGAAACTTTTGTGTTACTTCTCTATGGCTATTTCTACTCAGAATCACGAGCTCTTTCAACCCTAATGGGATAAAAAAATGTCCCAAGGTTTTTTCCTATTGTGTTACCATTTCCCCATATACAAATTTTAGGACACTTTTTCTCCTATAAGGATGAAAAGGGCTCGTGATCCTGACTAGAAATAACACAAAATTGGCAAAAAAGGTCACATAAAAAAATAGCTAAAAAAAGAAACGCTCATCTCACTATGTTGTGTTGACTTTCTCACTATATTGAATTTGTCTGTGGAGCCCTTTATGATAAGGAA
Source organism: Cydia strobilella (assembly GCF_947568885.1). NCBI lineage: Eukaryota > Metazoa > Arthropoda > Insecta > Lepidoptera > Tortricidae > Cydia > Cydia strobilella. Next base: position 1,768,761 of record NC_086068.1, on the reverse strand, counting down.
GTTTGTCTTAGTGCTTATGGCACTATACAACGCCATCTTCTTCCGCCGTCAAGTTTTTTAGGCTTTACGCATACAAACAATGGTTACAAGAGTGAAGCTTATATTATATATACATATATTATTTGAAGGTATAATAAAAAGGATAATAATTGCTGCAATATTTTTTAATAGTGGAAACTTCAATATCGGTATTAGATACAAAACCACGTTATACAGGGTGGTTAAAAAATAAGTGCATTCCCGTTGCCAATAGACCGATAGTGGGACCATATTTTTGACCTTAAAGTTATGATAATTCTAAAGAAGGAAAAGTGATGCTTATATGGCAGGGGACATGTTTTTAAGCATATTTGTAATTTAAGAGGAAAAGTTAGAACGAGCGTTAGGTATAAATTAGGTATTTATATATTTTGATTGATGCTTTTTGAATATTGAATTAAAGTGCAAAGTTTAAGCTTCATCGTTTAAATTATGTATGACTCTTTAAACTGTTACATTTTTAGACAAAAATTTAACGTGCTTCTTTGTCAAACTAAAATTAGCTTATTATTTTGTCGATATTGAATTAAAGTTTTAAAAATCCACAATAATATCTCTAAATTCTTAAGTTAATAGACAAAGCCGAAAAATTAGAAAAATAGGATTGCTGCTTAAATTTTAATATGCGTTTTTTGTCCTGTAAGGTCCAATATTGAATTAAAGTCTATAAAGATAAGTTTCATACTATAAAATAATATATGCAACCATATTATGAAAAGTAAGAAATTTCTGTGTGTAGCTTCCATTGTTATAGCCAAATCTATTTAAAAAGGCGCGAAATTCATACATACGCCGCGCTGGTCCGTCAAGGTGCCGGCGCGGCACGCGGGAGCCTATCGTAGCATTCGTATCTATCTATACCTATAGGTACCTCGCCCGGTCGCCCCACCCCCCGCTCAGCTTCGTAAGTACTTCGTACTTTTCTTGTCATTCATTAGTTTGTTTACCGTGCACATAAATTAGATGCCGATATTACGTGAAATTAATGTAATTATGACTTCAAAATGAGTACAAAATGTTTGTTATGTGGACTGATTATTTGTAGTTACTTAGTGGTCCGAGAGCTGGTAGACATTTTGGAGTAGGTCCTTGAGGCAAGCTGAAAATTTGCCTGATACTTCTCCTATCATACCCTAACTCAGCACTGGAGGTCTGGCTGCAGGGTAGCGGGGCTAAATCAACCCTTATATTTTTTAAGATTTTTTAGGGCTCCAAAAAAGTTCGTGAGGCAATCTGTAATTTTTACAGGTTGAAGTTAAGTATCTAAATAGTCACAAAAAATAAGCCTGAACATTTGGTCGGGTCTTTGACCTTGCCAGAAGAGCTAAAAAGTAACGTATGGCACTTACTCGTACGTAAAATTAAGTTTGTCTACTATAGTAATTGTATGCATTACAAAGTTATTTTTGTAGTACAGTAAATTAAAGACTACTGGGTAGGATGTACAGTCAGCAATACTATTCGCTTAGCACCGTTGCATACAAACTTCTTTACAGGGGTGGTATGTTTTCTCTGCAGCTGACTGTACAATGTGATTGTAACTATGACGATGGTGTATATTTATGATATATGTTATTTATTGTGTTTTTTGTATGTTACTTAAGGGCTTCTGTTAAGGGAACGAAAATTTGATTATTTAAGCCCTGTAAATATTTTTTTCTGTTTTTTTTTTTCTATTTGTTTTTTTTTTAATGTTTATTAAGGGTCCACTGCAGGCGAACGAAAATGTTTATTATTTTGCGCTACGGCACACGGTTTAGGAGATACAGAATTAAAAAGGTTTTTTGTGTTTTTTTTTTAATATATTAGTTAAGGGTTTCTTAGTGGAACGAAAATTTGATTATTTTTGCGCTCCGTCGCACGGTTTAGGAGATACAGCCCTCTAAAAAAAATTTTGTTTTTTTTTTCTTTTCTTTTTAAATGTTAATTAAGTTGAACGAAAATTTTATTATTTTACGCTACGACGCTATTATTAAATTATGTTAGATTTTGAAATTTTTATATTAAATATATCTACTTATATATAAAGTTGAAGTTTGGTTATTGAATTTTATATTATATAAATATACAAAAAAAGAAATATAGGGCTGTATCTCCTAACCCGTCCGTCGCGCGTCGTAGCGCAAAAATAATAAAATTTTCGTTCCCCTTTAAAAACACTTTTAATATACAAAAAACACAATGAAACACAATAAGAAAAAAAACTCTACACGGCTGTATCTCCTAAGCCGAGCGTCGTAATATTAAAAAAAAAAAAAAATACCAAAAAAGTCTTTATAAGGCTGTATCTCTGAACCGTGGGTCGTAGAGTAAAATAATAAAATTTTCTTTCAACTTAATTAACATTTAAAAAGAAAAGAAAAAAAAAACAGAATTTTTTTTTTTAGAGGGCTGTATCTCCTAAACCGTGCGTTGTAGCGCAAAAATAATCTAATTTTCGTTCCCCTTTGAGAAACCCCTAAGTAACATACAGAAAACACAATGAAAAACTAAAAAGAAAAACAAAGAAAAAATCTTTATAGGGTTGTATCTCCTAAACCGTGCGACGGAGCGCAAAAATAATCAAATTTTCATTCCACTAAGAATCCCTTAAGTAATATATTTAAAAAAAACACAGAAAATTTTTATAAGGCTGTATCTCCTAAACCGTGCATCGTAGCGCAAAATAATAAAATTTTCGTTCCATTGCAGTGGACCCTTAGTTAACATTAAAAAAACAGAAAAAAAAAACAGAAATAGTACATTTCGATGCTAGTGCGGAAAGTATGTCATACTTTACATACTTTCGAAGAATGACATTTCCGCACGAGTATCGAACGACGTTTTTTAATACCGTTGCGAAAAACAACAAGTAAGGAATTCGAAACTTTTATATTATTAATTCTGTGACATTATTGACATTAGACTTATATTGACCGGGATATAGACCGTGATTACCTTTTGTATTATTTGTGAGCTCGCGATATTTCAAAACCACCGTGAATCATTCAAAACTCTAATTATTGACATTGACATTATGAAGAGGTGTTTTTATAGCTTTTATTCGACTAGAATGGATTTTGTTATTATTATTGAACCCACTACATACAACATTATACACATTGTATTGTTTTACAAATATAAAACATTGTACTATTATTACCTAAATATCGTTATTAACGATTATTTCAATACTCAATACTCAGTAATCAACATAAAAACCTACTGTTAAAGTAAGAATACGAAAAATATACATATTTCATATTTTATTACTTACCTCTTCATCATTATAACACGTCTATTTTTTTATATATTGAATATTGAAAAACCGTTCTTAATAAGTTGTCTGAATAGAACGGAACGCCTGTCAAAGGAGAGGCGTTTTTTATTTCTGCTTTAAATTTCCAAAGGCAACATTCGATATTGTTTTTATAAATGTACGATACACAAATAATCGTAATTAACGATATTTGGGTAATAATAGTACAATGTTTTATATGTACAATTGTCTTATAGAACATGCATTTAAAAAAAACTTTCATTAAAGTGGGTTCAATAATAATAACACCCAGCTAAAAACACACCTCTTCATAATGTCAATGTCAATGATGTCACAGAATTAATAATATAAAAGTTTCGAATTCCTTACTTGTTGTTTTTCTTATTTTTTCGCAACTGTATTGAAAAACGTCGTTCGATACACGTGCGGAAATGTCTAATAATGACACACTTTCCGCACTAGCATCGAAATGTCCTATGACAGGGCTGTATCTCGTAAACCGTGCGTTGTAGCGCAAAACTAATCTAATTTTCGTTCCCCTTTGAGAAACCCGTAAGTAACATTCAAAAAACATAATCGAACAACAAAGAAGAAAACAAAAAAATAAAAAATCTTTATAGGGTTGTATCTCCTAAACCGTGCGTTGTAGCGCAAAAATAATCTAATTTTCGTTCCCCTTTGAAAAGCCCCTAAGTAACATACAAAACACACAATGAAAAACTAAAAAGAAAACAAACAAAGAAAAATATGTTTATAGGGTTGTATCTCCTAAACCGTGCGTCGGAGCGAAGAGCAAAAATAATTAAATTTTCGTTCCACTTTAAGAAACCCTTATTAATATTTAAAAGATACAACCCTATAAAGATGTTTTAATTTTTTGTTTTCTTTTTTGTTTTTCATTGTATTTTTTGAATGTTACTTACGGGTTTCTCAAACGAGAACGAAAATTAGATTATTTTTGCGCTTCAACGCACGGTTTAGGAGAGACAGCCCTGTAAAGATATTTTTCTGTTTTTTTTTAGTTTTTTTTTAAATGTTAACTAAGGGTCCACTGCAATGGAACGAAAATTTTATTATTTTGCGCTACGATGCACGGTTTAGGAGATACAGCCTTATAAAGATTTTTTTTTTAAATATAAATTAAGGGTTTCTTAAAGTGGAATGAAATTTTGATTATTTTTGCGCTACGACGCACGGTTTAGGAGTTACAGCCGTGTAAATATTTTTTTCGTTTTTTTTTGTTTTTTCTCATATTAAAAAAGGGTTTCTTAGAGGCAAAGAGGATATAATAAGATAGAGTGGTACTGTCATAGTAAATTTTGTAACCGCTTTAAATTCACTGCCATCTATCGACATACTTTAAAACTAAAAATGAAGATTTATAAAAATACGTTAAAATGTATTTAAATATGGATAAATGATTTTTTTATTTGCATTAATTATTTTTATATGATTTTGACCCATGTTCTTTCACTGATATGCGTTAAAATTATAAATAACAAACGAAACCGTCAACGCCATCTATACGAGAGTAAGCCAAAACTAGTGGCGCCCTCTGATCGAGAATCAAATTTTCGTGATTTTCGAGGCACGTTTTTTCCTTAGACTGTATCCATCTATTACGGAGTTATATCTATCTTTTTTAGAGGGGAACGAACATTTTACTTTTTTTGCGCTCCGACGCACGGTTTAGGAGATACAGCCCTATAAAAAGATTGTTTTCTTTGTTTTTTTCTTTTATGTTTTCATTGTATTTTTTGTATGTTACTTAGGGGCTTCTGATAGGGGAACGAAAATTTGATTATTTTTGCGCTATAACGAACGGTTTAGGAGATACAGCCCTGTAAATATTTTTTCTTTTTTTTTCTTTGTTTTTTTTTTTAATGTTTATTAAGGGTCCACTGCAGGCGGACGAAAATGTTATTATTTTGCGCTACGGCGCACGGTTTAGGAGATTAAGCCTTATACGGATTTTTTGTGTTTTTTATATACCTATATTAATCAAGGGTTTCTTAAAGTGGAACGAAAATTTGATTATTTTTGCGCTCCGTCGCACGATTTTTGCTCTACAACGCACTGTTTAGGAGATACAGCCGTCTAAAGAATTTTCTTTCCTTTTTTCTTTTTTTTTTAATGTTAATTTAGGGTCCACTGCAGTTGAACGAAAATTTTATTATTTTGCGCTACGACGCACGGTTCAGGAGATAGAGCCTTATAAAGATTTTTTCGTTTTTTTTTTGTTTTTTTTTTTTATATTAATTGAGGGTTTCTTAAAGTGGATCGAAAATTTGATGATTGTTTTTGTGCTACGACGCGCGGTTTAGGAGATACAGCCGTGTAAAGATTTTTTTTTCTTTTTGTGTTTCATTGTACGACCGGTCTGGCCTAGTGGGTGACCCTGCCTGTGAAGCCGATGGTCCTGGGTTCGAATTCCGGTAAGGGCATTTATTTGTGTGATGAACACAGATATTTGTTCCTGAGTCATGGGTGTTTTCTATGTATTTGTATATTATATATATCGTTGTCTGAGTACCCATAACACAAGCCTTCTTGAGCTTACTGTGGGACTGTCAATCTGTGTAAGAATGTCCTATAATATTCATTTATTTATTTATTGTGTTTTTTGTATATTGAAAGAGGGGAACGAATTTTTTTTTTATTTTTGCGCTGCGACGGACGGTTTAGGAGATACAGCCCTATATATATTTTTTTGTTTATTGTTGTTTTTTTTGTATGTTATATAATATAAAATTCCATAACCAAAATTCAAATTTTTATATAAGAAGATATACTCAATATAAAAATTTCAAAATCTAACATAACTTTTAATAGAAATGTCCTCATACATCATAAATATACACCATCCTCATAGTTACAATCACATTGTACAGTTAGCTGCAGAGAAAAGATACCACCCCTGTATAGGTTTGTATGCAAAGGTGCTAAGCGAATAGTATTGCTGACTGTACATCCTACCTAGTGGTCTTTAATTTACTACAAAAATAACTTTGTAATGCATACACTTTGTTTAGTAGACAAACATAATTTTGCGTGCAAAAATAACTGCGATGCATACGCTTTGTATAGTAGAGAAACTTAATTTTGTGTGCAAAGATAACTTTGTAATGCATATAATTTGTATAGTAAACAAACTTAATTTTGCGTGCAAGTAAGTGCCATACTTTTTAGATCGCCTGGCAAGGTTAAAGACACGACACGACCAAATGTTCTGGTTTATTATTTTTATGACTATTTAGATACTTAATTTTAACCTGTTAAAAATACAGATTGCTTTTAGAACATTTTTTTGAATTTTGTGAAATATTATTTTGCACGCGTCTAGCAAGGTTAGGTTACCCGCTAGCCCGTTGATCTATATACCGTTGATCTACCTATAGGTATATATCAATACCGTTTGATCGCTGCCTCGGCGGCGCACAGCGCGGCGCGCGCAACCATGCCGCGCGTTTGAAATGTAACGTAAATATAAGCACGGAATGCATACGTATCAGTATTTAGTGACGCACAAATTTTATATTTCTAATCTTTTGTGTGGGAACTAAGATCATTGTCATGACCGTTTAATATTAACTCTACAAACTTTAATTCAATATTGGCTATACTGCTTAACCAGATATCAATATCTAGAGAAGCACATTGTCTACATTTCTAATTTTTTACAAGTATAATAAGCTGATCCATAATATCGTAATTTTGCAATATCAGCTACTCTAATTATTTATTTACAAAATAATTCATGTTTTTAAGTTCACCAGAAAGCACATGTTCCAGATTTCTAAAAACCGAATATTGTGTATAAATTAAAGTGGTATTCAATATGTTAAAGTTTTTTGTAACTTTAATTCTATATTTACAAAGTTATTAGCAGAAATTAAAATATTTCAATATATCCGAACGCTCACCCTAAAAATTTCTAACTTTTTACGAAAGTCTTATTTAACATGCTAACAATGACATATCGAAAAAGAAAAAACTTTAATATTATCAAAACCCATTTTTGTCCCACCGCTGGTCTACAAGGAGGTTTTGGGATTATACTGAGCAAATTTTACTATGGGACCAACCACGAAATCGCGAAAAAAAAAATTTACCCTCCCATAGAAAATGGACTAGCCATGATGTATGAAACAGTCAACATTTTTTCCTCGATTTCGGGGTTGGTCCCATTAGTCCCATAGTAAAAGTTGCTCAGTATAATCCCAAAACCTCCCTGGCAACGGGAATGCACTTATTTTTTTGTCACCATGTATAATTTACTAATTACAAAAACATCTACTATATACAAGTCTACGTGTAAAACTTACAATATCCAAAAAACGTTGTCTGTCGATAGTTACACCGAAATATAGTTGGTAAGACACGAGTCTTAATTATTCGAGTTTCGAGTACTGACGTGTCATCAGAAACTTTTCTTAATTTAGAAATTTTCAAATAGAAATATTTCTGAATCTTGTCATTCTTTTGTATGGGGATAAAAAATTCAATTTCCAAAGTGGTTAAAATTATTTACTTTTACTTAATAAAATCGAGGTTAAGAATCGAGTTGATATGAGTAGTTAACACTTAAGAAACGAGTAGTAAACTCTTAGGTTAGGAAATGAGTTGACACGAGTAGTGAACTCTTAGGAAACGAGTTGACACGAGTAGTAAAGTCTTAGGAAGCGAGTTGACACGAGTAGTGAACTCTTAAGAAACGAGTTGAGTAGTGAACTCTTAGGAAACGAGTTGACACGAGTATTGGATTAAGAAATGAGTTGACTTGAGTAGTGAACTCTAAGAAAACGAGTTGACACGAGTAGTAAAGTCTTAGGAAGCGAGTTGACACGAGTAGTGAACTCTTAAGAAACGAGTTGACTTGAGTAGTGAACTCTTAGGAAACGAGTTGACACGAGTAGTGGATTAAGAAACGAGTTGACTTGAGTTGTAAACTCTTAGGAAACGAGTTGACACGAGTAGTGGATTGAGAAACGAGTTGACTTGAGTAGTGAACTCTTAGGAAACGAGTTGACAGTTGACACGAGTAGTGAACTCTTAAGAAACGAGTCTTTACCAACACTTCACTGAAATAAATCTTAAAGCTAATTACTATAACATCAAAATTCGTAAAATAAATGTTATTGCTAAATTATTGCCAACGCTGGTGTTTTGATTTTATAGCCTTCACATAAATGAAAATGTGCGTTTCATTCGTATAGACCGCAAGCCAGGCGCAAATTTCGTCAGTCATCGCCTCCCGGGCGAAAACTCGTATAGCGGTTAACGGCTATGTATGATGAACCCTCGTGAACGTCAGCTGCCGCTCCGTTGGTGGGTTGAGGAATGACAGCCACCGAAACGCTAAACACGGTCTTTCCACCACGATATAACCAGCTAACGATTTGTTTTATTAACAATAGCATCTAAACTATCATCTGACAAAGTATCAAGCGGGAGGCGATGACAAAAAATTTTTTTTTTTGACTTTATTTGCTGCCATTCCTCAACCCACCAAACGTAGCGGCAGCTGACGTTCGCGAGGGTTCATCATACATAGCCGTTAATCACTATACGAGTTTTCTCCCGGAAGGCGATTGGTCATGGAAATCTGTTCCTGGCCCGCGGTCTAGTACAAAAAATAATTTCAAAGTGTACATATTTAATTATTTCGACCTGCGAAAATTTACGGCCACTACTTTATCCCAGCCTAGATAACAATAATTCTGCTTTGCGATGTTTTTTTGTACGATTGAGTCGAGCGCACATATAATAGTACATCACACGATACAAGTGCGAAAAGTAAGAAATTCGCAAGAAGGGGCGATAAATTAAAACACGACTGAAGTGTTTTAAATCGACACGAGTCGCGAATTGCCTTTTCGCACGTGTCTTGTACAGCGTTTTACAGTACATATGGCCCTTTAAATTTTCGACATATGCACAAAAAGTGCACTTTACGCACTAGTGCGAGAAAGTAGCACCATATGTACTATAAAAAATATAATATGTTTTTATTGTACTTAATATGTATTTGGTATTCGAAAAATAAACAGTGTAACAGGTAGGTAAGTACAAAAACGTCTTATTAAGATAGTCGAACTTAATTTGTATGACTCTCCATAGTTTTTTATGTATATTAACAAAGAGGATATAATAGGATAGAGCGGTACTGTCATAGTAAGTTTTGTAGCCACAGTAAATTCACTGCCATCTATCGACACGATTAAAACTAAAAATGAAGATGGTTAAAAATACCATATAATGTATTTATATTTGGTTTTTTTTTTATTTGCATTAATTATTTTTATTATTTTGACCCATGTTCTTTTATTGATATGCGTTTAAATTGTTAAATAACAAACGAAACCGTCAACGCCAACTTTTCGAAAGTAGGCCAAAGGTAGTGGCGCCATCTGATCGAGAATCAAATTTTCTTGTTTTTCGAGGCACGTTTTTTCCTTAGACCGCATCCATCTATTACGGAGTTATATCTATCTGATATTAATCTACAAAGAGTGAAATGTGTATGAAATGGAAATGTTAATATTAATACCTAGCTTTCTAAGCGTGAAAATGTGCAATGACTATCTAAACGAAATGATCGCTCTTATACATTATACTTATGGTGATATTCATAACATTATGGCTCTTGACTAATGCATGTAATGTCTTACGGGGGAGACTGTCCTGAATGAGGGCTAACGCGTATGAATTCGCCGCTAGGGGCGCTAGTGTAGATGGTGGTCTTTTCCATATATGGATGGTATAGAAAGGATCGCAATCTCTTATGGCAGAATTGTTGTAAAAGTGACCGCGTTAAGCTTTAAATAATAGTTCCTAATCTCTCCGGTGGCGCTAGTTAGGCTCTGGGACATGAGTATAATATGAACCATATAAGGCAACAAATAACTCGACCAAATTACGTAGGTTGTTTTTGGTAGTATTTCGGTGTATGGTGGCGCCGCCTAATTACTGTTTTTTGATAGACACTTTTCATACATAGAGATTTGGCTCCTTTATACAGTCTCCATGTTTCCATAGTTCGAAATGTCACTTGTCACTTCAATGACTGACAGCTGTTCTATAGTCTTTTGGACCACCATCAACAGAGGCGCCAACTGGTGAGCAAAAAAACGATAGCCCTCACTGGTTGCACAGCTCGTACGCTTGTTCGTTCCATCTATAGCTAAGGCCCAATTTAATTTCCGACCGCGAAGTTGTCACCTATTAGCTGTGCCTAAAACGCGCGAGTCTCATGGCATAGAGTAACTTATACTAGAGCGGTACTGTCATAGTAAATTTTGTAACCCCAGTAAATTCACTGCCATCTGTCGACACACTTTGAAACTAAAAATGAAGATTTATAAAAATACGATAGAATGTATTTAAATATAGATAAATGATTTTTTTTATTTGCATTCATTATTTTTATGATTTTGACCCGTTCTTTCACTGATATGCGTTAAAATTGTTAAATAACAAACGAAACCGTCAACGCCATCTATACGCGAAGCTAGTAGCGCCCTCTGAACGAGAATCAAATTTTCTTGATTTTCGAGGCACGTTTTTTCCTTAGACTGTATCCATCTATTACGGAGTTATATCTATCTTTGCTCATGGCAAATCACCGCTTGTCCGCGCTCTATAATATATCAACGCGCTCCTCGCATCATCACCGGAATGTGATGTATTTGCAAGTAGTTGGATGGATCTGTGTAAAGAATGTTTGAAGTACTGTGGGGCGATGGATAAGCGTGAATCATCTGTTTTGTATTAGTTCTTCTTTCTTACATTTGTTCTGTTGTCCTTTCTAGACTGTATCATGTACCTAGTTTATATAAATACTTTCTATTATAAATTTCTCAGTGTATTAGTTCGCTGTAATGCTGTGTAAATTTTTTGAATTAATTAATAAAATAAAATATCTAAATAAAAATAAAATATACTGGCCTGAATTAGCTATGGATCGTTTCTTTAGATTTATGTATTTGTAAGAAAGGGATAAAACATAATTTAGGGCATTTTTTATGAAAAGGGACCTTATTGTCGATGGCGCTTACGCCGCACAGCGTCACGCGGCATTGTATTTACATCGGAGCATCGTTTATAATGGCGTAAGCCATAGCCATTTTTATAGAAAATACCACATTTAAGTCAATCAGGCCCGTACATTTTTATGATCGCGAAGAGACTTATATGCTCTACCTAGAAACGTGATCTATGGATATAAGGCTGCCTATCCACTGAGGAATAGCATTTAGTCCAGCGGAATGGAGAAGAGAACCAATGATATTGATTCCCTCATGTCTCCTCTCGCCTCCGCCTCAGTGGAATGGCAGCCTAAACCACTGACGAGACTAGTTACGTAAATATATACGAAAGATTAGATCACATAAATTATTCGATGTGCAGAAAATACAGTGGAATATAATATTACAATTCCAAATGTGATAAAATAATAGATTTTAAATATTCTTTTTCTCCATTATGTTCACCTTATTGTTGCAAAAGTAGTACGAAAAGTTCTTTACAGTACATATGGTGCTACTTTCTCGCACTAGTGCGTAAAGAGCACTTTTCGTGCATATATCGAAAGTTTAAAGGGCCATATATACTGTAAAACGTTGTACGATACACGTGCGAATAGGTAATTCGCCACTCGTTTCGAATTTCCTCTTTTCCGCACTTGTATCGTAAATAACTATTATTCTCAAACTCAAACTAAAATAAATCAAATCTTTCTGTCTTGTTTTACCGGACGGGAAGTATAAAAAATACAGTAATAACTTATAGGGTGTTTGACTGTATTTTAAATAAATTATTTTACACCATGCATGAAATTAAGCAACTGATTTGACTATAGTTAGATCAAGAAATGTTTAAACGTCAATCTTCTATAAAAATTATCAAAACCGTTGCAGACTTTACTTGGTCTAACTCTAGTACTTTTGGGGTTGCAATGACAATATTTTGGGATTACTATGACATTTGGGGTTGGAATAAGAATGTGTTGGGAGTGGCAATGAGAATCTTTCGGGGTCACAGTGAGAATATTTAGGGGTTGCAATGAGAATCTTTTGGGGTTAGAGTGAGAATATTTAGGGTTTGCAATTACAATGTCTTGAGGTTACTATGACATTTGGGGTTGGAATATGAATGTGTTGGGAATGGCAATGAGAAGCTTTTCGGGTTACAGTGAGAATATAACCTTACATTATAAACAAAATATGTCTTACGCAATAAAGACTTAAGAATTTTTTGAATTCTGAATAAAATACGAGGAATTCCGTACCAGTGTACACCTTCTATTATAGAATTGGGGTTGCAATGAAAAAGTTTTGGGATTACTATGACATTTGGGGTTGGAATAAGAATGTGTTGGGAGTGGCAATGAGAATCTTTTGTGGTCACAGTGAGAATATTTAGGGGTTGCAATGAGAATCTTTTGGGGTAACAGTGAGAATATTTGGGGGTTGCAATGAGAATCTTTTGGGGTTACAGTGAGAATATTTAGGGGTTGCAATGAGAATCTTTTGGGATTACAGTGAGAATATTTGGGGGTTGCAATGAGAATCTTTTGGGGTTACAGTGAGAATATTTAGGTGTTGCAATGAGAATCTTTTAGGGTTACGATATTTTGTGGTTGCAACGATGTCACCCTGTTATCCAAGGCAGGCTATATCTTAAGGTTGTAATGTAGTTCTTGGTGCACGGAGTGTACTGGTGGCGCGCGGCTCTCCGCAAGCAGCGCGGCCGTGAGCGCCTCGTGCCCCTTCAGGCGCGCCACCAGGGGCTCCCACGGCCCGTAGTTCAGGGACGTCAGTTGGACGGCCTTCGTGAGTATCTTGTGGGTCTCCAGCAGCCAGTCCCTATGAACAAAGGTAGATATAACTCCATAATAGATGGATACAGTCTAAGGAAAAAAACGTGCCTCGAAAATCACCAAAATTTTATTCTCGATCAGATGACGCCACTAGCTTTGGCCTACTTTCGTATAGAGGGCGTTGACGGTTTCGTTTGTTATTTATAATTTTAACGCATATCCGTTTAAGAACATGGGTCAAAATCATATAAAAATAATTAATGCAAATAAAAATATCATTTATCCATATTTAAATACATTTTGACGTATTTTTATAAATCTTCATTTTTAGATTTAAAGTATGTCAATAGATGGCAGTGAACTTACAGTGGTTACAAAATTTACTATGACAGTACCACTCTATCTTATTATATCCTCTTTGCTATGAACAATAGGGTATTTGACTGTATTTAAAATAAATTATTTTACACCATGCATGAAATAAAGCACCAGAAGATTAATAGAGAAACGTAGACAGCAGTTATTTTTAGACACAATTTCTATTTTAAAACCCGTAAAAAACTATAGAGTAGGTAATTTGATTGTGACGTCACATGCTAGTGTTTCATATAAATTCCACAGTAGCAAAATCGTTTTGACATTTCGAAAAAAAAAAACTGATTTGACTAGTAGTCAAATACCCTATAGTACATTGTGCAATATGGGGCGTAAGTTAAATATTGCAAACGAGAGTATAGTTAAATCGCGACGCCTTAGCGGAGCGATTTATAGACTCGAGTTTGCAATATTATTACGCCGCGAGTTACACACAATGTTTTTCATCACACTTGCGATACAAAAATGAAGTATAAAGACAAACTATTAATTATAATACTAGAAACTTCATAACTCCCTAGGGAAAACGATTTTTCTATAGTTTCCGCAAAGCAAGCGTGCAATTCCACATTTACTGAGCGAGTGTGATGAAAATGTACATTATTGTGTCAAAAAAGAGCAATGTATTTATTTACAGCGAGGGCGTACATTGAATCCTGGGCGTGATGGGGGATTCTAGAGTTAACGCCCAAGTTCCTTCACTTTCATAACATTTCATACACGCTCGTCGTTGTAGGGTGTTCTTGACTTGGCTTTTCTTTAGGATTTCCCCTTTCCCCTTTAGGAGTTGTGTTCTCGCGCGCGACTCCGTACATCTAGCGGAACTTCAAGTATGGAATCGCGCGCAACTTATGCTAGATCGCCTGATCAGAGAAATATCCGCCGAGGTCTACCCCTACAAACTTCCGCTTCTACTTCTCCCTTATACCACAGGGCGGACACGCTATACATCAAAAATCACTTGCGTTTCTATGTGTGAACGGCACGTCTGTACACGCGTCATGCGTCATAGTGTGAGTAAGTTGCTTAAAAATACTAAAAATAGTACTGAGCGGTCGGCAAACGGCCGTCAATCTGGTGTCGTGGGGCGAGGTCATTCGAGTCGGGGCGGGGCGGGGCGTGGCCGTTCTGTATGATAATACTATTACTTATTCTGTGCTTATACACTCTCTTTGGATGTAAAATAATTTAGAATATATGTGCTCACCGGTAGTCGGGGTTCTGCTGTGAGTTGAAGATCCTCTCCAGCATCACGTCCGACAGCTTCCTCAGCTCGTGGGCCACCTGACACACAAATAATGTATTTTCATTTCGAGGATTTCATAGAGAGAAGGGCAAGTATAAAAACCGGCCAAGTGCGAGTCGGACTAGCGCACGAAGGGTTCCGTACCATTACGCGAAAAACGGCAAAAAAATCACGTTTGTTGTATGGGAGCCCCACTTAAATATTTATTTTATTCTGTTTCTAGTATTTGTTGTTATAGCGGCAACGGAAATACATCTTTTAAAATTTCAACTGTCTAACTATCACGGTTCATGAGATAGAGCCTGGTAAAATCAGACAGACAGTGGAGTCTTAGTAATAGGGTCCCGTTTTTACACTTTGGGTACGGAACCTTAAAAATCCCTATACGTCTATATCTACTTGCCCTGCAACCCTCCATTTCCCGGCCTCTATAGTAATGTACTATATAAAACCCCTATTTTAATCCATACTATCCATACTAATATTATAAATGCGAAAGTCTGTCTGTCTGTGTGTTCCCTCTTCACGCTTAAACCGCTGAATCGATTTAGATGAAATTTGGCATAGAGATAGGTTGAGTCCCTGAGAAGGACATAGGATAGTTTTTATCCCGAAAATCATCCCTTAAGAAAGTAAAAAGCGGGGTGGAATTGAGATAATTAATGAAGTGTCTGCTAATTTGTGTGCATAATATGCTCAAATTGAATAATTGCTATAAGACTTTCTCCAGGCGCTATTCTTACTCTAGCTGGGGTTACTAAGTCCACGCAGACGAGGTCGCGGGCAAAAGCTAGTTTCTAAATAAATGTCCTATCGTCTTCTTCAACCCAGCGTTTTCCCGGTCTAACGCCAGGGTCCGCTTTCCTGCTCAATCTTCACTTTTCCCGGTCTTCGGCATCCTCAAGTGTGAGATTGTTCTCTTGTATGTCCGCTATTACGACGTCCAGCCAGCGCTTCTTATAGACCGCGGGCCAGGAACAGATTTCCATGATCAATCGCCTCCCAGGCGAAAACTCGTATAGTGGTTAACGGCTATGTATTGAAGTGTAGGTATAGAATATTAGGTAAGGATTCAAATAACATGTAATTAGATCATAAGGTTAGCGGTACCATATACGGAGAGTCATGCAATATGACTCTCCACCGTATTAGGCTAGGAATGTAGACCACACACGGAGAGTCATGTAAGATGACCCTCCGCCATATAAGGTCAAGCTATTGGACACCTGCCACGTACAGGCCTCCCCCTCCACCTAACCACATTTATATATATACCAGTTTTAATGAATAAATAGTACAGTTTATACTCGACAGTCTTGTGTTTTAATACTGTCCTGGGTCCCATCCTTACATGGCCTTATATGGCGGAGAGTCATCTTACATGACTCTCCGTGTGTGGTCTACATTCCTAGCTAATACGGTGGAGAGTCATATTGCATGACTCTCCGTATATGGTACCGCTAACCTTATGATCTAATTACATGTTATTTGAATCCTTACCTAATATTCTATACCTACACTTCAGTATGATGAACCCTCGTGAACGTCAGCTACCGCTCCGTTGGTGGGTTGAGGAATGGAAGAAAATAAAGTCTATAAAAAAATTAGTCATCGTCTACCGCTTGATACTTTGTCAGATGATAGTTTAGATGCTATTGTGAATAAACAAAATCGTCAGCCGATTGTATCGCTGTGGAAAGACCGTCAGCTGGTCACATGAACATGTAAAGAAGAAAATTCTTTTCAGTCATCGGCGTCATCGCGTCCCGTTTGATACTTTGTCAGATGATAGTTTAGATGCTATTGTTAATAAAACAAATCGTCAGCCAGTTGTATCGCGGTGGAAAGAACGTGTTACGCGTTTCGGTGGCTGCAATTCCTCACCCACCCCTCAACCCACCAACGGAGCATCAGCTGACGTTCACGAGGGTTCATCATACATAGCCGTTAACCGCTATACGAGTTTTCGCCCGGGAAATTTGCGCCTGGCTCGCGGTCTAAGGCCTTCCGCGGCCGCGTGATCTAGGACCTAAATAAATTCCTAAAATTTCTATAAACAAAACGATCGACACGACGACCTGTCACAGGAATCATAGACATAGTATAGTAGTTATATACATGAAACCGAGCGACCAGGGGTAAGAGAAAGACATATTCATGTATTGACAGGTTAATGTATGGCAGCATAATCCTTTTTCTCTTTCACTTATAAATTTCAGTATTTCACCATACCCATGCTGCCATAACCCGACCATGAAAAAAAAACCCGGTCGGTGATAATGAAAAAGCATGGCACTATTTTCTCTTTCCTCTTATAGGAATCGCAATAAGACTATCTTTCTCTATCAAAGAGTGTCAGGCGCTTGTGCTGTTCACAGGTTCACGATGACGTAGGCTTGTGTCAGTCACGTTGTTCGCGAGTCTCGGAAGAGAGTACCAGGCGGACTATATTCTCAAAGATAGATATAACTCCGTAATAGATGGATACAGTCTAAGAAAAAAAACGTGCCTCGAAAATCAAGAAAATTTGATTCACGATCAAATGGCGCTACTACCTTTGGCCTACTCTCGTATAGAGGGCGTTGACGGTTTCGTTTGTTATTTAACAATTTTAACGCATATCAGTGAAACAACATCGGTCAAAATCATAAAAATAATGCGAATAAAAAAAAATCATTTATCCATATTTAAATACATTTTATCGTATTTTTATAAATCTTCATTTTAAGTTTTAAAGTGTGTCGATAGATGGCAGTGAATTTACTGTGGTTACAAAATCTACTTCATAGTAGATTAAATGTCCGCGCGGTAAAATAGAGCGGTACTGTCATCAGTACCGCTCTATCTTATATTATTATACCATAGAGTAACTTATACTAGAGCCGTACTGTCATAGTAAATTTTGTAACCCCAGTAAATTCACTGTCATCTGTCGACACACTTTAAAACTAAAAATTAAGATTTATAAAAATACGATAAAATGTATTTAAATATAGATAAATGATTTTTTTTAAATGCATTAATTATTTTTATGATTTTGACCCATATTCTTTCACTGATATGCGTTAAAATTGTTAATTAACAAACGAAACAGTCAACGCCATCTATACGACAGTGGGCCAAAACTAGTGGCGCCCTCTGAACGAGAATCAAATTTTCTTGATTTTCGAGGCACGTTTTTTCCTTAGACTGTAAACATCTATTACGGAGTTATATCTATCTTTGATTATACTATGCGTATAGCTGAACGAATACGCACCTCAACGCTAAACGAGCCATACTGATATTCGTGGCTTTGGATGTTCTGCTTGATCAACTCCACGCTCTTCGTGAATTCACCTGGAAACATAACATTAAGAATAAGAATAAGAATGATTTATTGCAGTACTGTGTACATTTGTAGATGGTAATCATGATACAATTAGCTCCATGCATGAATTTATTTTTATTTTTGGATTCATAATTTATATCGTTGGAACACCGGAAATGATAAAAATACTTTTGTAAACCTTAACATTATTTTATTAAAAAATATTTAAAATGTTGAAAATTTTTGAGCAGTTGAAACGCTCATAATTTTTGGCGCGAATTCGACAGAGCGTGATGACGTCACACGTTGGGCGGCCCAACTGACGTTTGCTACTAATGACACTAATCTGTCGAACGCGTGACGTCACGTGGCGTTTCGAGCGTTTCGCTCACTAGCTTTTCGCGGGCAAATTTTTGTACTTTTTATTTATAATTTTAAGTGATTAAATGGTAATTTAAAAACGGAAATGCATTTGTAACATGATATAACGGTAACAAACATCCGAATAAAACATATTTCGTTCAAATATTAACTTCATGCATGAGGCTAATTACAATTTGTTTCAACAGTTACCCATTAATTAAGTACAATCAGCAACACTCTTCACTGTTCATCGATGGCCTTTTGTGATAAGTTTTATGAACTGTCACAGTGTGGGCGACGGTACGAAGGCGATTAGTATAGTTAACGCTATCTCTACTGAGCTCGTTCACTTACTTACTAACAATGGCATTATGTTAAACAAAAGCCATTATGTATTTTGTGCCTGAGCGCGTGGCCTTTGTGCCTGAGGCTCCCACACAATAGCCACGCGATCAGGCACAAAGGCCACGCGCTCAGGCACAAAAGAAATAATGGCTTTGTCAGTACAGGTAAGTGAACGAGCTCAGTAGATAGACCGCATACTATACCTAATAGGGATGACATGAATCGCTATAAAATTTCATTTTTTATCATAGCACGGAATATTAGAATGCAGAAAATCATATTTTGTAAGTGTAAATATGCGTAATAAATAAATTGAAAGTATTTAAAATAATGCCCAGCATCACGTGACTGCGAACGCAAATCGGAGCGCGTGACGTCACGGCGTGAGAAACACGCACAGACAAGTTCTCAAGCCTGTAGGCCATGCACATGATTGGCGCGACAGTATCTCGCCGCGAGATAGATTACCCGTCTGTTTCTAACTGTATTAATTAAAGAGGGACGGGTAGTCCATTTCGCGGCGAGATACTGTCACGCCAGTCATGTGCTAGCCCGGCTGGTGGTCCTCTGGCACCGACAGTCGTTTGTTTATCACATCGTTACGTCACGTCATCAAGATCACGTGACAGCTTGGAGAGTTTTTGCGCGAAATTTAAACACTAAACTAATTAACGTCGATTTTTTATAAAAAAAAATAATGAATAAAAATTGAAAAAAAAAATTTTTTTTGCAGTAATTACGTGTCACGTAAAATGAAAAGAGTTCTAAAAAATAGCCAACATCCGATATTTGTAAATTTGAAGTTAAGTTTGGTATGCAATAGGAAGATCACAGTCTTTTGGAGTTTAATGGGTACCAAAGTACAATAACCGCACGAGGTCGGCGTTCCGTTATATTATAATTACCGGCGTCGGCGTGGTGTTATTGTAACATAATGACCGGCGTCGGCGTAGTGCCGCGTCGGCGGTGTAACGTGGTGTAACACTAGTGGTTTCAGCTTGCAGGCGGCGTGGTGTCACTGTAACATAATTACCGGCGTCGGCGTAGTGCCGCGTCGGCGGTGTAACGTGGTGTAACACTAGTGGTTTCAGCTTGCAGGCGGTGTGGTGTCACTGTAACATTTACCGGCGTCGGCGTAGTGCCGCGTCGGCGGTGTAACGTGGTGTAACACTAGTGGTTTCAGCTTGCAGGCGGCGTGGTGTCACTGTAACATTTACCGGCGTCGGCGTAGTGTCTAGCTAGGCGGTCGGCGGCGGCGCGCAGTGAGGCATGGTGGCGGTGTAACACATGTTGCTTTAGCTTGTAGGCGGCGTGGGCGTGCTCGATGCGAGCTTCCACGGATGGCGCGCGTTCCGCTGTTAGATGACTTTATTTAAATCAAAGTTTAATACAATTATTATTTACAACGACGGGACTTAATCGCGTCAAATAGTTTTAAATTTACCTCCGACTCCTCCGAATTTAAAACTATTTTACGCGATTAAGTCCCGTCGTTGTAAATAATAATGAGTAAAAATCGTGAAAGTTTAAATCAGTGTTTAATACGATTGTTTGGAGCGGACATAAAACTGAAAAAAAACCGGACAAGTGCGAGTCGGACTCGCCCACCGAGGGTTCCGTACTTTTTAGTATTTGTTGTTATAGCGGCAACAGAAACACATTATCTGTGAAAATTTCAACTATCACGGTTCATGAGATACTACAGCCTGGTGACAGACAGATGGACAGACAGACAGAGGAGTCCCGCTTTTACCCTATGGGTACGGAACCCTAAAAATCGAGAAAACCGTAAAAGCTATGGCGCTCTCGACGATGGCCACATACCTTGTAATAGCAACTCGTTGGCGCGCTCCAAGGTATCCAGAGCCCCTTGCAGTTGGAATGGCACGTGGCATTGTTGGCATTGGGCACGTTTGGCACTGCCACTGCATATGACGGGGCCTTTGCACGATTGGCATAGGTAGGCAGAGAATAGTAGCTGAGAAACAACAACCAACTATAATATTTGCCAAAAATAAAAAGGCTTACTCATATTAGTCAAGCTCGCAGTCACCATATACTCTACCGCTCATAACTATTTAGGCACTCGTAATTTTTTCCATACAAATACAAAATCGACTTTCAGAATTATACCGCTAAGTCGCAGTCGGGTAACAGTTTTTAGTGCAGTTTACTTTTTTAATTTAACAGACATATCGAGCTCCAAAATGATGTGCAGAATATTCGTGTACATTGCCTATTTACCAAATGGCAAACGTAAAAAAATCGATAAATCATTTTCCGGTACAAAATCGTTTTATTTTGTATGAACTAGTACATAAGGGTTTATTAAATCGTTGCATAAAGTAAACTCGTAATTTTAAAGGATGTCTTTGGCAACAATTTGAGGCTCAATATGTGCCATTTTCAACCAAAAGGGTACTTATTGTCGCTTGTCAGTAAGGCGCTATTTCCATATAGCTTCAATTAGAAATCAACCTTATCGACAAGCGACAACGTGGTACCTTTTGGTTGAAAACGTCACATATATTTACCTAAACAAAGATTCAATCCAACATGTAAGAAAGTCATTTGCCTGCGATCGAACAGTATGATTTTGAAAATAATTTTTGTAAACAAAGGGATTGGCCGGTCGTAATAACTAGCAGATGGCGCCAGCACAGCTTGCCCTGTCAAACCCTAGAATTGTGTCAAATTTTTGTTTTTTTAATGCCCTGGATGCCAAACCTTTAAGCCAAATCTCATAGAAAAAGGGGCAAGCTATGATGGCGCCATCTCTGCAAACCATTGACAGTTGCCAACCCCATTTGTGTGGTGAAAATTGCGGGTGCCTAAATACTTTTGAGCGGTGGTGTACCTACGTACCTATTGTGTGACCAGGGATAACATTGTTTAGTATATTAGGGCACGGGGAACGTGAGTCAAAGACGAGCGCTGCTTTAAGACTGGTTTATTATTTTTCTCCAACAACCCTCCACATGCTAATATATGACAATTCCCTTTTTAATAAAAAAAAAGGAAAAAAAAAACTATTACGTTATATATAAACCAACTTAAAAATAAATTATGATCGAGTATCCATTTTACACGTAACATCAAAATATAAGTTGACATTGTAAATTATTTAGGTACTCATTGACTATAATACATTCCTTTCTGAACATGCAATAAGTTTTATCTGTTATCTCCTTGCTTCATTAAATAATAATCATCAGTGTAAATAACAAAAACGCATTACAATTCATTAATAGGTAGATTCTTAACTTTGGTAAAAATAAGTATTTATTACAATAAAATGCATTTCAATTCATCTATAGGTAAAACTTTAAAATTGGTATAAATAAATAATATAAGCAAAAATTTTGGTAATTAAAAAATAAACAACTTTGAGGTAAGTTAAACATTACCATTACATGCAATTGATTTCCTATAACAGTACAGTTACCTACTTAGTCTAAACTTTTTTCGCCGGGATTGGATTCACTGGATGTAGTTCACCCTTCATGATGTGGCTGGGAATCCCCACCGATCAGGAGGTCGTACTTCCCTGCCGGAACGAGTAGTTCGGTAAGTATTGTTTATGGGAACGTTAGAACCGGTGCTGGGCGAGTGTGGAGGGGATTGCGCGGGGGCGCGGGCGTAGGAACACGTGGGCGCACTGATCAGCTGTGCGTTATTTGTACCTACTCGTATATTTATGTCATCATAATTTGCACGCGGCAATTCATTATCAACCCTAAACTGTGAATCGACAATTATGTGTTTTCTGTTTCGTCTTAATACTGTGCCTGACTGTAATTGAATAACGTAAGATCTAAAACTCAGCTTTTTCAGTATCGTGCCAGCTATCCAAGAATTGTTATGTCTAGCTTTTACTTTTTGACCAATGTATAACTCCGGTAATTGTCGAGCTCCCCTATCATAATAAAATTTCTGGATGTACTGGCGGGCCTTCAAGTTTTTGACAACATCTTTCTGTATTCTCGGCATTAACAAATTAGGTGAACATGGAACTATAACTTCTTAATTTCCTATTGTAAAATAATTCCGCCGGGGATGGTAGACTAGATGATATGGGTGTGTTTGCGTATTCCAGTAAAGCTAGGTTTAAATCTGTGTTATCAAACGTAGTTTTACGCATCATGTTTTTAATTACCTGTACGAATCGCTCGACTTGACCGTTCGATTGAGAAAACCCAGGGGATGACGTCACATGCTGGAAGGACCACTCTTTGGAAAACTGTTTAAAACTGTTCGAGCTAAACTCTGGGCCATTATCACTCATAAGTATTTCGGGAATACCGTGCCTCTTAAAAATAGTTTTTATTTTAGTGATGACATATTCGGTTCTTAGGCATTTTAATTTTACTACCTCTGCAAATTTGCTATAGTAATCTATTAGTAATAGGAACGATTTCCCGCCATAGTGAAAGACATCTACACCTACTTTGCTCCATGCTCGCTCGGGAACTTCATGTGGTATGAGGGGCTCCTTACTATTTTTCTTTCTATAAGTGAGGCATGCCTGGCAACGCGACAAATAGTCTAATAGTTGTGAATTTAAATTCGGCCAGTACATAATCTCACGAGCTCTTAATCGACATTTTTCTATACCTAAATGCCCTATATGAACTTTTTGTAGCATTTCTGTACGCATACACTTAGGAATTACAACGCGGTTTCCTTTCCAAACTATTCCAAAGGCAAGCGTGAGTTCATCCCTCACATCCCAATAGAGATTTAACAATGTATTTATTTTATTTTTGTGTGTCGGCCACCCGGACTTAATTACTTTAATTAGCTGCTGTAATTCATCATCCTGCTTAGTACACTTTTGTATTTCTAAAAAATGTGAATCTGTGAGTGGATTTGAAGTGGTCAGCGCACACACCTGCGCCTGCGCCTCGAGATAGTCGCGTGGGACGGAGCTCTCGCTCGCGCCCGGTGCAACTGCACGGGATAGTGCGTCCGCTATAAACAAGTACTTACCCGGCTTGTAAACAAGTTTAAAGGTATATGGCTGAAGTCTCAATAACATTCTTTGTAATCGCGCAGGTGCATTTGCTAACGGTTTATTTACTATGCTAATTAACGGTTTGTGATCTGTTTCTATAGTTACGTCACTTCGCCCGTATATATAGCTATAAAATCTTTCACACGCATAAACACAGGCATATAGCTCCTTCTCGATCTGAGCATACGATTGTTCGGCTTTTGACAGGGACTTTGAAGCATACGAGACTGGTAGGTCATCCTGAAGTAAACAGCAACCTAATCCTTGTTTACTCGCATCTACCGAGATCACTACTGGTTTATCGAGACTGTAATATTGTAAGACCGGTGGATTAGTCAAACATTCCTTTATTTTATCAAAACATTCTTGGTGTTGATGATCCCAGTGCCATTTTACAGATTTCTTTAATAGATCCCGCAAAAGGAATGTTTTCTCTGATAAGTTTGGGACAAATCTACCTACATATGTAACCAATCCTAAAAACCGTTCGACGTCTTTTGTATTTTGTGGCCTCGGGAGATTTTTTATCGCTAATATATGACTATCATCTGGCTTTATCCCTGAGTGGGTGATTTTATGACCTAGATATTTTAATTCTTTTAATCCAATTTTACACTTCTCACGATTTAATTTAATATTTATTTCCCTGCACCTCTCGAGTACCGCCTTAAGTCTCTGATCGTGAACTTCTTTTGAGTTTGCGTATACTAATAAATCGTCGACAAAAAGAATTACCCCCTCGATATCCTCAAAATGCTCATATAGTTTCCTATGAAATACCTCTGATGCAGACGAGATGCCGTATGGCATTCTGAGAAATTTGTACCTACCGAAAGCCGTATTAAATGTACATAAATCCGTACTTGACTCATGTAGTGCCACTTGCCAGAATCCATGTTTTGCGTCTAAAGTACTAAAGTACTTAGCTCCCGATAAACAAGAAGTTATTTCTTCCAAGGTTGGCAACTTAAAGTGCTCACGCCGAATAGCCTTGTTAAGGTCCTGGGGATCTAAACATATCCGCAGGTCGCCATTTGGCTTTTTTACCACCGTCATGCTATTCACCCAATCCGTGGGGCGCTCAACCTTGGCAATAATGCCCTGTTCCTGCATTTCTTGCAACTTATTTTTAATTTTATCTTTTAATGGTACCGGTAATTTCCTAGGGGAATGGACTACCGGTCTGACGTCATCTTTTAGCCTTATTTTGTAATTTCCTGGCAAACAACCTACACCTACAAAAATGTCTGAATATTCATCCAAAAATTCACTTTTCTTTTGTAACGTATATACTCTCTTAACCAAATTAAGCTCTCGACATGAGTACTTGCCTAGTATCGGCATCGAATCTGTGTCGACGACAACAAATCGTAAAACATACACATTCGTTCTATGTGTGACTTTTAAATAACATTTACCTACCACTTTTAACTGATCCCTTGAATACGCTTCCAACTTAAGGGACGTTTTAGTCAAATCAGACTCACGAATATTTAATTGTTTTAACCTACGTAAAGGAAGGACATTCACGTCAGCACCGGTATCTAACTTGAAAGCTATGTTTTTACCACAAATTTGTAAACTCTCTAGAAAATCATCTGTCTTTATATTCATATGTTTATTTACCTGATCGGAAGAATCCTCACGCACCTCATAAATTCCACACATTCTCGAGTAGTGGTTAAATTTCTTACAACTTAAACATTGTTGTCCATATGCCGGGCACTTAAACTTTGCATGAACTCCACCACATTGTAGACAACCGCGATACATCGGTGTGTTGTGCCACTTTCTCTCCTCCCGGTAGCGTGAAGAAGGTAGGCCTCCTCTAGCACCCCTTGAGTCCTGATGCTGCTCTTGCTGCCGCGACGGACCTGGACGCGACCACTGCCCGCCCGGTCGCGTGCGCGATGACCTTGACCGCTGCGCTCGAGAAAACCGACGGTCCTTATGTATAGCATCAATCTCCTTCACTTGTGAGTTTGTACCTTGATTTTCATTAGAAATTTCATGTACATGGTGATGCTCAGTGCTCTCCGATTTCAAGGTCACAGCTTGTGCGCGAGATAATTCTGCCAAATTACCAATCTCTACAGCCTTTGTTAAAGTCAAATCTGGTTCCCTCAACAAGCGTTCTCGTAATGTTCCATCCCTTATTCCACATATCAATCTATCTCGCACTAAGTCTTGGCACAGGTCTTTGAATTCACATTTCACCGCCATTTTGTTTAATTCGAACACGTACTGTTCGACGGACTCGAATTCACTGATCGCGTGTAAAGAATCTGTGACGTTCAATCGTTAAATTCTTTTTTGGGTAAAAAAAATCATCAAATTTCGCCAACACTTTGTCAACCGTATCACATTTTGTTTGATCCGTAAACTGATCGTACACGTCTCTGCACCGATCACCAATGACATGAAGCAAAATATTTATCTGCACTGTGGCGTCTTTCTTCCCGATTTCACACGCTGCATAGTAAATTTTGAAACTCTTTTTCCATTTGTCCCACTCTTTACTTAAATTACCAGATGTCACATTTACAAGATTATTTTCAAATATAAATGGCGGCGGTGGTTGCAAAATGGTTTCCATTGTACTTGGTAATTAGTTTTGCTTTTATATTTCACAACACTCAGTTTTTTATTACATTTATCTTATCACTTCGACTTCAAATAGCACTATTAATCTCTTTTAAAAACCGACTGCGCCATGTTTAGTATATTAGGGCACGGGGAACGTGAGTCAAAGACGAGCGCTGCTTTAAGACTGGTTTATTATTTTTCTCCAACAACCCTCCACATGCTAATATATGACAACATGGTACGTACCACTCCGTCCTGGGGATCGGTGCAAGCGTCGCAGTTACATGTGAACATGTATTGTGCACGTAGCGAGGCGCGCCGGTGCGCGGCAGGCTCGCGGGACCGCGCGGGCCCGTAGCAATTCAATACCTGGGGCAATATGTGGTATTTTCTATAAAAAGGTACCTTATTGTCACAAGATAGGGACCTTATTGTCACAAAAAGGGACTTTATTGTCACAAAAGGGACCTTATTGTCACAAAAAGGGACTTTATTGTCACAAAAAGGGACTTTATTGTCACATAAAGGGACTTTATTGTCACAAAATAGGGACCTTATTGTCACAAAAAGGGACATTATTGTCGATGGCGCTTACGCCATTATTAACGATGCTCCGATATAAATACAATGCCGCGCGACGCTGTGCGACGTAAGCGCCATCGACAATAAGGTCCCTTTTCATAGAAAATGCCCCATATGGAGTTAATAAATAAATATTATACAGTATGTCTCTGACCATGGAGCTTTATGATCAGGGTTCGATTCTATTCGCTAAACTGAGCTACTTTTGTTATGGGACCGACCTCAAAATCCCGAAAATTTTTTTGGCTTTTCCATAGAAAACGTCATCTGATCAACCAAAATATATGAAAAAAAAAACCGGCCAAGTGAGAGTCGGACTCGCACACCGAGGGTTTCGTACTTTTTAGTATTTGTTGTTATAGCGGCAACAGAAATACATCATCTGTGAAAATTTCAACTGTCTAGCTATCACGTTTGATGAGATACAGCCTGGTGTCAGACAGACAGACGGACAGCGGAGTCTTAGTAATAGGGTCCCGTTTTTACCCTTTGGGTACGGAACCCTAAAAAGTCAAACTTTTTTCGCGATTTCGGGGTTGGTCCTATAATAAAAATAGCTCAGTTTGAGGAGTATCCAGCTCTGAATTTAAAAGGTAGCATGGAGTAGAAACATTCATACACAAAATGTAAGCTCAAGAAGGCTTGTGTTATGGGTACTCGGACAACGATATAACTACACAGTATAAAACAAAGTCTCTTTCCGCTCTGTATGTATGTCTGTCCCTAATTATACTTAGATCTCTAAAACTAGGCAACGGATTTTGATGCGGTTTTTTTTAATAGATAGAGTGATTCAAGAGGAAGGTTTATATGTATAATTTGTAAAGGTTTTTGTGTAAATTTGTTTAACAACCCGTGCGAAGCCGGGGCGGGTCGCTAGTTTGTAATATATACTTAGAAAACATCCAAGACTCAGGAACAAATATCTTTTTTCTTTTTTAGGGTTCCGTACCCAAATGGTAAAAACGGGACCCTATTACTAAGACTCCGCTGTCCGTCTGTCTGTCACCAGGCTGTATCTCATGAACCGTGATAGCTAGACAGTTGAAATTTTTACAGATGATGTATTTCTGTTGCCGCTATAACAACAAATACTAAAAACAGAATAATATAAATATTTAAATGGGGCTCCCATACAACAAACGTGATTTTTTTGCTGTTTTTTTTTCGTAATGGTACGGAACCCTTCGTGTGCGAGTTTTTATTTATATATTATGGGTACTCAGACAAAGATATATACCTATATAATATATAAATACTTAAATACATAGAAAACACCCATGACTCAGGAACAAATATCTGTGCTCATCACACCAATAAATGCCCTTACCGGGATTCGAACCCAGGACCATCGGCTTCACAGGCAAGGAACCACTAGGCCAGACCGGTCGTCAATGTTAGTTAATGGAGTTACGGCCACTAACCCAGTGTGAAATTGTAGTGGTAACCATGGTACCTCCAGGTTTAACCGGTTAACCCCGGGTCACAGAATAACTAATAGTACTACCGTACAGAAAATTCACTCATTTACAAAAGTCAGATTTAGGTATAAAATTATACCTATACTCGCCGCCTGCAAGCAAAATTGAAACTTATAACCGCGCACGAACCGTGAATCTTCTTTGCGCGCCGCAGTTTTATGACCGAGCTGCGAGTGTCGGCACGGGGTTGTCACTTGACAAGTTTTTGTACCTATACCTACTTATTTATTATTTTTAAGACAAATATGTAGGAATTACAAACGTTGATTGTGTAAACATAGTTTTTTTATCCGGAGATGGTATGTCACATTCTCACGGAAGTAGTTATGCCACAGAAGTACTTATTTCTTTGAAAATATGTCGGTCAATATAGTCCGGAATAAAAAAAAAAATGTTATTTCTGCTTCCTTGTTCTTCCGTTTATTCACACATTCGTAAACAGAACAATATCTATAGATTTAGGTTTCGAAGGCATTATGCATTTTCAATTTTGCGCGAGTCGAGCGGCAGCCCATTGCCATACTCCTGCCCGGGAGGCGCGCCGGCCAAATGTACCTAACCTGAGAAGTGACACCCCCCTGCCCGGGTCAGTGGAATGGTGCAGTGGGCCTAATAATGTTAGGATTAAATCACTAACCTCGGTATTGGCTGGCAGTTCACGCGCGCACACTACGATCAAGCGGTTACGGTAGAACCTGGGGAACAAGGGGATGTATAGGACGATACCAACGTGCATCTGACATCAAAATGATGTCAGTTGTCTTTTAAATAATATATTATCGTTTTTTACTCTTCCTACAAATGAAGAAAAGTAAGTAGACATATGTGACGTTTTCAATCAAAAGGTACCACATTGTCGCTTACCATAATGACTTAAAGAGGAATAGTTATTTACGATACAAGTGCGGAAAAGAGGAAATTCGAAACGAGTGGCGATAAATTAAAACACGACCGCAGGGAGTGTTTTAAATCGACATGAGTTGCGAATTACCTATTCGCACGTGTATCGTACAACGATTTACAGTACATATGGCCCTTTAAACTTTCGACATATGCACGAAAAGTGCTATTTGACGCACTAGTGCGAGAAAGTAGCACCATATGTACTGTAAATTAAATTGTATCTTTATACAAATAACCTGTCAGAGCCTCCTTATTGGCAAGCGACAATGTGGTAAATTTTGATTGAAAACGACACATATAGGTACCAAAGATAGATGATAGATAGATCACCGCTAGATGGCGCCACTTTGTATGCGAGTTATCGATTCGCTTAATGGTTCTCGATGAAATGTATAGATGTCGCCAGAGTCAGTGGACGTGTAATTAGTTTATTTAGCTTCAGCAAAGATAGATATAACTCCGTAATAGATGGATACAGTCTAAGGAAAAAACGTGCCTCGAAAATCAAGAAAATTTGATTCTCGTTCAGAGGGCGCTACTAGTTTTGGCCAACTGTCGTATAGATGGCGTTGACGGTTTCGTTTGTTATTTAACAATTTTAACGCATATCAGTGAAAGAACATGGGTCAAGATCATAAAAATAATTAATGCAAATAAAAAAATCATTTATCTATATTTAAATACATTTTATCGTATTTTTATAAATCTTCATTTTTAGTTTTAAAGTGTGTCGACAGATGGCAGTGAATTTACTGGGGTTACAAAATTTACTATGACAGTACCGCTCTAGTATAAGTTACTCTATGTAGGTACATACATACACCTATTGTTATTATTTTTATGATAGTTACCAGCTGCGTAAGTACTATAAAATTGTTTTACAGTACATATGGTTCTACTTTCTCGCACTAGTGTGTCAAATAGCACTTTTCGTGCCAAAAGTTTAAAGGGCCATATGTACTGTAAAACGTTGTACGATACACGTGCGAATAGGTAATTCGCAACTCGTGTCGATTTAAAACACTCCCTGCGGTCGTGTTTTAATTTATCGCCACTCGTTTAGAATTTCCTCTTTTCCGCACTTGTATCGTAAATAACTATTATTGATGTAGGTAATGTTTTTTACGACACATTTATAGTCATATATCTACCTAAGACACCTAAGTGTTTGAAAGAAGCGTCGGCAACCCTAGCGTTGTCCCGGCGCGCGCGGTGCGGGGAGCGGCGCGTTGAAGGTCACTCCATTGTATTTTTGTGTAGGTATCAAAACGGTAGGTATTTGCGTATTCTTTGAGAGATACGTATCTGTTCGTTAGAACTATTATATAATCTGTATCTGAACCACAGAAATATATGATCTAAACTCACGTGTTGATGATGTTGGGATCGCAAGAGTGATTCATCATGGCCGCCGAAGGGTATATAGCTGTCGCACGTCGCACCTCTCGCTCGCTCACTGTCCGTCCTATAGAATCATAGACAGATGTATATAGATCATAAGTAGTTATAGACATGAAACCGAGCGACCAGGGGTAAGAGAAAGACATATTCATGTATTGACAGTTTCATGTATGGCAGCATAATCCTTTTGTTAGGAGCGTTTCGCGAGTGAAGTACGACTGTCGGACTTTGACTATCATTTCTGACTTTTGTATTGCTTTAATGCAATGGGTCCCATATAGACATTTGATCCTAAAAACAAACCTGATCGATTGAATACCATTAATAAAAAAATGCCATCAAGCCTATTGTTCTACATTTGTATGAATAGTTGCGCGCCATTCCCTGAGCCAGAAGGCGAAAAATCTCCTTATATGATCATGTTTTTCTAAGGGGCGTTGATATTCGTAGACGTGGAAAAAATATATGTAGTTCTTGACTATATTATCTTTAATAACATAGCTTCCGATACACGAATTATGACACTTCGCTCGATACAATTAATACCCAAAGTAACCTCTAACTCGGAATTTTAATCAAACTTTACTCGGTTATTTATTATGTGATACTATAAACAAAAAAAAGAAGAAAAAACAATCTTAACTTAAATAGTAATTTCATAGCTTTCGAATTTCGATATTGTAAGGTAACGTTTTTAAAATAAATACCGACAAAATTCGATCAAAATTGACACTTGGCGCGCATGATCTTTCCCGTTCTTTCTTGCGAAATGTGACAGTGACAGCGGCAAACCGATGGGCGGAGCATTTTTAGACATAATAATGAATAATAAATGTGGTATTAACCGTCCTCGTGGTCCACCGTGGCCAGGCTGAGGGTCGCGTGTCCGTTGCAGACCAGCTGGCCCATCGCCCGCAGCAGGAGGGCTGCTGCGAATAACCGCAGCTGACCTTGAGACAATGGGTAAGGCACCTGCAACAATATATTGAGACTTACACACAGTACACTACACACGGGTCATTTACCTACTGTCTTAATATTTAAACAAGTAATTATCACACGACATGCACATATAATCACACTTTACACAGTACATTTCATTCCGCTTACGTAAGCACATTGTATATATATTATCTGTTGTGACCTGGGTCCCGGCAGAAAATCAGTGCTTTGCTCCAAAGAGCGAAGCGTATCACTGAGCCGTGACCCTTTTGTCCTGCTGCAACGCACACAGTTTGCACATAATTTTACACCATTTCTGTTTCATTTTTATTAGGGTATTTTCGTTATAATTTTATTTCTTTGTTAGTGTAAGTAGTAATTAGTTTTTTTTTCTTCTGTTGTGTTTGTATAAATATTGTGTGTAATTGCAGCTGTACAAATAAATCTTTTATCTATCTATCTATCTATCTATATTAACTTTCTTATAATATAGCCTCAATAGGGATTGACACGTGTTGAATTTTATAATAAAATAAGCGATTTTGACTTATTTACAATATTAGTGGTGGTAATTGTTATAACTGTTTCAAATTTTAGGTGTCTACGTCAAATGGTCTCCGAGAAAAACGCATTTAACTGATTTGCAAGACCGAAGTGATCCCATAAGTGTTCCGTTTGTCAAAACAAAGTTTTGCACGGAACACCAAAAAACCGACAAAGTGCGAGTCGGACACGCGCACCGAGGGTTCCGTACTTTTTTTTGTATTTGTTGTTATAGCGGCGACAGAAATACATCATCTGTGAAATTTTCAACTGTCTAGCTATCACGGTTCATGAGATACAGCCTGGTGACAGACAGACAGACGACCAGACGGACAGCGGAGTCTTAGTAATAGGGTCCCGTTTTTACCCTTTGCGTACGGAACCCTAAAAATCTAGTAAAATAGATATAAAACCGAGAACCGAAAGAATAGAGTCGGACTCGCCCACCGAAGTGTCCGTACTTTTTAGTATTTGTTGTTATAGCGGCAACAGAAATACATCATCTGTGAAAAATTAATATTATAAATAAATAAATATTATAGGGACATTCTTACACAAATTCACTAAGTCCCACGGTAAGCTCAAGAAGGCTTGTGTTGTGAGTACTCAGACAACGATATATATAATACTTATACAAATAATTAAATACATAAAAAACATCCATGACTCAGGAACAAATATCTGTGCTCATCACACAAATAAATGCCCTTACCGGGATTCAAACCCAGGACCATCGGCTTCACAGGCAGGGTCACTACCCACTAGGCCAGACCGGTCGTCAAAAATCTAAATTACAACTGTCTAGCTATCACGGTTGATGAGATACAGCCTGGTGACAGACAGACGGACAGTAGTCTTAGTAATAGGGTCCCGTTTTTACCCTTTGGGTACGGACGGTACTTACCCTAGAAGGCAGATAACTGAAGAATTTCGTGTAATTCTCCAAATATAACGTCAACATAGTAGCCGTCTGTAAATGAAAACAATTAATCAATAAATCAATCAATCGGAGTCAATTTTAAGGGACAAAACTTAAAATGTGATTTACCTTACAATTTCTTAAAAAATACTAACAAATAAGTTTTTTGTAAAAAAATTCATTTTTGGTACAAGCTTTTATCGCTGACTGTACTTTTCTTTCCACAGGTAACTAATACTTATCGAGATAATTCTAGAAACCCCAAACACAATGGGGTTGGCAACTGTCAAAGGTTTGCAGAGATGGCGCCATCATAGCTTGCCCCTTTTTCTATGACTTCTGACAGGGCAAGCTATGCTGGCGCCATCTGCTAATTATTTCGACCGGCCAACCCCATTAGGTTGCGTTGTTTTATCACAGAGTTCCTATGACAACCTCAAGTCTCCATCATCAGATCAGCTCGATGGTACCATAATATTGCATTGTCACCCGACTTACATATGTATGCAAATTTTCAGCTTCACCGGAAACCAGGAAGTGGGTCAAATTTAACTTGCAAGATTTGACCCTTACAAACATGTTACATACATATTACATACATACTTACATAGGTACATTGCAAGTTAAATAAAAGCTTGTAAAATTTTATCATTCGATTGAAAATAATAGTCTAATTGTGTTTAGAGAAACGTGCAGATTGCATACCTACTTAATACTGGCCACTTACATTTCGTTACGTTAAATAAAAAAAAAAGTTTAAAAGTAAAAAATCTAAAGAGAAAAATCTAAAAGAGGTTCACACATTTCGTATTATGTTATATTAAGGCGAGTCTAGGAAATGTATGTAAAGATATCTCTATGTTCTCCCTCAGATAAAATTTTGAAAAAAATACATGTTGTAGTTTATTAGTGGGTGTACTATTGGTGAAAAAACTAGAGCGGTCTCTAACCTGTAAGTAATTAAAAAAAATTTAAAAAGTTTAGTCAGCTTTTTTTTTTTTTTTGCTATGACATAATGAAAATATTATTATGTCATATAATTATCTTGACTCAATGTACAACATATGTGAATTATACTAAAATCGGTTAACTAGAAAAAAAGTTATCAAAGAACAATGATTTTCCGTTTTTTTTTTTTTTTTTTTTTACAAAAACTATAATGTTTAGGGTGCTCAAATTTTGCACAATAATTACTGGTGTAGAGCCATACCAACCATAAAAATTACAAGCCCAAATTCGTCGGGGGCAGAATCACTTAGCTTATCCTGGCACGCCCTTTAAAATTACTTATCTGTTATAGGAAATATATTCTTGCCTTTGGGTGCTCGCAATTATTGGACTGTTGCAGTTAATTATGATGCAACGAAGCATTTGTTAAGTTTTCACGGACGTCCGGCTGCAACAACTGACGCGCGTGGACTGTAAAGAGCGACGGTTAACCACGACGCTTGGTCGGGGTTCGGACATATTTCTGTGTTTGTTGCTGATAATACTATATAGTTTGAAATAATATAGCATGTCTTACCAGCGCGTATTGTATGTAGTCTGTGTTGTTCATTTTATCGAAATTATTGAGTAGCCCAAACATCCTGTGAAAGGGATGCGTCTGGCGCGCATATAGCGGCGCTTGTACATGCGCGTAGCCCTGGAAGATGATTATTATAATAAGTTCAATGTATCAGGTAAGGCCATCTTACAAGCTATTGTCCGTCCGTCCGTCCGTCCGCAGGAATAGCAAACCTTATCTATAATGTAGTGTTGAGGATGTTAAAAAAACCGGCCAAGTGCGAGTACGACTCGCCCCCGAGGGTTCCTTACTTCTTAGTATTTGTTGTTATAGCGGCAACAGAAATAAATCATCTGTGAAAATTTCAACTGTCTAGCTATCACGGTTCATGAGATACAGCCTGCTGACAGACAGACGGACAGACAGTACGGGTACGGAACCCTAAAAACACCGCATCAAAATCCGTTGCCTAGTTTTAAAGATCTAAGCATACATAGGGACAGACATACATACATCGGAAAGAGACTTTGTTTTATACCATGTAGTGTCAAAGGACTGTCTCATTTCAAACATAGACAGAGAGAATCATACTATCTTTGTCTTACACTAACACTAGCATCTAAAAGAAAAGGATGAATATAGTTTTTTTTTTGTTCTTATTTACTGACAATTTGGTTTGACCAACTGTATGTAGTAAACGGCATAATCTTATGACTATATATAGTATAACTTAGTATGCATTATATGTATGTATGGTAGCGAAGTGGAAGACGAACTGCCGGTAGGCCTCCAACGAGATGGAGCGACGACCTGGTGAAGGTCGCGGGAATTCGGTGGATGCGAGCGGCACAGGATCGGTCGGAGTGGCGAGCCTTGGGGGAGGCCTATGTCCAGCAGTGGACGTCTATCGGCTGGTAGCGAAAGTTGGGTATGGCAGAAGAGGCATCAGAGCCAAGTGAATGCAGTGAGAGCGTTGAGAAGTGTGTGTGGTGTGAGATTACAAGATAGAATTAGGAACAGTGTGATAAGGGAAAAGTGTGGACTGAGAGAAGATGTAGTGACAAAAATTGAGAAAGGTATGTTGAGATGGTTTGGACACGTGGAAAGAATGAGTGAAAGAAGGCTAACGAAGAGAGTGTATAAGGGAGAGGTAGAAACGGGAGTTGGAAGGGGCAGACCTCGGCGGAGTTTCTCTGATCAGATCGGGGAGATCCTGAAGAAAGGCCAGGTCAAGAGCACCCTAAACCGGCGAGCGTGTATGAGGAATGTTATGAAAGTGAAGGAAGCAAAAGAGGTATGTCAGGATCGTAGCAAGTGGAAATCCGTGGTCTCTGCCTACCCCTCCGGGAAATAGGCGTGATTATATGTATGTATATGCATTATAACGATTTTTAGAATATATTTGTGTCGTTTTCAAGGAAAAGGTACCACATTGTCGCTTGCCATAAGTACGCTCTGACAGGTTTTTCGTATACAGATACAAGCAATTTTCGTCCTTATGTTAAGCGACAATGTGGTACCTTTTGATTGAAAACGTCACATTTAATACCTGAAAAAGCTCCATAGCGGTCCGGGGGTTTTCTGAGGGGGAAAGTGGGGGGAAGCCGTCCTCCGCGCCTACCAGGAGGACCCTGAAATAGGGATGATGGCACATGTTGAATTTTGTGACAAAATCTAGTAACATAGACACCAGATGAGCAATTTATTGGCAACTAGCTTTTGCCCGCGACTTCGTCTGCGTGGAATTAGTAATTTGGATACCTTAATTCTTAAACAGATCTGCTTTTTAATCCATCCTTTTTTCACCCCCAAATTGGTCCACACTATACATTTCCACCCCATTTTTTACACCCTTAAGGGATGATTTCGGGGATAAAAGTTATTCTATATCCTTCCCCACAGCTCAAACTATCCCCATACCAAGTTTCATCTAAATCGGTTCAGCGGTTATTGATTCCCCATACAAATTTCCACCCCCCTTTTCACCCCCTTGAGGGGTGAGTTCTGGGATAAAAAGTATCCTATGTCCTTCCCCGGGACTCAAACTATCTGTATACCAAATTTCAACTAAATCGATTCAGCGGTTTAAACGTGAAGATGTAACACACAGACAGACAGACTTTCGCATTTATAATATTAGTATGGATAAAGTAACCTGTAACGTGTCATCTCATGACAAAATTGTTGATAACTAACTTGTCGTAAATTTTATGCTCTACAACTCTTTCCTACATGTAAATACAATTCTTAACCAAAGAAAATGAGCTCAAAATCAAAGTCACTCAACAAAGTATGGAGAGGAGTATGCTGGGAATAAAACTAAGAGACCGATACAGACTCACAGATATTAGGAAAACAACCAAAACACAAAACCAAGAACCCACCCAACCCACCCAGAAACCCAGAACCCATCCACCCCAGAACCCACCCAGAAAACCCAGAACCCAGAGAATCCGAACGCTCAAATGGAAATGGACAGGGCACATGATGCGCTCACAAAAAGAAAAATGGACAAAAGATGTCACGGAATGGTACCCAAGAGGTAATAAAAGACCCCAATGTAAACCATACAAAAGATGGGAAGATGACTTTCCTGAAGACTGGAGAAGACTCTCAAAAAACCGCGATGAGAAGAAGCAGAAAAAAAAGAGCATAAATAAATAAAATATAGATACATATACTAATATAATTGTAATGTAAAAACTGAGTCAGGAATAAAGGCTATTTCAATTCAATTCAATTCAATACATGCAATGAGGATATAATAAGATAGAGCGGTACATTCATAGTAAATTTTGTAAGCACTGTAAATTCACTGCCATCTATAGACACACTTTAAAACTAAAAATGAAGATTTATAAAAATACTTTAAAATGTATTTAAATATGTTTTTTTTTTATTTGCATTAATTATTTTTATATGATTTTGACCCATGTTCTTTCACTGGTATGCGTTAAAATTATAAATAACAAACGAAACAGTCAACGCCTTCTATACGAGAGTAGGCCAAAACTAGTGGCGCCATCTGATCGAGAATCAAATTTTCGTGATTTTCGAGGCACGTTTTTTCCTTAGACTGTATCCATCTATTACGGAGTTATATCTATCTTTGATACATGTAAATAACATCGGAGCTATAGAAATTTCGATATCCGCGAAAAACCGATTTGTGTGACATTTGACCTAGAATAACTTCTGACGCTCACACGATTTATGCGTAGATTTTTAAGAGAACCTTTATTACGTCATAACGAAGGTGTATACGAGTTTCCAGCTTATTATCACTCATTCCGAGGTTGACCCCTTTTTTAGGCTTAAAATGACTGGCCCATTGTGTTATGGGTACTCAGATAACGATATATGTAATATACAGATACTTAAATACATAGAAAACATCCATAACTCAGGAACAAATATCTGTGCTCATCATACAAATAAATGCCCTTACCGGGATTCGAACCCAGAACCATCGGCTTCATAGGCAGGGTCACTACCCACTAGGCCAGACCGGTCGTCAAACAGGACAGGTGACAGATGACCCCATACAGGTGATACTGACCTGAGGGCCAAATGGGCGATGCCAATAGTGGGGTAAAGGTTGAACGTGGACCCGGGGCACTCCCAGCGGTGATGGGTCGCTGGCACCCGACACTCCACGGAGCAGTATATAGACCGGGAACATGTGACGCACCTGAAAAATACAAGAATTTTATTTAAAAAATGTACAGTCAACGAGAAAAATTCACAAGTAATAGCACAGACTAAGTAATATAGAACGGCCACGCACCGCCCCGCCCCGACTCGAATGCCCTCGCCCCGCGACAGCAGATTGACGGCCGTTTGCCGGCCGCTCAGTACTGTTTTTAAGCAACTTACACAATGACGCATGCCGCGTGTACAGACGTGCCGTTCACACATAGAAACGCAAGTGATTTTTGATGTATAGCGTGTCCGACCTGTGCTGAAAGTTTCCGTACTCACGGCAGAGGGTTGGTGCCCGCGCCCCCGCAGCCCTCGCAGACGGGCTCCGGCGACGGCAGCGCCACCCACGCGTAGGGCTCCTCCGAGAACAGCGCGTCGCCTCGACGTGTTGGCGCGGTCGTGACCACGTGCCGCCCTACTGTTTCGTTTTGCCTGAAATGGAAACATTAGAATTTATTACGATTTGTACTCTGGCACAGCCACATTGAAAAAGGGGGCAAATTCGTTGACAGTCCGAAGCTGAAACCCGAGTTAAACACTCTACTTTTCATTTCGAATACAAGGAAAGTAAATGCATGTGTTTTTTTTTTACAAACATGATCACTACATAGTATAAAACAAAGTCGCTTTCCGCTGTATGT
This sequence comes from Cydia strobilella, assembly GCF_947568885.1. NCBI lineage: Eukaryota > Metazoa > Arthropoda > Insecta > Lepidoptera > Tortricidae > Cydia > Cydia strobilella. The sequence continues at coordinate 1,729,783 of NC_086068.1, read as the reverse complement.
ATGTCTGTCCCTATGTATGCTTAGATCTTTAAAACTACGCAACGGATTTTGATGCGGTTTTTTTTTAATAGATAGTAATTCAAGAGGAAGGTTTATATGTATAATTTGTAAAGGTTTTGTGTAAATTAGCTGAACTACCCGTGCGAAGCCGGGGCGGGTTTTTTTTATAACATAAGTAGCTTGAGTTGAGGGTACTTTCAATGGGGTTGGCAACTGCCAAAGGCTTGCAGAGATGGCGCCATCATAGCTTGCCCCTTTTTCTATGAGATTTGGCTTAAAGGGCTGGCATCCAGGGCATTAAAAAAAAACAAAAATTTGACAATTCTAGGGATTGACAGGGCAAGCTATGCAGGCGCCATGTGCTAATTATTTCGATCGGCCAACCCCATTAACAATTTAGGCAAAAGTATCGTTATTGATCGAATGGGAAGTTTCAATGTTCAATTGCTAAACGTAAAAAAAAAACGTACTTGTAACGTAAATTGCTCTAGTGCAGAAACGTATCATTTTCTGCACACCTTTTAGAACAACAATGACCCTCTTTCAGAGCATGAAAAATGAAATTTTTTTTTTTTTTTTTTTTAATTTATTTAGGAAACAAACAGTCACATACAGATAAGTTTAAACTTGCAGATATACAATAAGACCTATAGTTCCAAATTAAGCCTTCGCTCCAGTCCTTAAAACCTTAAATTAATTATAGTAAATAAATATTCAATTATTAAATTCAAAAAACTGCAAAAAAATACTTTTACTTAAATAAAGCAGTACCTTAAGAGTCCCCGGCAAGCTCGGCCGAATTGCACCTTCCCATACAAACGTAGTTCCGCTCTCATTTTAAAACTACGTGTTAGATTGTAATGAAACTTTGCACATACAATGACATGACAAATGAAAGTTTTGTATGAAAAACTTGAATTCGCTGTATTTTTGTAACTATGGTATCTGAAGCTACATAAACTAGTTACAGACATAGATATATCTTATCCTATTGTAAGTACAAAGTTTCAGAGCAATCTAGCTAGTCGTTTTAAAATGAGAGCGGAACTAGGTTTGTATGGAGAACCGAGCTTGCCGGGGACTATTTAACTATATTGCGTTATGGCGGGATTTCACTAGTGTGAAATAAATAAATAAATATACCATAGAAGACGCAAATGCATCTACTTCGCGTGTCCGAACCCCGACCAAGCGTCGAGGTTGACCGTCGCTCTTTACAGTCCAACCGCCTCAGTTGTTGCAGCCGGACGTCCGTGAAAACTTAAAAAATGCTTCGTTGCATGATTATTAACTGCAACAGCCCAAAAATTGCGAGCACCCAAAGGCAAGAACATATTTCCTAGTAATTTTAAAATTATATTATGCGTAAATTTTGTATGAACAAGTCGGCACGCTTGGTTTCAATACAAATCGTGGTATTTGCGTCATCTAGCGTATACATTAAATCTGTGGCAGTACCACATGCAGTTTTGTACTGAATATGCTTGTACCACACACTACACACTGGTGAAATCCCGAGGCCGGGGAACACAAAATACACTAAAGTACCTTAACTCTATAGCATTAGATCCGGACACAAAGTTGGGGTTCTCGCCCATATACAGTTCGGGCAAAGGTCCCTCTTTCTTCACTTCCGTTTCCTGTTGGGTGGCCATCTTTTTTTCCATTATTCTCACAAGTCGCTCGAACTCCGCTGTAAAGAAACCAATAAGCGAAGTATAGTGATTAGGGTTCCGTACCCAAAGGGTAAAAACGGGACCCCATTACTAAGACTCCGCTGTCCGTCTGTCTGTCACCAGGCTGTATCTCATGAACCGTGATAGCTAGACAGTTGAAATTTTCACAGATGATGTATTTTTGTTGTCGCTATAACAACAAATACTAAAAAGTACGGAACTCTCGGTGGGCGAGTCCGACTCGCATTTGGCCGGTTTTTTTAAAATGAGGGCACCCACCAGATTCCGTGTTGCTGCCACAAAATGGTCTTAGGAAGCCATCTCTAACTTTTTAATTATACATTGACTTTTACAGATTCTAGAGAAAAAAATAACGACTAAATCGATCACTTTGAGTAAATTATTATTTGGATGCCAAATACTGTCATTGAGAAATCGGAAATTATTTATTTGCATTCATACAGCATTGGGATGTTGAAATACATCGTGTTACACTTCATGTATCTAGCTTGCGTGCAAGCATGCTTTAATATGTGCAAGCAAAACAACAGCATAGAAACAACAGCTAATAAAACACAACAAAATCAACAAAATGGAAACCAAACAACAAATGTAAATAAGAACAAACTCCCCAAGCCGATTGGTCATCGTGGGGATTGCGACCAAAACCCTCCCACAAATAAAACACACACGGAGCCCAAAAAGTGTTTAAATTTGAATACTACCATAAATATCGGAACATATAACGTCAGATCCCTCTCATCAAATGAGAGATACCTGCAACTCATACATGCACTAGACAACATCAATATTGATGTGCTAGGACTATCTGAAGTTAAGAGAATTGGCTGCCAAATCGAAGAATATCAGGACAACATTCTGTGCTACATTGGAGAAACAAAAGGTTTACATGGCGTGGGATTTCTGATTAAGAAGGAACATAAAAACAAAATACATAATTTTACAGGTATCTCCGAAAGGGTTGCCTTGCTACAACTAAAAATAGAAGATTGTGACATCTCAATTATTCAGACATACGCCCCAACAGACACAGCACAAGAGGAAGTTGTTCAAGCATTCTATAACGACTTGGAGAAAGCACACGATCTAGCGGACGAGAACCTCATAGTAATGGGTGACTTCAACGCAAAAATTGGACAGCCTGAGAAAGAAGAAGGCCTGTGCTTTGGAAATTATGGATTTGGAGAACGCAACACGAGGGGTCAACTATTAGTAGACTATGCTCTCGAACACAACCTACTAATTATCAATACACTTTTCAAGAAAAAAAAGGGAAAGCGATGGACATGGACATCTCCCAATCATAAAATCCAAAATGAGATAGATTTTATTATGACAAATAAACCGCATATGGTCCAAAACATGGAAGTTTTAAACAAAATCAACTTCTCTTCGGACCACAGACTACTTCGAGCAACATTCAATCTATGCCACAAAAGTAAAAACAGAAAAAATTATAAAAACAAGATAAGAAGCCCTAAAACTGTTGATGAAATTAAAAATTACATAGACAACCTAAAAACAAATCTTAATGGAGAACTGACCAATAAGCCTGAAAGTGTACAAACATATTACAACTACTTGGAAGAGAATATATTGCGCAGTTTACAAAGTAGGGAGGAAACTAGAAGGAAACAACATACAATACTTAGCAACCATACAAAAGAACTAATCAAGAAACGTGCAGAATTAATACAAACTAAAAACAAAACTAAAGAACAAAAAAAGGAACTCACAAAAATGTTTAAAAATACTAACAAAGCAATCAAAGAAGACTACAATAATTACAGGGAAGAGATAATAACAAGAAATCTACAAACGCACAGAAGTACCAAAAGAGCTTACAAGGAAATGGCTCTACACAAGAATTGGATACAAAAGTTAGAGAATGGCTCAGGCGAAACCAAATCAAGAAAGGAGATATTAGAGCATGCAACTAAGTTTTATAGAGAACTCTACAGCAAGAAAGAAAATACTCCATTACAGCAAGAACATATCAACAACAATGAGTGCAACTCAGTTAAATCAATTGACGAAGACGAAGTAAACTCTCACATAAAGAAATTGAAAAATGAAAAGAGCCCTGGCCCAGATGGACTAGCAAATGACTGCCTTAAACTAGGAGCTCCAATATTACTTAAGCACCTAGCGAGATTATTTAATATGATACTAGAATTTGAAATAGTTCCAACACAATGGTGCTCTTCTGATATAGTACTAATATACAAAAAAGGAGACCCACTAGACATTGGAAATTACAGACCCATTAGCCTACTGACAAGTGTATACAAGCTCTTCACATCGATTATACTGAAAAGAATTGCTATAAAAATCGACACCATACAACCAAGAGAACAGGCAGGCTTCCGCTCAGGCTTTAGCACCACCGATCATATACATGTAGTGGAACAACTAATCGAAAAATTTAATGAATTCAGGAAACCATTATATGTTGCTTTTGTTGACTACAGCAAAGCCTTCGACAGCATCAGCCATAACTCAATCTGGAATGCACTGAAAATGTCAGGAGTAGAAGAGAAATACATAAATATCATCAAACACATATACTCACATAGCACAAGCAGAGTTAAACTTGAAACAAGAGGAGATCATATTAAAATTGAAAGAGGAGTGAGGCAAGGCGACCCTCTGTCGCCTAAGCTTTTCATTGCCGTACTAGAAAATATTTTTAAAAACTTAAACTGGACTGGATATGGTATCAACATTGAAGGATGTCACCTAACGCATCTGCGGTTTGCAGACGACATAATCATATTTGCGGAAAATGCCAAACAACTAGAGAATATGCTATGCACACTAGAAAAAGAAAGCAATAAAGTAGGCCTACAAATGAACAGAAGCAAAACGAAGGTAATGACTAACAGCCCAAACATTCCCATCAATGTCAATGGAAACACTATTGAGTATGTAAAGAAATACATATACCTGGGCAAGCAAATTTCCTTTTCACGGACTAATAACGAGGAAGAGGTAGATAGAAGGAAGAATATTACATGGCGAAAGTTCTGGTCATTCAAAGAAATTCTGAAAGGAAAATATAGTATGAAGATAAAAAGGATAGTAATGGACACATGCCTTTTGCCCAGTTTACTATATGGATGCCAAACGTGGACTTATACTAACAAAATCAAACAAAAAATAAATACTACACAACGAGCTATGGAAAGAAGCATACTGAGAATTAACAAAATGCATAAAATTAGAAACGAAACTATAAGAAGCAAAACAAACGTAAAGGATGCGCTCACACAAGCTCTAAAGCTCAAGTGGCAATGGGCAGGACACATCTCAAGGTGTATAGATAACAGATGGACAACATTAACAACAAAATGGAAAGGACCATTACCAGCGAAGAGGAAAACTGGAAGACCTGTCAAACGGTGGACCGATGACATAGTAGAGGTTGCCGGGAAAGACTGGATGTACAATGCCAAACATAGATATTTATGGAAGAAATGGGAGGAGGCCTTTACCCAAACGGGATCCATACCCCAAGAAAGAAGAAAAAAATAACAGAAACAACAACAGCATAAAAACATATTTTAACCAAATAAAAAAAAAAAAAAAGAAAAAAAAAAAAAAAAAAAAAAAAAAAAAAAACTAAATAATGGAAAAGAGTATGGAAACAAAGAGGCTATAATAATAATAATAATAATAATGCTTTAATATCAATAAAATTACACACAATAAATTTAAATCAATATTGTACGGGTTGTACATCTGAGCTGATATAATTCTTGATCTTGATGGTTGATTGATATCTTGATGGAAACACTGATTTATGTATATGTCTTTATTTATAACCAAGGTATATAATGAGTACTAGCTAGGTGTACGTAAACTGAAATATAAATCAAAGTAACCTCTAACTCGGACTTTTAATCCAACTTTACTCGGTTATTTATTATGTGATACTATAAACAAAAAAAGAAGAAAAAACAATCTTAACTTAAATAGTAATTTCATAGCTTTCGAATTTCGATATTGTAGGGTAACGTTTTTAAAATAAATAAAAATCGACAAAATTCGATCAAAATGGACACTTGGCGCGCATGCTCTTTCCCGTTCTTTCTTGCGAAATGTGACAGAGACAGCGGCAAACCGATGGAACGGCCTTAAAGCGTAATCGCCATGCATGCGTAAGCGCAATCGTAAAGATCATGTCCATCAGAAGCAGAATACAGGCCATACAGGGTAGTGCAACAGCATACTAAATATGTTAGCGGACATGCCAGATAGTCTTTTACAAAGACATTGGATGTCTGAACTTATAAACCCCCATTTATATATTTTTTTAATTGAGGTAGTGTGTAGTAAAAATAGTTTTAGTATAAATAACATAGCTTTTAAGTAACTAACTAACAAATTTCGAACACAGTGTCTGAATAAAGAAATTATTTATTTATTATAAACAGCAATAGAATGTCAAATTGAAATAAATGAAAAAGTTAACATAATATCTAGGAGGATATAACCAAACGGAGACACCACGTCTGTAATTTGTTGTACAAAAAAGTCTGCCGATTTCTGCGGGGGAGGGGAACGTCAAATGTATAGGTAACGTAAAAATAGCCATGTCAGATAAACGTCAGTCCATACATTTGTAAGACCGTTGGCCGACTATTTTCGACAAAGTACCCGCCTCCTAGCATTATAGGCATATCAAAATGCAAGAATAATTTAGTAATTTGAGATTTAGATTGATGATTTTCTATGATTCCTTGGTTTGGCCGCAGGGTTTGAAGGGATAATTATCAATGATAGTTAGTTATCTTGATAATTATCGTGATTTTTATGCCTGATAATTATCGATTTGATAATAACCGAAAATTTACGAAGATTCTAAGACGAGATTTTAAAATTTACTAAAGAATTCAATGAAAATAAATGTAGCACCATCCATACTTGGTATATATCGGATAATTATCGCGATAATTATCAAAGACTATAATTATTATAATATAACGCCATTTTGCCGGGGACTAAGGGCCGGTTGCACCAAACCGTCTGTCACCGTTAAATCGTTCACAAATTTAATTGTATGAGACTTTTCATAGTTCTCTGCTGAGTGATGTTGAGCTGTCATGTGTGATTGGTGATTTAAATTTAAGAATAATACAAAAAACAAGAAATATAGACATCGGCAAGAGAACAAAGATAACAGATGCTCTGCAGTTTAGTCTGAAACAAAAGTGGAGGTGGGCAGGTCATATAGCAAGATATCAGGATCAAAGGTGGACAAATCTTGTAACAAAATGCCCAGGCCCAGCTGGAAAAAGAAGAGCGGGAAGGCAAAGAAAAAGATGGGCAGATGACATCCTACAGGCTGCGGGAAGAAAATGGATGAATGTTGCCACCGACCGACAAGAGAGGTGGAGACAGATGGAGGAGGCTTATACCCTTAGGGACCACTAATGTGGGATAAAGCTAAATAATACTAATAATAATGTGATTGGTGCGACTGGGTCTTAGGAGTTTCCATTTTACAAAAATAATGCTAACCAGTACTAGCCGGGGACAGTCTTAGCTCCGCCGCATGGGCCCTCGCTTCATCCAGCGCCGCCAGGGCTTCGGTCCGCGCCCGGAGCTCCGCGTGGCAGTCCGCGCGCCGGAGGAGCAGCTTGTGACGCTGCTCGCGCGGATACCCGTGCGACAGGGCTAGGGATATGTCAGAGAGGCATTCCTGAAAGATGATACTAGTTTGATGATACAGTCAAGGGCATAAATATATATACATTCCCAAAGTTTCAAAAATATGTATAAGCTCTGAGCTTAGACAATAAAGTCGTGTACACATATTTTTGAGCGATTTGTATGGATCGATATTTTTGCCTTCGACTTGTACGTTAAGAGCGAGGAAACTGAGTATCTTTGTATAGAGGTGACCTGTAAACTGATTTACGCGTGTGCTAGACGGTCGCTGCGAACCTTCAGACCGTCTGACCTTGGTATGTTTAGTTTTGAATGATTCACGGTTAGTTTCACTAGACTTATATTGACCGGGATATAGACCGTGATAAACTCATAAATAATACAAAAGGTAATCACGGTATAGACCCCGGTCAATATAAGTCTTGGTATGTTTGTACGCAATTTTGTTGGAGACAACTGTCTACACGGTCCGTCAAGACCAAGGCCACGCGGTCTGAGGGGCTTGTCGGCGACCGTCTAGCAAGGCCTTTAAACAGCACGATTTTTCACATATTAAGTACAGAACGAATTATCTCAAATAATTTTTTCGCCCAAACCCTAAGCTGTTGAAAAAAAAAGGCATTGTTTCTTTTGTGCGCCACGGTGGCTACCTTCTTTATCGTTTAAAAGGCAATTTTAGCGTTCTACTTTTATGGTACAAATTCAGTCTCCTCTCTCCTCCTCATGCATTCTGTCTCTTGAGTTTGTGCAAAGTAAGCTTAGTCAGAGTCTATGCATATTTATTATAGGGTCATTGCGCTAGTTTTCGTCCACTTGACGGATTAGCAAATAATATATTTCATTTTTAATTTGCTACTTGTAAAATTATATTTTTATGTAGGTAAATATATTGTTTAGACCACTTTAGACATTAAGGCTAAGTCTGCCAAAATAGTATGGAAAGAAGCATGTGAATATAAAACTTAGAGATATAGAATAAAACTGAAGGACATTAGAAAGAGAACAAAAATAATCGACGTAAACCACACTATGAAAAAACTAAAATGGAAGTGGACCGGCCACATGCTCCGAGACAATAGAGAAAAATGGTCAAAAGACATCACAACATGGTACCCAAGAGACGGAAAAAGGGATGATGGAAGACAAAAAATGAGATGGGAAAACGAGTTCAGGCAGGTGGCTGGAGCCTTCTGGAGAAGACAGGCTCTGGACAGGGACTCGTGGAGGAATATGGGAGAGGCCTATGCCAAGGGCAACCAGACAAGACATCTGCGGAGAAAGGCTAGCAGTAAGCAGTAAGATATTAAGGATTGCAATAAATCCAAATTTGTACAGTAATGTAGGTTTATATTCAAATTACGTCAAGTGGACGAAAACTAGCGCAATGACCCTATTATAACAAGTTCATTTCAAGTCAAAAACAGAGTGAAGTCACTATAGGTACACTCAAGTTATAACGACATTACATAGGTTAGATAAGTAACTGATGTGACTCCCAACTTACTCCCATCTTTATAAAAAAATACACACACACACTTCACTGGCTCAGTGACCTAAAAAGGATCTTGGCCTCTGACTCAAGAGAGCGCCACTCTGCCCTATTCTGCGCCACTTCTAACCAGTTGGGTATTCCGAGGGCGGACAGGTCTTTTAGGGCTTCGTCACTCCAGCGGTATCTGGGATGCCCAGACGGACGTTTCCCGCCTGGGTGCCCCACATACGCTCTTCTCTCAACACGAAAAAAAATAGATATAAAAAAAACTAACCTTAAACCTCTTCATCCTGAGCAGCGCGGCAGACCTGTTAGCCAGAGCGAGAGGGAACATATCTCCATCCTGTGTCGCATACAGTACACTCTTGTTATAGCACTCGTAGCTATCCAGCAGCATGCTGGCTCTAAATTTCTCGTTGCCCCGCTGCCTCCACAGCAGGGAGACGGAGTCGCATTTGAGGGCAGTGTCCGAGTCGCTGGTCTTACGGGCGTAGGTTGAGCGCATTTGGCTGAGCCAGTGGAGAAGGATTTTTCTATAAACCGAAATAAATGTAATATAGTGTGTAATTGAAATAAGAATAAGAATAAAGATTTTCAACTGTCTAGCTATCACGGTTCATGAGATACAGCCTGGCTGGTGACAGACAGACAGACAGTGGAGTATTAGAAGAATACTAATATCAGATTACGACAAGTCTAAAAGAGAGGTTACTGAGTTACAAACGAACGAGCGGTATTTCAACTTGTTTACAGAATTATTTATAAACGAACCTCACTCCTTCATTCTTCAAGAAGTAGTTCATCGTGTCCACTTCGCAGTCACACGTTCTGTCTATCTTCTTTTCTTCAGAAGACAACAGAAGGAGAAGGATTTCCCACTGTTTCGATACATCCTCCGGCATATCCATACTGTTCGTTCCACTCATTTTGTATAAATTAGGCACTATAACTGGATCTATACTTAGCGAACACTATTTTCTCACTATATTGTTGGTTTGTATTGCATATTTTATATACAATTCTTAAGCTAACAGTGAAAATATTCAATAACTCAAGCTCAAGTGTTATTATTTGTCGATTTCTACTGTGTAACACTAACGATTTGCATAGGCGTTGCTTTTGCGGAAACTTTAAGCTAAAACGTACCTACTTATTTTGGTCGGGTTTATTGATTTGACACAACTGCGTTTCGTTACACGCAAGGTGCGGTGCACTTAAAATGTAAAGATCATCGACATGGTACACAGAGGGTCTAACGTGAAAATCGATATTTTATTTTGTTATCTGCCTCTCTATCGCACGAATGCAGAAGAGAGCACCATGTCCTGTCTAAAGTATATACAGGATGATTTATTGGTCGTGATCCAGAACCACCAAAAAGAGATGGGATGCATTTAATTAACTTGTAGGCTGTACTGACCACCAGACATTGTAAACTATAGCCAAAGCCATTCACCTTGCATGTATGTAACATACGGTGGGTAAGTGTCATGAATCTAGTATAACTGGATCAGGCTTGAGGGGTGGGGGGAAATGACCGAACGGGATAGTCTTATGTATCTTTCAGTAGTAGCAGAGAAAGCGTTGTTATTGTTTGTCCTTGTCACAGTCTCACATTTTTTTATTCCCCACCGTAAATTTAGTATGGTTTATGGTGGGCTACAAATCTTCTCGACCAATCATATTGTCGCGTTGCGTATGTTCTGTCCCTTACGGGCGCGTATAGCTCATCTATGTAATGCTAGGTCTATGGTAGTACTAGCTTTTGCCCGCGACTTCGTCTGCGTGGACTAAGTAATTTGGGGAGCTTATTTTTATCCAATCTGCTTTTTATTGATTCTGTTTCCAGTTCCACCCCCCTTTTGAGCCCCTTAAGGGGTGAGTTCTGAGATAAAAACGATCCTATGTCCTTCCTATGAGACCAAAGATAGATATAACTCCGTAATAGATGGATACAGTCTAAGGAAAAAACGTGCCTCGAAAATCACGAAAATTTGATTCTCGATCAGATGGCGCCACTAGTTTTGGCCTACACTCGTATAGAGGGCGTTGACTGTTTCGTTTGTTATTTATAATTTTAACGCATACCAGTGAAAGAACATGGGTCAAAATCATATAAAAATAATTAATGCAAATAAAAAAATCATTTATACATATTTAAATACATTTTAACGTATTTTTATAAATCTTCATTTTTAGTTTTAAAGTATGTCGATAGATGGCAGTGAATTTACAGTGGTTACAAAATTTACTATGACAGTACCGCTCTATCTTATTATATCCTCATTGCCGAGACTCAAACTATCTCTATACCAATTTCAACTAAATCGGTTCAGCGGTTTAAGCGTGAAGAGGTCCACACAGACACACAGACAGACACGATTTCGCATTTATAATATTACTAGCTTTTGTCCGCGACTTCGTCTCCGTGGAGTTAGTAATTTGGGTAGCTTATTTTTTATCCGATCTACTTTTTATCGATTCCCCATACAATCTGTCTGTGTGTTACCTCTTCACGCTTAAACCGCTGAACCGATTTAGTTGAAATTTGGCATAGAGATAGTTTGAGTCCCGGAGCAGGACATGGGATAGTTTTTATATCGAAAATCATCCCTTAAGAGGGTCAAAAGCGGGGTGGAATTGAGATAATTAATGAATCCTAATGCTCAAATTGAATGATTGCTATTAGACTATCCAGACGCTATTCTTACTCTGGCTGCGGTTACTAAGTCCACGCAGACGAAGTCGCGGGCAAAAGCTAGTATTATATATATATATATAAAACTACTACTACTACCTTTCCTACTACTAACCTAGTACTTTAATACTAGCTTTCCTGGGTGTCATGCTTCAATACTTGTATCACCGAATTAGGCGTGTCAACAAATAATGTGAGTTTACCCTACCTTCATCAAGCGATTTGTCTGTTCGTTTGCCTCCTATCATTAAAAAGTCACTAGTTGCTAAACTCCACCACATTACCAGTCCATTTACTACCATCAATCCTTATCGTCGTTGTGTAAACAATGATTACTAACACAAATGGAACCTGCCTTATCCGACTTGGTGCCACTTTAGACCTATCTTTATTCAAAACCATTAATTCTTATCAGGTTTGCTAACCTAATCTACCGTTAAAAGAAAGCGCTACTTCTGTTTTACCTGCTGTATTTAGATCCCACAATGTTGAAAACTATGCATATTCGGCGGTCAAGAGTTATTGGTTGCTGTACATGCGCAGGATAATACTTTCATGCATGCATACCTTTACCATATATATAGTGGACAAAAGCTATACTATGACCAACAGAGAATAATGTTTCGCTATTTGATATTCAACTCTATTCCACTATAATAGCGTAGTTAAAGGATGCATAATTTAATTTGGTAGTAATTCTACAAGACTTTTTTTCAATTGGCATTCGATTTTGAACTTTAACGGTTTTGTAATAGCATTGGTGTGAGGTATCAAAGTATCTTTGTCACATTTTCAAAATGGTCGACGGATTGTCATGGAATCCTTTTACGATTATAGTAGGGTAATCAGAAATTTATAAAGGTCGCTCCACACCCATGCGCGAATCGCGGCGCGAAGCCGCGAACGTGTGTGGAGTCGATTTCGCTGATTAGCGAACTAGACTCCACATCCACACTCACGTTCGCGGCTTCGCGCCGCGTTTCGCGCATGGGTGTGGAGGGCCCTTAAGGTGTCCGTAGATACAAACTGCCCGATTCGAATTTTAAGATATAGTTTGTCAAAGGACTGTCTCATTTCAAACATAAACAGAGAGTATCATACTATCTTTGTCTTACACTAGTACCAGCACCCAAAAGAAAAGGATGAGTATAGTTTTTTTTGTTCTGACAATTTGGTTTGACCAACTATAGGTACGTCAAATATTTTGTCTAGATACGATATGGTTAATTACTATCATGAGATTAGAGATCAATGTTCTAAAATCTACTCAATATCCAGGTCCTATGCCAATGATGGTGTTACTTTAAAAAAAGTTACAAATGCTAATAAGTATGTCACTAATTCGAAAAAGGGCTTTTTCTTCCCTGCTAGGAGGGATCAAAGTGGCACTTTTCTTCCCTGCTAAGAGGGATCAAAGTAAAACTTTTCTGTTCTAGGACACAATTTTAAAATTTTACGCACATAATTTTTAAAGCTTAATAGTTATTTGTTATACAAGGGTGCAAAGTTGTATTTTACCCGCGAGTGTGGAATTGAAACACGAGCAAGCGAAAGGATTCTATAGTTGAATCACGAGCGAAGCGAGTGGTTCTAAAATAGAATTCTGAGCGAAGCGAGTGCTTCAACACACGAGAAGTAAAATACAAGGTAGAATCTTGAGCGTAGTGAGGGACTCAAAAACACGAGATGTAAAATAACTTTGCTCTCGTGTTGCACACATAATTTTTCACCTCAGTAGTGAGAACATATTAAAGGTTAAAATGTATTTCGAATTACACAGAATAAACAGAAAAAAAAGTATTATAATATGTACGATACGGGACCGGACCGGACCGGACTGGACCGTATCGTACCGTGCCGTACCGTACCGAACCATACCATAAAAAATGTAATAAAAGTATGAAGTTCATGGCCTTCACTAAATTAAAAAGCTACATTGGTCGCACTTTCCTCACTCCAGGGAGTGACGAAAGTAGGCTTATTCGAGCTGCTGAGGTGAAATAGTTATTTGTGCAACAAGAGAGGAAAGTTGGTTTTTCTTGCGAGGGACTCAAAAACACGAGATGTATAATAACTTTGCTCTCGTGTTGCACACATAATTTTTCACCTCAGTAGTGAGAACATATTAAAGGTTAAAATGTATTTCGAATTACACAGAATAAACAGAAAAAAAAGTATTATAATATGTACGATACGATAAGATACGATACGATACGAGACGAGACGAGACGAGATCGGACCGGACCGGACCGGACCGGACCGGACCGTACCGTACCGTACCATACCATAAAAAATGTAATAAAAGTATAAAGTTCATGGCCTTCACTAAATTAAAAAGCTACATTGTTTGACGAAAGTAGGCTTGTTCGAGCTGCTGAGGTGAAAATAATTTTTCAACACACTTGCTCAAAACGACGTTTTTATTCCACCGATTTTTGGCTCATAATCCTAGATATTAAACACGCGTGCTCTTTCAGTGTATTATTCCACTCGTGGTTTTTCATTATATTATCCGACTGAGTTAAGAAGCTAACTGATTGCTAATAATATGCATGGAAAGGGAGCCTTCTTTAATTGGTCGGACTGGCGGGCACGGGCGCGCTCCTCGCGCCTGCGCAGTGCGCGGCCCGGCCGGCCCGCCCGCCGCGCCGCCCGCCGCCGGGGCGAGCGAGGGCCGGCCGGCAGTACGAGTATGACAGATGAAACACACAATACTAACTGTTTTAACTATTAAAATTTGATTAATATGAAAGTTTCTTTTTTTTTCTCGCAAGTGTGTTGAAAAACGTCGTATGAAACGCGTGTGCATTGGTCATTACACACATCGGCTTTCTTATTGCGCGCTCGCTTACAGCTCGCGCGCACAATATCGCCTCGTGACTGTAATGTTCGATTCAACAAAAAGAAGTTTCAATGCATGATTAGACAAGTCAAATACTTAGGGCAAATATTTGAAAATGGTACGGTCCGACCTAATGACGACGCGATTAAGACTATAACTAATTATGACAGACCCAATGACAAGTCCGACTTACAAAGTATGGATGGTATAGAAAGGATGCCAATCTCTTATGGCAGAATTGTTGCAAAAGTGACCGCTTTCAGCTTTAAATAATAGTTTCTAATCTCTCCGGTGGCGCTAGTTAGGCTCTGGGACATGAGTATAACATGAACCATATAAGGCAACAAATAACCCGACCAAATTACGTAGGTTGTTTTTGGTAGTATTTCGGTGTATGGTGGCGCCGCCTAATTACTGTTTTTCGATGGACACTTTTCATACATAGAGATTTGGCTCCTTTATATAGTCTCCATGTTACAAAGACTATTAGGTCTAATTAACTATTTAAGACCATATATTCCCAATCTGGCTTCACTTACTAGCCCATTGAGAGATCTACTAAAGAAAAACACGATATTTGACTGGCAAAAAATTCATACTGATGCCTTTGAGCGAATTAAGACTATTTTATCGACGAATCCCGTTCTGCAAACTTTTGATCCCAGCAAAGAGATCGTGATTCAGACTGACTCGAGCAAGACAGGCATAGGTTGTGTACTTTTGCAGGATAATATGCCTCAAAATCCCTAACAGAGACTGAAATAAATTATGGTCAGATAGAGAAAGAATTTCACTCATTTAATTATGGCCAAAAAGTAATTATGTTGACAGATCATTTACCGAGATTTCTATAATGAAAAAAAACTTACATGACATTCCGTCAACTCGCCTGCAGAGAATAAAATTAAAATTAAGTAAATACGACTTAACCATGAAGCATGTTCCAGGTACACAAATGCATATAGCCGATGCATTAAGTCGAGCCTGCTCCGCGGCTAGTCAAGACTGTGAAAGTGATCTCAATGTAGTGATTCACAGTGTTAACGTTTCAGATGCAATACTATCTCAATTAAAACAAGAAATAAAAATAGATCCTGTAGCATCAAATTTAATGGATTTCTTCAAAAAAGGATGGCCAACTTCTGTATCTAAGGTACCGATTGAACTGAAATGCTATTACGACATCCGAAATAACATTAGCTTTGAGGATGACTTGATATTTATAGACCATAGGCTTTACGTTCCCAACATCTTTACTAATACTGACAAAACTGCACGAGTGTCATTTCGGCATGTCTAAGACCAAAGCTCGAGCGAAAACACTATTTTACTGGAAGAATATGTTTTTCCCCTCACTAGCTCGGAAAGCCGTCTTTTATCCTTTAAAACAAGCGAGGAAAAACGCATTTTATCCACTAGTGGGGAAAGTAATTTGACCTTGGGATGGAGCGTGTTTAAGTAGCTTGACAGATAACAAAACGTAAAAAGCTCATAATAATGGTTCGTTCGATATTAATTATCATTAAATAAATGGTTTGAGAATTTAATAAAAAATACCAAATTTAGCTTTATTAATGATTTTAAGTCATAAACCTTAAATTCGATAACAAACATTTCTTTTTTTAAATGACGTTGCATGTAATTCTGAACGCACAAGTTGCAATTCGAGTCGATGCAATTTCAAAACGCATCGTCAAAAATGTCAACATTGTCAACAAAAAAATTCTCACCTACTCCGACACGTAAAAATACACAACTTCCAGAGTTTTCTGTTATAATATCGTATTATCGTTAAAAAAATTAGTGATTCCAGTGATGAAGATGATCTAACGCCTGTGGATGTTGCACTTTCCTCGCTATAGTGAGGGGAAAAGTTTTGTGTTACACACGGGTGCAAGTGTATTTTACTTCTCGTGTGTTAAATACAACTTTGCACCCTTGTATAACAAATAACTATTCTGATATAGACAATTTCATTTCTGGCTGTAGTGTGTACCTTAAACATTCTAATAACAACATAAAAGTCAAAGACAAACTAAACAGTCTACAGTGTGTAATGACCAACTTAACACACTTGTATCATAATGTACTATTTTTGAATACAGTCAAATACCCTATTATATAGGTAACTGTAACTTTTTCGTTCAGGTGTGTCTGTTACTGTATTTTTTGTCGTTCTAAGGCAAACTTTGTTTATAAATGGAAGAAAAAACTCGGAGTAAACCAATAGAAACATTGGTATTGACATTTAATTTCCTAATTAATGCCATTACCGGTTCTAACGCGATTAAATTTCATTATTTTACCTTTTTTCCGACAAAAAAATAAAAAATAAATACTTAAAGGTAAAATAATAAAATTTTACCGCGTTAGGCGGTAATGACATTAATTATGTGTACAAAATGCGAGAGTTTAAAGTGTTATACTTCATTTCCTTTTGAACTTACATAGGTTTTACGGTACAAGTATTTTCGTTGAGTAGGTATATAATATAGACAGAGAGGCAAGATGTTAGGACACCTAATACGAAACGACAACTTTTTCCTTAACATCCTGGAAGGAAAAATTGAAAAGACGAGAGGCAGTGGAAAGCCTAGAATCACATACCTGAGCCAAGTAAAAGAGAATGCATCGTACGAGCAAATCAAAAGACTGGCTCAGGAAAGAAAGGACTGGCAATTACTCCACCGACAAGAGCAAAGCTCTTAAGTGATGATGATGAGGTATATAATATAGACAGAGCATTAGTAATATTAGTGTATTTAAGCTCCAAAATAAATTTAACGAGTACAAATCATAATGGCTCGATAAGAATCAATGTTAAAAACTGTTGTATTTAAGGGTCTCCGCCAAGCTCGGTTCTCCATACAAACGTTCCGCTCTCATTTTAAAACGACTAGCTATATTGCTCTGAAATTTTGTACGTACAATAGAAAAACCAAAAAAAAATTACCTAGGGAAGAGCGGTGCCTCCCGACACAGGCAATTTTTTGCTTTCCGGGCGGCTCCATCCCCTAAATCATGGCAATTTGTATTTTAAAGAAATAAAGAACTTTCCTATGTTGTTGTTATATTTTATTATTGTATCAAATCTACTGCGGATGGTGTACCGAGACAAACCTTACTGGTTTAACGGTACTTTTGTAATTAAGTTGTATATTATGTGTATTTACCTGATTAAAAAAAAACAAAAAAAAAGAATTTTGTATTTGTATTTTATATAAGGTATATCTATGTCTATAATTCGTTTATATAGCTTCAGATACCACAGTTAAAAAATACAGCGAATTTAAGTTTCTCGTACAAAACTTGTTTTTGCTCTATTTCGTTTTGTTTTATCAACTGGAGCTTAAACAAATTTCAGACCTAGATATACCTCATGTCATTGTATATGCAAAGTTTCATTACAATCCAACACGTAGTTTTAAAATGAGAGCGGAACTACGTTTTAGGGAAGGTGCAATTCGGCCGAGCTTGCCGGGGACTTAAGGACTCTGATTTTTCGTTACATATTGTTGTTTTCTCGTTTTCTTCATGTTTGCCTTTCTACCAATATTCAGAGCAAAGATACTGGTTCAAATCAGCGTTGGACTCTTCATTCGGAATGACGCGGCAGAGGCAGTGGCAGTGGTACCCACGGACGGAGCGGCAGGTAGAGAAAGTTCGACGCGCCCCACTGCCCCGCTTGCTGCGTCATAACTTGTAATAAAACGTGAACAGTAAACGTGAGCTTTTGCAAATTTATCATTCACTTCATCCATTTGTTTATTTATTTGCATCCATGAATACACCTTTAGGCAATACAATATACACACATACAGTACCTACACGTGTAGGTAGTTTGAACCCAAACCCCTTAGGGGAGTGGTAAAAGATAAAATTCACAGTACAATGTCAAAGGGTAAATATCGTTTAAATTCAGAGTATAATAGATTTTAACACGCTTTTATTAGGTCGACCTGTATGTAACTAACTGCTGAAAATTAGCATACGCATGTAAGTCGGGTGACAATGCAATATTATGGTACCATCGAGCTGATCTGATGATGAAGACAGGAGGGGGTCATAATAGGAACTCTGTGATAAGTGTTTTTAGAATTGTCTCGATGAGTATTAGTTGCCTGTGGAAAGAAAGTACAGTCAGCGATAAAAGCTTGCCAAAAATGATTTTTTTGCCAAAAAACTTATTTATCAGAAACATTTGAAGGGTAGGTACTGAATTTATTGTAGGTACATGGAAACAACATGTCGAAAAAAGTCTAATGAGGGCTATCGTTTTTTTGCTCACCAGTTGGCGCCTCTGTTGATGGTGGTCCAAAAGACTAAAGAACAGCTGTCAGTCATTGAAGTGACAAGTGACATTAGACATTTTGAACTATGAAAAAGACCACCATCTACACTAGCGCCCCTAGCGGCGAATTCATACGCGTTAGCCCTCATTGAGGAAGTATTAATGTACTAATTTGTTTTAGTTTATGAAATAAAACTATGAAAACGAACCCTTTACAGCGTTCGTGGTCAGGGTTCGAAACGTCGGGATGTATTATAAATTCAGTATACGCGATATAATCCGTTTTCATAGTTTTATTTCATGATTCATGAGTAACTATCGCGGTAACCGAAGACAATATTTTGTTTTAGTTTAGTTACATTGTTTTGTAGTACATAAATGAGTGAAATAATTACAGTTTTATTTTATAGAGCGTATCTAACAATGGAAACCAATCGAATTACACCATTTCATCGCTTAGGGCTTTGGCACCGCCATTTTTGTTCCGACTGCCATACAAACACGGCGAACTTAGAAAATATAAATTTGGTTACCTGCCTTTATATTGTGGTATTTTCTATAAAAAGGGACCTTATTGTCGATGGCGCTTACGCCATTATTAACGATGCTCCGATATAAATACAATGCCGCGCAACGCTGTGCGGCGTAAGCGCCATCGACAATAAGGTCTCTTTTCATAGAAAATGCTCCGATTTTTCTCTTTCTTGAGATTTCAATAAAATCAGTTTTTCACGGAAATGTACGAATGTGTCTTGCTATTTCAGTCAGTCTCGGTACAAAAAGTACTGCTACTACATCTTTCTCTGTTACTCTTATTACTCCTTCATTGGAGTAAAAGAGAAAGATCCCCGCAATTTGCGAATTTCAGTTTTCGCGGTAGGCCCCCTGTTGAGCAAGTGGCGCTCATAGTGTTTAAGTTAACTATAAGTATAACTTGTTATAAGTTAACTATATGTTATAAACAAGTTTGGGAACAAATCAAATTATTTTATTAAATATTTTGATTTGTGTTTTTTAAGTAGTCACACTACTATATATAAATTAAAAACTGTTATAGATGTCATATATTATCGGCGCCACCCAACACATGCATTTTTGCTTACCGGGTGGCTCCATCACCTTATATTATGAAATAAGTGTGTCTTACGCAATAAAGAATTTTGATTTTTGATTTTTGATATATTAAAGAAAAAAAAATAGAGAAATTCGGACGGGCATCGCCGTGGCGGGGTGGCCTAGGGGTTCATGGCGTTAGCCGCGATAGCTAAAGACGCCGGTTCGAATCCGGCCTTCACCACTGGAGGGCTTCGTCACTTTTTCTTTAATATATGACATCTATTACAGTTTTTAATATATGTTATAAGTTAACTATAACTAAGTATAACTTGTATGGCTGCCTTTCGCGACGACCGCTAACAAGACTTAATTTCATACTTTTGATCGCAAATCCGTGCTGCTTTCTTAGAGAATTGATCTGTCTCGCCCGCGCCGCGGTCGCGGGTTGCTTGTGCAACTGAAGCCCTCTTAATTTTGCTTTTTTTAATTGTTAGGTGTTACATTTTATGGTTACCTCGTCATAAAAAAAACAAAGCTATGAAGTCATAATAAGATAGGTAGAGTTAGACAAAGATAAGATTATGATAGCACAAGCAGTGCAAGTGTTATTTTAAACGTCAAACTTCTATGAAATTATGACGTATAAATAACACTTGCACTGCGTATGCTTACAAAATCGTTGCAGACTTTTTTTTTTGGTCTAGTCGGATCAAGCTATCTGCATGACATTTGCATTGACAAAGTGTGGCAATTGTCGTCATTAATACAAAAATTTAATAGAAAACCGGCCAATTGCGAGTCGGACTCGCGCACCGAGCGTTCCGTAATTTTTAGTATTTGTTGTTATAGCGGCAACAGAAATACATCATCTGTGAAAATTTCAACTGTCTAGCTATCACGGTTCATGAGATACAGCCTGGTGACAGACGGATAGACGGACAGACGGACAGCGGAGTCTTAGTAATAGGGTCCCATTTTTACCCTTTGGGTACGGAACCCTAAAAAACTGATGTCAATGATTACAATCCAACACTTTGTTCTATTCGTCGGTGTAGTTAGTTTAGGGCCGATACGAACGAACTGCAATCCGACTGCAATTTGCATGGGAATTGTACGCCAACCAGTGGCGTAACTAGGGGGGGGGGGGGCGCAGAGGGGGCAAGTGCCCCGGGCGCCATCCAAGGGGCGGCGCCAAAATGGGCAAAATGCATAGCTGGGAAACTTTTGCCAGTCGTTAGTGGGCGCAAATTTGGTGACTGCCCCGGGCGCCATATCCTCTAGCTACGCCCCTGACGCCAACTGCAACGTCGGCGTGCAGTTCCCACACAAGTTGCAGTCGGGTTGCAGTTCGTCTGCACCGGCTCTCAAGTGCTATTAATTGTAAGGTGCGTTGGGATAAGATTGAATAGTTATTTGTGCAACAAGGAGGTTTTCTCGGCGCGCGGCAGCGGCAGTACGCAATACACGGTCGTCGTGAACGCTGCTCGCACTATTAGTGCTTGAGAAAGGAGACCTAGGCTCTCCGAAACATGTCGCGCGAGTGACTAAAACAAGTGAGTCTAAACCGTAAAATGATTTATTATAAGAGAGGAAAGTTGGTTTTTCTTGCGAGTGTTTATTATGAGTCCCGAGAAAGCGAAAGATTCTAAGTTAGAATCTTGAGCGTAGCGAGGGACTCAAAAACACGAGATGTAAAATAACTTTGCTCTCTATGACTGATGGACCATCAGTCATAGTTTCCTTTTACGCCCAGATGCTTCATTCATAGGTACATTAGCTACTTGCAGTGGCAAATGTATGAACTCACACTGGACAAATGAAATGTGTAATAAGGCTCCGGCATAAAGGATACTTATCCCACAGCCAGTCTTACCAATACTGACTATACCTAATTTAATCAAATAAAAGTATTTTTTGCAGTAATATAACAAGTAATTAGCTTTTCAAATTTCGTACCTCACATAGTACCATACGGTATAATAGAATAGAATAGAAGAAATTTATTCAGAAAAAGATTAAATTTAGGTATTACATAGACAACAGAACCAAAGATAGATAGAACTCCGTAATTGATGGATACAGTCTAAGGAAAAAACGTGCCTCGAAAATCAAGAAAATTTGATTCTCGTTCAGAGGGCGCTACTAGTTTTGGCCTACAGTCGTATAGATGGCGTTGACGGTTTCGTTTGTTATTTAACAATTTTAACGCATATCAGTGAAAGAACATGGGTCAAAATCATAAAACTAATTAATGCAAATAAAAAAAATCATTTATCTATATTTAAATACATTCTATCGTATTTTTATAAATCTTTATTTTTAGTTTTAAAGTGTGTCGACAGATGGCAGTGAATTTACTGGGGTTACAAAATTTACTATGACAGTACCGCTCTAGTATAAGTTACTCTATGTTATAACATACTGATATTGATAACAAGTAGAAACAGGGCTTGTTCGGCACTGCCTATAAATAGGAAGATACACAGAAAATATTGGCTTACAATCTTTATTGTTCATGAATGTCAAGATACCACACGCTGGTCTTCCGTGGAGATCCTTCCGAGAGAGTGCAACTACACGCTAAACTACATAATATTTTATATTTTATTTTACATAAGTGCAGTTTCAAGTAAATTTAATAAGGCATAATTATTATTATTCATGAAATAAAACTATGAAAACGGATTATATCGCGTATATTGAATTTATAATACATCCCGACGTTTCGAACCCTTTACAGCGTTCGTGGTCAACGGGTGACTGAGGAAAAATTACAAAATGCAAAAATACCCACATACTAAAATAATGAACGATTATAGACTACAAACTTTAAGGCTGGTTGTACACTACAATTATTTTCAAGTAAAGATATATATATACGCGATAAAAACGGGTTCGGGGGGTGGGGGGGGGGGGGGAAACGGGGGGTCGGGATGTATTATAAATTCAATATACGCGATATATATAATCCGTTTTCATAGTTTTATTTCATGAGTAACTATCGCGGTAACCGAAGACAATATTATTATTATTCAATTAAAAACTACAATTTACCTAATTTAGTCTAATAAAAGTATTTTTTGCAATAATATAACAAATATAGCTTTTCAAATTTCGCACCTCACATAGTACCTCTGTACTCGATTGAAATAGTAGATTGTTAACCAAGGGATGAAAGGCAGTCATTTCTGCCGAGGTATTTTTGGCGCTCGAACGCAGTGAGACCGCTAATAGTCCGAGGCTGAAATGATGCCTTTCACCCGAGTTAAACACTCTACTTTTCATTTCGAATACGAGGAAAGTAAAATGCATGTCTTTTTTAAAACATGACCAAGTATAATTTTTTATAGTATTTTTAGGTACCCTACCTTCAGTTAACAATTTAGGCAAAAGTGTCTCTATTTATAGAATGGAGAGTCAAATATCAGAATGGAAATTGTATAACAAATACATTTAAATTCAAATTTCAATTGCTTATCGTAAAAAAATTCAAAAAATCGTACTTCGAACGTAAAATGCTCTAGTGCAGACACGTATCATTTTCTGCACACCTTTTAGAACAACAATGACCCTCTTTCAGAGCATGAGAAATGAAAAGCTTTTTTCAACACACTTGCTCAAAACGACGTTTTTATTCCACCGATTTTTGGCTCATAATCCTAGATATTAAACACGCGTGCTCTTTCAGTGTATTATTCCACTCGTGCTTTCTCATTATATTATTCGACTGAGTTAAGAAGGTAACTGATTGCTAATAATATGCATGGAAAGGGAGCCGGTCGGCTTTCTTATTGCGCGCTCGCTTACAGCTCGCGCGCACAATATCGCCTCGTGTGTAATAACCAACTTAGCACACTTGTATCATAATGTACTATTATCGTATAACTATTGTATAAAATAATACCAATATGTTTATACTTTTCTGCCCACCGGGGCTTCAAAAGTTCAAACAGTACCCATAACGATTCGTGCACCGCACGGATTCGAACCCGTGCCCCAGTGACCCAGTACGCCGCATCGCGTATTCGGCGCGCGATCGAACGTGTGCATGTGTGACACATCCGTGTTGCCCTATAAACACTTACCGATTTGGCTGCGTTAATCCGTAATAGGCGGCAGACTATAATCGAAATAGGTTAATTTAATACTTAAGAGGGGGCGTAAGTAAAGCCAGGGGCGTAGCTAGAGGATATGGCGCCCGGGGCAGTCACAAAATTTGCGTCCCCTGACTGACAAAAGTTTCCCTGCTTCTGCCTTTTGCCCATTTTGGCGCCTACCCTTGGATGGCGCCTGGGGCACTTGCCCCCTCTGCCCCCCCCCCTAGTTACGCCACTGAGTAAAGCCAAGATATTAGAAATAACTGTCACTTGGTCACTTGCGGTATGTCCGGACCGATTCGACCTTTAAGAAAAGAGCGTACAGTCTAGGGTTTGCAATCCGGATCCGAAATGTATGAAATAATCAGCGGATCTTTCCATACATTTCGGATCCGTCGTGCAAACCCTAGTACAGTCTGGCAAAAGAGAGTAGAAATTAAAAACTGGCAACACTGTCGTGTCGTCCCGTTTCTCTTAGATTGACTACAGTGCTGCCAGTTTTTAATTTCTACTCTTTTTTGCCAGACTATACTCCCATCTTAAGAGTCTCCAGCAAGCTCGGTTCCCCATACAAACGTAGTTACGCTCCCATTTTAAAACGACTAGCCAGATTGCTCTGAAACTTTGAACTTTGATAGGATAAGGTATATAAAGTCCTGTAATTAGTTTATGTATTGTAAAATACAGCGAATTTAATTGTTACATGTTATATACAAAACTTGTTTTCACATCACGCTATCCAATGAAATTTACACTAGAACAGTTAATGACACTCATACATGGTGACACTCATACTGAACTATTTTTGTTAAGATATCAAAGAAAGGTAAATAGTAGTTTGGTGGTGACTGTAATTTTTTTATTTCTTCGTTATTTTTACTAAGAATCATGAGTTCCAAGATTATTATTTCCTTTTCGTTGCCATTTTTCATGACGGTAACGGAATGAAAGGAACAAAAAATTTAAGAAAAGAAAACCTTTTTGGGTCAGTTTTTCTCCTATTAGGATTAAGAGGTAGTTTAAGCTAACTTTGTACAGAATTAAACAAAACAAAGTAAGTTAGTGTCATTATAAACGGCATACAGTCGAAGGCAAAAATATCGAGAGAGAGCCAGACAGATGGCTCAAAAATGTGAACACGACTTTGTCTAAGGTGTAAGAGCGTACACATATTTTTGAAACTTTAGGAATGTATATATATTCGTATTTATGCCCTCGAAGTAAAAAGCAATATAAATTTGACATTAATGAAAACATTGTTATTCTTTGTCATTGCAAATGCTGTGGCTAATTGGACTCAATTTGTATTTATAACTGTTTTCTGTTTATCATACTATGCCATACGATTAAATTAATAAATTGCAAATGCCTTGGTCCGACTTAAAATAAAATGGCCGGCGAGGTGTGTATAGGCCCTTACGAGCTCTTGGGGCTGCGCGCGCGCACCTGCCAGTGCAGCCAGTGCCGCCAGTGCGCCGCCGCCCGTTGCGCGTCATGCCGCGAGTGTTGTGACTGCTGCAATCATGGATGTGCGATTAACGTTGCTGTTCATTGCAGGTGTGTTTAATAATAACAAGTGGTTGTACATTAAAAAAAAGGTTTTGGTGTTTTTTTAGGGTTTTATTTAATTTTCGCGCTTATTAGAAAGTTTAGAGGATATAAAATTGTGTTTCGGATGAATACTTACCTGGTTTTTTAATTGTTTTTGAAACGTTACGTTTTTAGGGATTTATTTGGATATATATTTACTATAAGTGATTTTTTTTATTATTTAAGCACAGTGTTATGGAGTTCTTGTAAATTTCTCGGCTTTCTTTTAATTGCAAAAGTTTTCCAGTTGAGTTTTGAAGATTAGAGAGTGGTTGCAAGTTTTTAATTGTAACTAAAATTAATAATTATGTTTATTTTTTTTAAATAATAGTGTAGATAATTAGGATGGTTCTATGGGTGCGCTTTTACAAATTTTAGTGAAAAAGGCATATGTTTCGGAGAAAAATAGTTTCATGAAATTCAAAAAGTTTATTTAATAAAATAAATAATTATATAAACTTGGTGGTATTACAAGGTTTAACAGGCAAACTATTTTTTTGTAGAATATTAAGGGAATTTCTACTCACTTATGTCCTGTCATTGTTTGTAACATGTATTTTTCTTTGTAGTGCACAATAAAGTATTTTATTATTATTATTATTAAGGGGTAAGTACTAAAAAACTATAAATTTGCTTACGAATGCATTGAATCCACTTTAAAGTGAAAATCGAGTACAAAAAAATACAAATACGTGTGTTAAATAAATGTTTGTGATTTTGTATAAGTATTCTTTTATGATTGTGATATTCACAACTCCCATTGATTTCCACGGCTCTGCCGGCTACGGTTGCAATATGAGAATAAATGTGCCATTTTCAGCCAAAAGGGTTTATTGTCGGTTGTCAATAAGGCGCCATTTCGATATATTTAATTTGAAATCAACCTTATCGACAGCCAACAAATTGATTGAAAACGTCACAAATGCAAAATCCTGACATTTTCTTGATGGCATCTTGTCATCGCTCCAAAATCCATGGTGGGTGTATTGGTCCGAGTGGTCAACTAAATTAGACCTCCGTACCTTAAAATGTTCATCCTCATACCCTAGAACCTAAATGGTCACGTTCTGTGCGGTTTAAGAGGAATTTCCTCCCGCGGACGCTTCGCCTGTTGAATAAGCTATGCCGAGGTTTTTCCGAGGGGCTACAGTATGGGGTTCTTCAAAAAAGGAGTGTACAGGTTTTTAAAGGGTCGGCAACGCGCGTGTAATATCTCTGGTGTTGCAGGCGTCCATAAGCTACGGTAACTGCTTACCATCAGGCGGGCCGTATGCTTGATTGCCACCGACGTGGTATAAAAAAAAATACGCACTAAATTAAATTCCATTTATATACCGAATATACAATAACAAAACACAAATAATGATTTAAAATTAAGTATAAATTAATAAAATAAAATAAATAAAACTTACTCACCTATTTTAAGTCCTCTAGATCTGTCCCCTGCGGAACAGGCTGGCTCCATTCCCACGCTGAATAGCTAGCTATAGCTGCCTATATAAGCCTATTCTTTGAATGAGCCAGCCCTAGGGTCACCCGTAGTCTCAATCAGTTTTTTAGGCCCTGACTATGACAATTTGTGGTTGTTTCTAATATGTTTTGGTTAACTCACAGAAACTTAGGTAGGCATATTTTCTAAATAAAAAAATATAAAATATGTAAAAATAAAATATGTCCGGATGGCAGTTGTTAACTCGCCACCATAATAATTATGCTATAGCTACAACATAACCTTCCCTTTTCTCTGTCCAACTCCAAACTTTGAGCTAGCTTCATGGTTAGCTGAGGATTATAATAAACCGTCAAGTGCGAGTCGGACTCGCCCACCGAGGGTTTCGTACTTTTTAGTATTTGTTGTTATAGCGGCAACAGTAATACATCATCTGTGAAAATTTCAAGTTTCTAGCTATCACGGTTCATGAGATACAGCCTGGTGACAGACAGACAAACGGACAGTTGAGTCTTAGTAATAGGGTTCCGTTCGGGCTCCCATACAACAAACGTGATTTTTTTGCCGTTTTTGCGTAATGGTACGGAACCCTTCGTGCACGAGTCCGACTCTTGACTTGGCCGGTTGCCGTCAGTCCATTGGGACAATTTAGCCAGTGTCAAGGTATTGGTATACACATAAAATTCAGCTAGGTGTCAGTATTACACTTTATACAATGTTAATAAGCAAAAACAAAGAAATTAATCACGGGCCGATGTCAACAAGATGGCGGTCGACAAACGTACCCCAATTGACTATAAAAACTTCTTACAAACTGAACCACCTCAACAACGGTATATAGTACCTACATGTCTAAAACGCTAACCCGCCATGAATTCAGCTAACCTCGTATAACACTAACACTAAATTATACAGAAACACTTTATCTCCGCGTTTTAAACATACTTACATCTCGCGACAGTTATACATAAACACTTAATAAATAGTTATGGCGTGTAGAGAAAGTTACCGCAAATATGCTCGTCGCTCGAGAAACTTTAAATGTCGGCGAGACATGACATGATATTTAGCCATGATAGTCAGTTCAAAAGTTACATTTATGGTTTAGTCGTGAGGCCCTTTTTTAGAGTTCCGTACCCAAAGGGTAAAAACGGGACCCTATTATTAAGACTCCACGCTCCGTCTGTCCGTCTGTCTGTCACCAGGCTGTATCTCATCAGCCGTGACAGCTAGAGAGTTGAAATTTTCACAGATGATGTATTTCTGTTGCCGCTATAACAACAAATACTAATAAGTACCGAAGGAGTCGTTCGACTCGCACTTGTCCGGTTTTTTTATAATTCTCAGCTCCACTAGAAGCTAGCTCAAAGTTTGGAGTTGGACAGAGAAAAGGGAAGGTTATGTTGTAGCTATAGCAAAGCGGGTCCAACTCGCACTTGTCCGGTTTTTTTGGACCTCATAAAGCCATAGCTCTCGCGTCGAACGACCACCTATGACAGTTTCTTGAAGTCTCACACAGCCGAACGCCGGATTACAGAGCGGTTGCCGGTTGCATTTGTTCGTATTCGGTTTAAGTAATTAACAGATGTCAGCATTGGTGTAAGCTGTCAATCTACTGTGTATATATCCAGCATCCATATTGCATCATTGGCCAGTGGTGCATTAATATCTACACGCCCTGTTATTATTGTACCCGTTATGACAGCACCGGTGCGCGCGCAAAAACGCGCCACGCGCCGTTGCGCGTTACATTTCATCTGCCATATCTGCCAATGTGTAAGTCAATCAGCATGGACAGACAAATTACGAGGAATATAGCTTTACTCTTATAATGCTCTTATAGCATTTACACGGGAGTCGCATTTAAGAGCTTTTACCTCTGCCGAAAACCTAGCACAATTGTGCATACTTTTGTATGGACTGACGTTTATCTGACATGGCTATTCCATCTGTCAGTTACAATTACTTACGTGGTCGTAGCTATCGCCTTCTAGCTAATGAAACCTCTTTCACACGATAGCACACCTGGGGCCCGTTTTTATTAAAAGCTTGTAATACAAGCGGATGTTACTTTTTGACAGCTTTTGTTAGAAAGGGACTTCCACTTGTATTACAAGCTACAAACTTTTGAGAAACGGGCCCCAGTACTCTCTAATCGTCCGCTCTTTGACACTCCTCAATTTTTTTTTATTTTGCACCTGACTGCGACTTGTTTGCCGACAAAAATCATAAACTTTTAAAAGATTTTTTACGTTTTTGTGAATCAACATAGGTAGCTTATTAATTATTGCAATATTTATCGTATAACTTTATTACATATAAGCTTTAATTACTTAGTTTTACAGCGCATTGGCGCCCTTAGCTGTAATGCTGTGAAATTTTATTTCAATAAATATCAAATATTAAATTTGTAGGTAGGTATACAGATGGGTCAAAATTGTCAAAAACCTTTAGTGGATGTAGCAAAATAGAGCTAATAGTTATCTCTGCACCTTACTGTACACTGATAGATTAGACGAGGCAATCAAAAACTGTAAAATATTTAATTGAGTTTAAATTTTAGTCCCAAAAACATCACATTTCGCGATATATTATGCTCCCCCTCGCCGAAACCGGAAATGCGTACAGAACCCTTACTTCCTGTGTCATATCTGAGCATCATTATAAGTGCATTATAGAGCGGATGTCTTTTATTTACTTGTTTTATCCATTCTAGCCTCCTAAGCCATGAAAGAAACCACAAATGAAAAAAAAAACAAAGGATTGATTCAGCCGCGTCGCGCCGCTTCCCTTCGCGTTCGCGCGTCGATCGCCTACGTAAGACGCTACGTAAGATGTTCCCTAATTTTTATTTATTTATTTAAACCCCCAATGTAAGATATCTAAAAATCCTCTCCTCCAGTCCGCCGCGTAAAATGAAAGAGTTTTCAATGTAACGTAATCCAGGACATCCCGACAAAAAACCGGCCAAGTTTAGGCCGGCCATTTTACGGTTTAGACTCACTTGTTTTAGTCACTCGCGCGACATGTTTCGGAGAGCCTAGGTCTCCTTTCTCAAGCACTAATAGTGCGAGCAGCGTTCACGACGACCGTGTATTGCGTACCCGCGCACGAACGGTTCCGTACCATTACGCAAAAAACGGCAAATAAATCACGTTTGTTATATGGGAGCCCCACTTAAATATTTATTTTATTCTGTTTTTAGTATTTGTTGTTACAGCGGCAACAGAAATACATCATCTGTGAAAATTTCAACACGGTTCATGGGATACAGCCTGGTGACAGACAGACAGACAGACGGACGGACAGACGGACAGCGGAGTCTTAGTAATAGGGTCCCGTTTTTACCCTTTGGGTACGGAACCCTAAAAACGCATTCTTCGTCGAACCTTCTGGGGTGTTGTTAAGTTGTTATTATCTCGACTAGTCGCCTCACTGATATGCTGTTTTATAATGGTCGCTATGAATCTTATTTAGCAATAATAATATTTTCACAGATAAAAAATTTGCTGCAATTATGTTAATGTTGGCCACATAGACATAGTATATGCAAGTAGTTATAGACGCGCCACCGAGCGACCTGGGGTAAGAGAAAGAATATTCATATAAAATTTGGGCAGCATAGGAATTTTTCTCTTTCACTCTTATAAATTTTGGTATTTCGCCATCGCCTCCTACCTATGATGCCACCCGGTCGGTGATAAGGACAAAGCATGGCACTATTTTTGCTTTCCTCTTATAGTAATCGCAATAAGACTATCTTTCTCTATCAAAGAGTGTCAGGCCCTTCGTTGGCCATTATTCACGGATTTTAAAGGCATCATAGAGTGTTTATGATTTGTGTCATATGTGTAGATAGAAATAATAAATCTATAGATTTTAGTGGTTAAGCCACCAACGCTCTCTAAGCATTAGGAACGGCTCCCCTGTCTGGAATTATCCCCTAAAATTGCCCCCAAAAATACCTCCGACCACTTAAAAAGGGTCCGGCACGATCTCACCCTCCATACACAAAGGGCGTTAGCGACTATAGGAATGCCGACTATAATCAACCAAAATTCTATAATAGCGTGACGGTAACGTTGGCAACCTCGTATCTTGGCACTGAAGCCATATGTGGTATTTACTAGGGACCTTTTTGTCGATGGCGCTTACGCCATCATTAACGATGCTCCGATATAGATACAATGCCGCGCGACGCTGTGCGGCGTAAGCGCCATAGACAATAAGGTCCCTTTTCATAGAAAATGTCCCATATTGGGATGCTTTAATGTTGTTTGTGATTTGGGTGACCAGCGATGCTTCTTAGTACGTTTTGAATGCCGTGCCGTTTAAATGGACTGACATGGGCGAGTTTTTGAAATGCCTTTGAGTTGAGTCAGGATGTCAGGATGATAGCCGATTTCTAAACATACTAGTGTATCTTAGGCCTGAGGTTATGTTGAAATAAAACTATGAAAACGGATTATATCGCGTATATTGAATTTATAATACATCCCGACGTTTCGAACCCTTTACAGCGTTCGTGAGTTTACAGTGTGCGTGAGTTTTTTCCTCAGTCACCGTCGGGATGTATTATAAATTCCATATACTCGATATAATCCGTATTCATAGTTTTATTTCACGAGTAACTATCGCGGTAACCGAAGACAATATTCTGAGGTTATGTTTTTAGAAAATTTGATGTATGTCTGTATATTTAACCATAGCTATACCTCTTCATTTGAGTATTAAATTTTTAGGGTCCCGTAACTAGGAACTATAGTTTCGCCATGTCCGTCTGTCTGTCCGCCCGCGGCTTTAGAATAGAATAGAATAAAATGGAATTTCTTTATTTGCTAGAATACGTGCGTTGCTGCTCAAATCATGCTTGGCGACGGAAGGGTTAATTAAATGGGGCATTTTCTATAAAAAGGGACCTTATTGTCGATGGCACTTATGCCGCACAGCGTCGCGCGGCATTGTATTTATATCGGAGCATCGTCAATAATGGCGTAAGCGCCATCGACAATACGGTCCCTTTTTATAGAAAATACCACAATTACTTACTAATAGCTTCCGTTTAGCCTATTCTGACAGCATTCCTGGTTCCATACCAAAAGGCGCAGGGCGGACAAGCTATACATCAAAAATCACTTGCGTTTCTATGTGTGAACGGCATGTCTGTACACGCGGCATGCGTCAGTGTGAGTAAGTTGCTTAAAAATAGTACTGAGCGGCCGGCAAACGGCCGTCAATCTGGTGTCGCGGGGCGAAGGTCATTAGAGTCGGGGCGGGGCGGTGCGTGGCCGTTCTGTATGATAATACTATTACTTATTCTGTGCCAAAGGGTAAAAACAGGACCCTATTACTAAGACTTCACTGTCCGTCTGTCTGTCACCGGGCTGTATCTAATGAACCGTGATAGACGTTGAAATTTTCACAGATGATGTATATATATCTGTTGCCGCTATAACAACAAATACTAAAAAGTACGGGACCCTCGGTGGGCGAGTCCTACTCGCACTTGTCCGGTTTTTATTTTAGGTAGGCAGTTAGAGACGAACCAAGCTATCTCTGCATGACATTCGCAATGACAAAGTGTGGCACTTTCATTTCATGTGGCAGTTTACAATAATGACACTATTTTACTTTGTTCTACTCATGACAAGTTAGCTCATCGCGTATTGGATATAACTATAATACAGATGTAACAAAAATAGTAGGGATCCGTTGAATGGCATATTCGGTATCGTATTCTGAACAACCGAATATGCCCACTTTTTTTGTTATAGCTGCCACTCTAATTAGTACTATGTTTACTGACCATTACGGCTCAATTTCAATTACCATTAAAAGCGCTAGTTTCCGTTACCCCATAGAGTAACTTATACTAGAGCGGTACTGTCATAGTAAATTTTGTAACCACAGTATGCCATCTATCGACACACTTTAAAACTAAAAATGAAGATTTATAAAAATACAATAAAATGTATTTAAATATGGATAAATGATTTTTTTTATTTGCATTAATTATTTTTATGATTTTGGCCCATGTTCTTTCACTGATATGCGTTAAAATTGTTAAATAACAAAACTAAACCGTCAACGCCATCTATACGACAGTAGGCCAAAGCTAGTAGCGCCCTCTGATCGAGAGTCAAATTTTCTTGATTTTCGAGACGTTTTTTCCTTAGACTGTATATTACGGAGTTATATCTATCTTTGGTACCCGCACGTAGTGATGAACTGATTCCGTAGTTATCAAACTCTCGCTGCACTCGAATACGTAGTATGCACTCTGTCACACCTAATCGCCGCAGGTAAGTGTGACAGAGAGCACACTACTAATTCGCGTGTTTGGGTTTTAGTATAACGGTACCGGGGCGGGCACCGGTTTCCGAACGGTCCAGAATTCGATGCCCGCTCTATGCTCAGTGCCGTTAGAGTATTTAATAAAACATTTTCGCATACTGACGGGTCAAAGTTTAGATTTGGTAGAAAGAGGTTTGGTTTATACCGTTCAATCTGCATGTATTTAGGTTAGTTTTTACAGACAAACATACAGCGAAAAGCGACTTTGTTTTTGCACTTATTTAGCTTCACTGCGTATATACCTACCTTTGTATATACATATAGTGCTTCAAATCTTGAACCTAAAATTTGAACCACTTCCCGGTATCTGATTCAGTT
Source organism: Cydia strobilella (assembly GCF_947568885.1). NCBI lineage: Eukaryota > Metazoa > Arthropoda > Insecta > Lepidoptera > Tortricidae > Cydia > Cydia strobilella. Next base: position 1,696,225 of record NC_086068.1, on the reverse strand, counting down.
GAAATTTGGAGTACTGCTATATGCTAACATGGTGTTCTGATGATGCAGCCGGTAGGTAGCCAAAGGAACTCCTCGATGGAAAAACACAAACACATCAAATGTAGGCTCATTATAAAGGTCTCAAGAAGTACTTGATAGACATGCAAGGAGAAGTATAGTCAGCAATAAAAGTGTGTCACAAAAAAATTTGTATACTATGTAGTGATTCTATTAAGCATATACTCTTTAGACTGTATGACGCGAGAACTGTCACAACATGTATGGCCATACCATAGACATAGTATAGTAGTTATAGACATGAAACCGAGCGACCAGGGGTAAGAGAAAGACATATTCATGTATTGACAGGTTAATGTATGGCAGCATAATCCTTTTTCTCTTTCACTCTTATAAATTTCGATATTTCGCCATCAGGAGGTACCTATGCTGCCATAACCCGACCATGAAAAAATGCCCGGTCGGTGATAAGGACAAAGCATGCCACTATTTTCTCTTTCCTCTTATAGGAATCGCAATAAGACTTTTCTCTATCAAAGAGTGTCAGGCCCTTGGGCCATACAAACAGGTGAATGACATGTGTCGTAACCGCGACTAATTAGGACTTTCTCCACTCTTACTCGCGTTGCCGAATTCGGCCATCGTCTGTTCACTTATATTTTAAACTTTAACACAAAGACTTAAGGTATAACATTAGTTGAATTTATGTTACTCTTAATAATGTCAAATGTAAAACGATTTTACACTGCTACATTAGGATAAGACGTAAAACGTAATGGTGAGTGTGTTTTGAGCTTAATAGGTGTAATAAGTTATTGGCAAAAATTTCATTTTTAATAAATAAATAATAATAAAAGAATTTTATTTCGGACATAAATCCATAGTTGTTAGTTACATATTACATTAACTTATAAAATAGTGTTAGAAGAATTACAAAACTAATCTTAACCTACATACCTAAGTATAAATTAACCTATTTTACTGCAGTGTGGTACAAGCTTTTATCGCTGACTGTACTTTTTTTCCACAGGCAACTAATACTTCTCATCGAGATAATTCTAAAAACCCCAAACACAATTAGGTTGCGTTGTTTTATCACAGTGTTCCTATGACCAGCTCCTGTCTCCATCATCAGATCAGCTCAATGGTTGGGGGAGGCCTTTGCCCAGCAGTGGCATTTACTGTTAATACTGTATCTCAAGCACAGATTAATAAATAGTTACTATCTCAAGTCTATATTGAAAAACCGGCCAAGTGCGAGTCGGACTCGCGCACGATGGGTTCTGTACCATTACACAAAAAAACAGCAGAAAAAATCACGTTGGTTGTATGGGAGCCCCATTTAAATATTTATATTATTCTGTTTTTAGTATTTGTTGTTATAGCGGCAACAGAAATACATCATCTGTGAAAATTTCAACTGTCTATAGCTATCACGGTTCATGAGATACAGCCTGGTGACAGACAGACAGACGGACAGCGGAGTCTTAGTAATAGGGTCCCGTTTTTACCCTTTGGGTACGGAACCCTAAAAACCGGACCAGTGCGAGTCGTACTCGCCCACCGAGGGCTCCGTACTTTTTTAGTATTTGTTTTTATAGCGGCAACAGAAATAAGTACCTACATTATCTGTGAATATTTCAACTGTCTAGCTATCACGGTTCATGAGATACAGCCTCGTGACAGACAGACAGACGGACAGAGGAGTATAAGTAATAGGGTCCCATTTTTACCCTTTGGGTACGGAACCCTAAAAATGGCTTAACCGATCATGTTTGCTTTTAGTTTTCATTGAAAGTTTTTACTAAGACTTACTTTCACGGGTTGTTTCATATTTTTTGGACCCATGATTCCAAAGTTAGAGGGGTGCCAGAGCCAGACAGACAGACGGACAGAGGAGTCTTAGCAGGGTCCCGTTTTAACTCTTTGGGTACGGAACCCTAAAAATGGCCTCCATCACGTTCAGTACCGTAAATAATGACCTAAAAACAATCGGTTGCAACTTCCCCTAGAAATCGCTTGCACAAGCGATCGCCCGTGTGATACCGCTCGACTCGCTCGAGCAATGCGTACATAGGTGCTTAAAACATTAGGTAAGTACGTCAGTACCGTGCTGACCCAAGACGTAGGGACCGGCCCGCTATCCCTTATCGGGGTTTTATAAGGGTATTGCATAAGGCTTAACTCACCATACCCTTTGCCAGACGAAACCCTTTGTTTTGCTTTTAAAAACCCTTATATATATAAAGCTACCACATTTGAGTAATCGGTAGCTCAAATACCCTTTCAAAACCCTTATCATCCGCTCACCAACACCTTGCATATTGCTTATAAGGGTTAGCCTTATAAAGGGCTTCCCTTTTAGCATATAAGCGTGCTAATTTAAGGCGTCTACCTTGTTCATAAAGCACACATTACTTCGAATCCGAGCGATCGTCGGCGGCGACGGCGGCGTTCTTTGACTAGGCACGTATTTTCTTTCCTTTTCATACACTACCGTAGATATATACTAATCCTGTCTCTTTCACGCAAAGGGAAACCTTTATAAAAAGCGCTTAAAGATAAGAGTAACCCTTATTAAGGGCTAGCCTTATTTTTGGTTAGCTTTTCGGTAAGGGTTAGTCAAAGGTAAGGGTATGAATGGGCTTGCAGTTCAAAAGGGAAAGTCTTTCAATGTGTTACCCGTGTTTAAGTGTTGCCCATTGAAAGGGTTTTATCGCGGAAAGGGTTGTCCGGTCCCTGAGGGTAACTCGCATTATTTGGGGCATTTTCTATGAAAAGGGACCTTATTGTCGATGGCGCTTACGCCGCACAGCGTCGCGCGGCATTGTATTTATATCAGAGCATCATCAATAATGGAGTAAGCGCCATTGACAATAAGGTCCCTTTTTATAGAAAATACCACAATTTTATTCAGTTAGAGTTAAGGGGCCACTGACTATCAGTCCGCCGGACGTTATCGGCCTGTCAGTTGTTCGGAACTGTCAAATTTTTGTTCTAACTGACAGGTCGATAGACTTCCGGTTCGAGCGCCATCTTGATAGTTAGCATCGTGATTAATTACTTTGTTTTTTGCTTATTAATATTGTTTAAAGTGTAATATCGATAGCTTATTATACAGTAAACTAATGTGGTAGTGTGCAGTGAATGGAGAATTAATTTTGAAGCGCGTTTAACCATCATCTTGGAGTCAACGGCCGGTAGTCCACGTGCTTCTTGTAAAGACTAGCTATCGATTTACAAGAGCTAACAAATCACCGTACACTGTCTTGTACAACCGTACAATTTTTGTCGTTTGTAAACCTCTCAATACCTTGATACTGGCGAAATAGTCCCACTGGGCTGGAGCCATAATTTTAAAAGAAGAAGACAGGTCGATATCGTCCGGTGGACTGATAGTCAGCCCCTTTAGACCAAGAAAAGTGCAACGATTTACATAGCACACGCAGTGCAAGTGTTATTTTAAACGTCAAATTGTATGAAATTATGACGTATAAATAACACGTCAAAATCGTTGCAGGCTCGTCTTAGCAAAGATAGATATAACTCCGTAATAGATGGATACAGTCTAAGGAAAAAACGTGCCTCGAAAATCAAGAAAATTTGATTCTCGTTCAGAGGGCGCTACTAGTTTTGGCCTACAGTCGTATAGATGGCGTTGATAGTTTCGTTTGTTATTTAACAATTTTAACGCATATCAGTGAAAGAACATGGGTCAAAATCATAAAAATAATTAATGCAAATAAAAAAATCATTTATCTATATTTAAATACATTCTATCGTATTTTTATAAATCTTCATTTTTAGTTTTAAAGTGTGTCGACAGATGGCAGTGAATTTACTGGGGTTACAAAATGTACTATGACAGTAACGCTCTAGTATCAGGGTGCGTAGCCAACATGCCAATCGTTTACGCTCCGTAGCGAACGAAACGCAACTGTCACTGTCGCACTAATATGGAAGAGTGATAGAGATACACAAACCGTTTCGTTGTCGTAGCCCAAGCGATTGTCATCTTGGCTAGGCACCCAGTTACTCTATGGTTTAACTCTATCAGTTTGTTTTGCTCGTCAAGAAAAGTAAAGCTTATTCGTTCCCTAATACTTAATCAGATCGCGTGCGCTAGCGATGGCCGGTATACTTCTTATGCGCGTGTAAAGTTTAACACTATAAGGCGATGTGTAATTATAGTAATGGGCTAATTAATGCTGCCTTACCTACTGCCACACAGACAGATTGTAACATAGACAGTATATACAAGTTATAGACGCGCCACCGAGCGACCGGGGGTAAGAGAAAGAATATTCATATAAAATTTGGGCAGCATAGGATTTTTTCGCTTTCATCATAAATTTGGTATTTCGCCATCGCCTGATGCCACCCGGTCGGTGATAAGGACAAAGCATGGCACTATTTTCTATTTCCTCTTATAGGAATCGCAATAAGACTATCTTTCGCCATCAAAGAGTGTCAGGCCCTTGGCCTGAAAGTTGTTCGGAACTGTCAAATTTTTTTTCTAACTGACAGGTCGATATCGTCCGGCGGACTGATAGTCAGTGGGCCCCTTAAGCCGCACAGTAAGTTCAAGAACGCTTGTGCCGTGGGTACTGTTTGGTACTGTAAAGGGATACGACCTGTACAACGATATAGGTACATACATAATATAATATACTTACAGATAATTAAATACATAGAAAACACACCTGTTGTATAATACGCCTGATTTACTGTGTTTACTCAATTTCCCGGTAGATGTCGCTTTTTATTTCTAGAACTAGTGAACGGTTGTCTATCGTAGGATTCATAAGATATTTTGATTTGTGTGAGCCATAGAGTAACTTATACTAGAGCGGTACTGTGATAGTAAATTTTGTAACCCCAGTAAATTCACTGCCATCTGTCGACACACTTTAAAACTAAAAATGAAGATTTATAAAAATACGATAGAATGTATTTAAATATAGATAAATGATTTTTTTTATTTGCATTAATTAGTTTTATGATTTTGACCCATGTTCTTTTCTGATATGCGTTAAAATTGTTAAATAACTAACGAAACCGTCAACGCCATCTATACGACTGTAGGCCAAAACTAGTAGCGCCCTCTGAACGAGAATCAAATTTTCTTGATTTTCGAGGCACGTTTTTTCCTTAGACTATCCATCTATTACGGAGTTATATCTATCTTTGGTGTGAGCCCATTAAACATACTATTATTTTAAAGGAGGTGTTTGGTTAAAGCTTTCCTTTCGAAACCAGAGTCCAAATTGTACACCTGTCTCAGGAATAAATATCTGTGTTCATCACACAAATCCCCTTACCTGGATTCGAGCCCAGCTCTGTTACTATTTACTTTATCTGGATATTTTGTAAATGGGGCTTATGTCTGGGAAGTATCTCTGTGTCTCAAGTACACCGCTGGGGCGGTGCTGACCTTATTATAATGTTTGCGAGCTAACTGCGCGTTGGACACGTAACGGTGCCGCGGGAGTGCTCGTAGGTTACACATGTACTGTTACGATGGTACGGGAGTGCGATAGTAAAACGTAACTTAACTTTTAGCGTTTGATATGAACTGATATTTTGATGAAGTTATTACAGACACAGGGCGGACACGATATACATAAAAAAAACACTTGCGTTTCTATGTGTGAACGGCACGTCTGTACACGCGGCATGCATCATAGACTCATAGTGGGAGTAAGTTGCTTAAAAATAGTACTGAGCGGTCGGCAAACGGCCGTCAAACTGCGGGCGAGGTAATTCGAATCTGGGCGGGGTGGTGCGTGGCCGTTCTGTATGATAATATTATTACTTATTCTGTGTTACAGATGAGTAAGTCGTACTCGTGACTCTAACAATAATAACAATATAGGCCTTTGTCCTTCAGTACACCTGAATTAAATAAGATTCGAGCAAGTGTCATGAAAAATTTACGGATATTAAAATGTAAACGCAATATTATGGATGTCGCCCGTCAATGTGACAAGTCAAATCGGCCCCGAGCCAGGGGTGCGAAACTCCATGCTTCGCGCAAACTCGGCTCCATTCGGCTCAGCATTACCCCGAGCAATTATTAGGGTTGACACAGCTTGACGTCCACACCACAGATAAGATAATGACTTGAATTTTGACAACCCTAAAAAGCCGAAACGGATAGTGCCATATATTAGAAAGGAACATCATGATTCGACCCTGAACCGCTGTCAAAGATCGGTTTTTCAGGAAGTTTCCTTTCTGTACGGTAGTATTATTTATTTATTCTGTGCCCCAGCTAAAGTTCTGCGTGCCAATTCCCACTATACCCAAAACGTGTCAGAAATGCTCATAAAAAAACATTCAATTCATAAAATTGTCCATACCTTTTTTATGTAGTTAACGAATACTTTCTATAGCCCGCGGCAAACAGGTGTATCGTATACGGAACAGTAGGTCGAAGAGATACCTTAAGAATAATGACTGTTAACTGTTGCAGTGTAGAACAATGCCATTAGTTTTCGTTGGATTTGAGAATTTTCATATCTTTATTGCTATTATGTTCATTAGAGTACAGGCCCCTATTTCACCACGGTGACAGGTGCGACAATTGTCGACATCACTGTTGCTGATGTCACAGGCCTCCATGGGTTACGGCCCGGCCACGACATCGCGCGCGGCGGCGGCAGCGGCGAGCGGCGTCCATAGGTTGGAGCGAGACACAGCGATCGGACCTTTCGTTCCCACCTATGGCCGCCGCTCGCCGCTTTCGCCGCCGCGCGATGTCGTGGCCGTGCCGTTACCGCTTACCACCGGGCGTGCTGTATTCCTGTTTGTGTTTAGTGCGAATTTATACAATTGCTACTAAACGTAAGTACTATCTCGGACGACCGATGTTCGAAATGACATTGATATTTGTTTGGTTGAGTTAAATAATAATGCCCGTGTTACAACGCTATATATGGGGCATTTTCTATGAAAAGGGACCTTATTGTCGATGGCGCTTACGCCGCACAGCGTCGCGCGGCATTGTATTTATATTGGAGCATCGTCAATAATGGCGTAAGCGCCATCGACAATAAGGTCCCTTTCTATAGAAAATACCACATATACAACATTTAATACCTTTTATGTATATATATATTTTAATTAATTATTCATTCATATTCATTTAATCATTGCTTTGTGTGTACAAAAAGATTTACGACATTATGACATTTCGTTTCCTTAAACGTACTTAGTAAGTTAGTATACCCCGAAGTTAACAGATTTCAATAAAAACACGGTGTATAGACCCAATGTTGGCCGAAACGTTAATGCAATTAACCATTAACCAGTACAAATTGAACCGTAAACTGTAACCGTTACGGTTTACGGCTCAATTTGTAGTATTTGTACTGGTTTTTTTTTAAGTAATTACAAAAACAATATCTAACTAATTTACAAAGTATCGTTAAACCCGTAGGGTTTGTCTCGAATATTCCAAAACATGACATCTTATACAAAAACATAACAAATGGCCGAACGTTAATTGCAATGATTGCAATTAACGTTCGGCCATTGTATAGACGTAAGGTCAAATTCTTTCAGTAACAATCTCTATTATTGCTGGTCACTGGTCGCGATGAGTCAGCCAAACGGTCCCTTTACAGCGTCCCAAAAACTATTCTAAAAGGCTCTTAAGCCATTTCGTGTAATTTATCCGATCTTAAACCTTACTGCTACGACTTAAGGTACATTGATGCTTACTCTTAAGAGTAATGTCCGAATAATAACTGTTGCTTGAATACGAAATCAAGACGATTGTTATTGGTCGTGATGGAATTCAGATTTTTGATATTTGGGTGACTGGGTCTTGCCCATCTTCACCAGCATACTTATAATATACATATGGGGCATTATCTATAAAAAGGGCCCTTATTGTCGATGGCGATTACGCCGCACAGCGTCGCGCGGCATTGTATTTATATCGGAGCATTGTTAATAATGGCGTAAGCGCCATCGACAATAAGGTCCCTTTTTAAAAAAAATACCACATATGATACAGTGTGCAAATCCAATACGGGCAAATTAAACGGTAAGAAGTATTGAGATAAATTTTGCTTAGAAATACAATGAAAATATTAACCATACTAAATAAATCGGCCTGTCAGTTGTTCGGAACTGTCAAATTTCTGTTCTTACAGGCCGATATCGTCCGGCGGATTGATAGTCAGTATCATTCCAGACCTGTGGTACAGGACGGACACGCTATACATCCAAAATCACTTGCGTTTCTATATGTGTGAACGGCACGTCTGTACACGCGTCATGCGTCATAGTGTGAGTAAGTTGCTTAAAAATAGTACTGAGATTCTGAGATGACTGAGATGAGAGTACGCCAGAAGTCCGCCAGATTTCTGTCGCGGGGCGAGGTAGTTCGAGTCGGGGCGGGGCGGTGCGTGGCCGTTCTGTATGATAATACTATTACTTATTCTGTGCCTGTGGTTTGACCCCACATACCATATTGACCACTTATCGTGTTTTAATCGGTTCACGAGTTTACATAACCAACCATGAATGCCATTTTCCCGTGCCAGTGAAAAATACTTAATCTCACTTTCACCTGTCAAATTACGTACGAATGTTGTGGAAATACGTGTGTCTGCAAGTGCCTGACACTCTTTGATAGAGAAAGATAGTCTTATTGCGATTCCTATAAGAGGAAAGAGAAAATAGTGCCATGCTTTGTCCTTATCACCTACCGGGTGGCATCATAGGTAGGAGGCGATGGGCGAAATACCGAAATTTATAAGTGAAAGAGAAAAAGGATTATGCTGCCATACATTAACCTGTCAATACATGAATATGTCTTTCTCTTACCCCTGGTCGCTCGGTTTCTTGTCTATAACTACTATACATAGACATAGTATATATGTACAAGAAGTTATAGACGCGCCACCGAGCGACCAGGGGTAAGAGAAAGAATATTCATATAAAGGTTGGGCAGCATAGGATTTTTTCTCTTTCACTCTTATAAATTTCGGTATTTCGCCATCGCCTCCTACCTATGATGCCACCCGGTCGGTGATAGGGACAAAGCATGGCACTATTTTCTCTTTCCTCTTATAGGAATCGCAATAAGACTATCTTTCTCTATCAAAGAGTGTCAGGCCCTTGCTACTATACTATGTCTATGTGTGCTGTGATTATGGGGACGTTTAACTGGCGGTTCGTAAGTCATTATAGTCAGAGGGCCTACCACAAACCACGTTCGACGTGTTGCCTCCGTCACACTTACGTACGAATTTACAAGTGCGACAGAGAGGCAACACGTCGAACGTGGTTCGCCGTCAGCTACGGACTGGAAGCCGCCTCCTAAAAGCCGCTACCATACAATCGATGTTACGCTGTCATTTGCGGCATTTTCTATGAAAAGGGACCTTATTGTCGATGGCGCTTACGCCGCACAGCGTCGCGCGGCATTGTATTTATATCGGAGCATCGTTTATAATGGCGTAAGCGCCATCGACAATAAGGTCCCTTTTTATAGAAAATACCACAATTAAAATCTCAAAATTTAGCTAAACTGTGTTATTGAGTCCGGGAGTTCCGGGGCCTGACATGTAGGTCGATAAGTACTTTCGTCCTACATTTATTTACGTGACATATTTTTATGTAGGTATGTCATATATTTATTGGTATGGTATATATTTATTAAGGTAAGTTTTCGTTGCTAAAAATTGTTATACAAAGAAAATATAGCGAATGGAATTTTTCTGTCAGTTTTTACAAGTCTCAGCGCATAGCTCTTTTTTTTTATACCACGACGGTGGCAAACAAGCATACGGCCCGCCTGATGGTAAGCAGTCACTGTAGCCTATGGACACCTGCAACACCAGAGATATTACATGCGCGTTGCCGACCCTTTAAAAACCTGTACACTCCTTTTTTGAAGAACCCCATACTGTAGCCCCTCGGGAAAACCTCGGCAGGGAGCTCATTCCACAGCCGAAGCGTACGCGGGAAGAATTTCCTCTCAAACCGCACAGTACGCGACCATTTAGGTGCTAGGGTGTGAGGATGAACGCCCTTTTTTTTTTTTGTCGGAGTGGGAATGCACTTACGCACGGTGTGTGGGACTCGCCGCTCCTTTTCGGGGGAGAATTGGCCCTACCCACTAAACCCACTCCGGCGTTTCACCCTCTTGGCCGTTCGTGAGGGCGCACTAGGATCGATAGCATTCCACCACGGCGCCCTCCGAGGATGAACGCCCTGCCGATGGCGAGCGGTGCGGTGATAGAAAGCGGCCGTTGGCATCATGTCAAACAATTCTTCAGCTATCGGTCTCCGGACTCTCCGGCTTGGAATCTCAATATGCGCAGAACATAGCTGTGCTTCTTGTGGGGCCCGGGGCCCCAGTCTACCGGCTTTGCCCCCACGGCCTTTCAGCTGATCCTGCCGCAGCCGCCTGTCTCGCCACTCCGCCCTTAACGACATCCTTAGAAGGGTTCTCGTCAGCGCAAACGTCCCTGCAACTCTGGAGCCCGGGACGACGTCAAGCGCCCCGACGGGTTGTCGTTGATCCCCTGGAGGAAGGGCCGTGTGCTGGTGTGGCGATATTTCAGCAACCAGCTGATATGCCGGGGCGGCGGCCGACGCCTGAGAACGATTCAAGGCTAACAAATGTAGCTGTCTCGGCGCCAACTACGAGTTCGTAGCCTTTGGCGTCGAGACTCTCGAGACGTGGGGCAAAGGTGGACGTGGGCTCCACTAGGACCTCGGGTGGCGTTTAAGGGAGGCAACAGGAGACCCTCGCGCCGGTAGCTTTCTCGCGCAAAGACTCGCTATCACGATACTCTCGCTGCCTGCGTGATGCGTGGGTTGGAGGGTAGTTTTTAATCATTTGGGGCATTTTCTATCAAAAGGGACCTTATTGTCGATGGCGCTTACGCCGCACAGCGTCGCGCGGCATTGTATTTATATCGGAGCATCGTCAATAATGGCGTAAGCGCCATCGACAATAAGGTCCTTTTATATAGAAAATTCCATATTTTTCATTCTAATAAACATGTTTATCTACATGAATGTTTGTAGATTATTTTGCTCTTACACACGCTTAGATATTTCTGCAGCTATGATGTACAAAACGACCTTTCTCTGATAAAACGAGCTTCTCGTATTCAATTCCGAACGTACAACTTTGCCATAAATATGTACACACCCTTGCACCATAATCCATTGAGTTAAAGTCACAAACATGTTCACATATTTATGCGTTCAGTCGGGGCGATTATATCGTTAAGAAAGCGTAGTGTTGACCTCAACTATTTTAGTTTGCCGTCGGTTTAATCTGTCGTATATTTGCGACTTTAAGTCGAAGGGTTAAGGTTTAGATTGGAAAAGGTTGTGATGTCGAGCGCATTGGTATTGTTGTTATTGGTAGAACGGAATTGTAGGTATTTTGCAGTTTGCACTTTATTATGAGACAGGTAATATATGATTTGTTTTTAAGTGTTTATGTTCTACATATTAATACGACGTCTGTATGTCATTGAAAACTTTCGCGTCTTCGCTTTTACAATGAAAATATTAACACCTGACCAGCCAAAATGTATGAAACAGAAATTTTTTTGTGATTTGTGGTTGGTCCCGACAAAACCTTGCGTGATTTGTGCACAAGCCCTTTCCGCCATCGCTCTACCCGACATAGTTTTATCGTTCTCTTATTTTAGAAGTTACAAAGGCGGGGGGGGGGGGGACAAATTTTTGACGAATCCATAAGGCTTCCGTTTTTTGCCATTTGGCCACGGAACCCTAAAAAAGAATTATAAGTCCTATAACGTACCTATCTAACTCTTAAACCAAACTAAAATAGTTGTAAGAAAGCCTAGAAATGAAATAATATACCCTATGTTACTGTCTCACTTTACCACCTAGCTGGCTCCTGCTCTAGAGCAAGTAAACCGTAAGACTTAGAGAGAAACCTAAAGTAATTCTAGGCTTTCCCCGAAGGTCTAACGTCTCCGCAAATATGCCTTGTAAAGAGCCATTTAATTTAAATAATAAACACATTTACGATGTAATATAAATAATTTATAGTTATCTATGTATATAAATAGAGGTCAACACCCTCGGGGCCTACAAACTTAGAAGATACATAAACAGTAATTCCCATGAAAACTCGCCATGTTAAGTTCACCTTTACCCCCTTGATACTGTCCTCCGTATTAAACAAGGGCCTGACACTCTTTGATAGAGAAAGATAGTCTTATTGCGATTCCTATAAGAGGAAAGAGAAAATAGTGCCATGCTTTGTCCTTATCACCGACCGGGTGGCATCATAGGTAGGAGGCGATAGCGAAATACCGAAATTTATAAGTAAAAGAGAAAAAATCCTATGCTGCCCAAATTTTATATGAATATTCTTTCTCTTACCCCGGGTCGCTCGGTGGCGCGTCTATAACTACTTGTATATACTACGTCTGTGGTATTAAATGTTAATTTCCTTTTTAACTTATGATCCTTCTAAAATAAGATGGGAATAGGTCAATAGGTATTAATCAGACATAGTATATTTATACAAGTAGTAATAGACGCGCCACCGAGCGACCGACCGGGGGTAAGAGAAAGAATATTCATATAAAATTTGGGCAGCATAGGATTTTATCTCTTTCACTTATAAATTTCGGTATTTCGCCATAGCCTCCTACCTATGATGCCACCCGGTCGGTGATAAGGACAAAACATGGCACTATTTCTCTTTCCTCTTATAGGAATCGCAATAAAACTATCTTTCCCTAAGTACCTATTACTTTGAACTCACATATAGCTGGCACCTGAGGGTCTACCGCGAACAGAAGTTCGTAAGTTGCGGGCATCTTTCTCTTCTACTCCAATAGAGGCGTAATTACAGTGACAGAGAAAGATGTTCGCAATTTTGTGAGCTTCGATATTCGCGGCAGACCCTCTGAAAGGACTGCAGGTTCATCTAATTTAATCAATCTGATGTAGAGCTTATGTAATGTTGATACGGTATATTTTCCATATTGCGTGTGAAGTGAAAGTGACGAAGCCCGATAGAGGGCGCGCTCAGTGTGTTATTTTCGATTTCAATTTTAATTTTATATTTGTTTTTATTATTTTTATGACGTGCAAAAACTGATTATGAGCCTTGCAGCTTGAAATAAATGAATTTTATTTTTATTTTTATTTTTTATTTTATTTTTTTTTATTTTTTTTTTTTTATTGAGGAAAATACGTTTCTTAAGTCATTTAGACCCGAGAGAGTAGTTTATGGATGTGATGTCATCTGTGTCACTGTGAGGCCTAATATTCGAAATATGTGACGAAGTGACAAATAAGTATAGAATATCACCACTGCAACAAAATAAAAACCGGCCAAGTGCGAGTCGGACTCGCGCACTAAGGGTTCCGTACATAAAAATGGCATAAAATCACGTTTGTTGTATGGGAGCCCCGCTTAAATGTTTATGAAATATTTTTTTTTATATTCGAGTTGATTGAATGAAAGGTGAATTGCGGTTTACGATTTATAACGTATATATTGAAAAAAAAAAAAAACTACTTACTAGATCTCGTTCAAACCAATTTTCGGTGGAAGTTTGCATGGTAATGTACATCATATATTTTTTTTAGTTTTATCATTCTCGTATTTTAGAAGTTACAGGGGGGGGGGACACACATTTTACCACTTTGGAAGTGTCATTCGCGCAAACTATTCAGTTTAGAAAATTTTTTTATGTGAAAACCTCAATATCTTTTTTGAAGACCTATCCATATACCCCACACGTATGTTGGATGAAAAAAAATTTTTGAGTTTCAATTCTAACTGTTCTAAGTATGGGGAACCCACAAAAAAATTTTGTTCTAATTTTGTGTGAAAATCTTAATGCGGTTCACAGAATACATCTACTTACCAAGTTTCAACAGTATAGTTCTTATAGTTTCAGAGAAAAGTGGCTGTGACATACGGACGGACAGACAGACAGACATGACGAATCTATAGCCCAGGTAACAAAGTGACGTCAGCGACGTCATAATGACGTAATTATGGAGTCATAATGACGTATAAATGCTGTTAGGGAAGGGTTCCGTTTTTTGCCATTTGGCTACGGAACCCTAAAAATCACCCAAGTACAACATATATATTTTTTTTTAATTTATTTATTTAAGAAACAAACAGTCTTCTATAGTTATACATAACACTGGAAATTTTCTTAAAGCTAGACAGTTTCCTTAATGAAAATATTTTAACATCATGTTTAATAAAGTTTCTACAGAGTAAAACAGAGCTATTTGTGCAAACAAGAACAAAAACAATAACAACAATAATGAAAAAAAAGATGCAAGAGTATCAGGGTGTTAACAATTAAATTGTATATAAACTGAATACTAAAAAGGTTTTATTATTCTTATTTTTTTTTTATAAATAAATAAATATTATAGCACATTTTTACACAGATTGACTAAGTCCAACGGTAAGCCTAAGGAGGCTTGTGTTATGGGTACTCGGACAACGATATATATAATATAATATAAATACTTAAATACATAGAAAACACCCATGACTCAGGAACAAATATCTGTGCTCATCACACAAATAAATGCCCTTACCGGGATTCGAACCCAGGACCATCGGCTTCACAGGCAGGGTCACCCACTAGGCCAAACCGGTCGTCAAAATTTTAAAATATTACTTATTAACGTTCAATACTGAGATTTTTTCCTAATAGCGCCAAACTAATGATCTGGGTTATTACACTGCATGGATAGTGTTTATAGATATTTTAGATAACTCGAACCAAATGGCCATAGTCTACAAATATGGCTAGAATACTAAAGAATCCAGCCATAGCCAACACTATTCTGAATGCACGCTTTCTCTGATCTATGGATCATATCGAATTTGGTTGTTCGGCGCATTCGTCATGCGTCACTTTCCCTTACTTGTTTGTCCGTTGCTCTTAAACTGTTTCCATATTTGTGGTATTTTCTATAAAAAGGGACCTTATTGTCGATGGCGCTTACGCCATTATTAACTATGCAAATACAATGCCGCGCGACGCTTTGCGGCGTAAGCGCCATCGACAATAAGGTCCCTTTTCATAGAAAATGCCCCATTTATATCCGAGCGCGGCAATAGTAGATTGTGTCACAGGGGAGCAAAAATGACATATTTACGGCGAGGGCGTACATTGAATCCTGAACGAAGCGAAGGATTCTATAATTGTATCTTGAGCGTAGTGAGGGCAAGTGTTAACGCCCAAGGTGGAAATAATTTTGCTACCATGTGACACATACTGTCTTTCACATCACCTATGAGTTGTTAAGTTCCAAAATATTATTTAACCTAAAAAAATTGTATGCAAAAAAAATATATCCTAGAACAGAAAAGTCCCACTTTGATCCCTCCTAGCAGGGAAGAAAAGTGCCACTTTGATCCCTCCTAGCGGGGAAGAAAAAGCCCTTTTTCGAATCTTAGGTGATGTGAAAAACCAATTTTTACTCGTAATGGAGGTGTTTGATAAATATAAATTATATGGATATGGATTAACCTTTTCGACGCCGTGTCAAACACAAAAGCTGTCACCGAAGTGTCAAAACTGAAATTGAACTTTATGCATATTGCATGTAGGTCTATGTTGCTCTGTGGTTAATGGCCGATTAATTGGTCTTTGGCGTTGAACCTACGGTGCGTATATATCGGCCATTGGCGTCCAAAAGATTAAACATAATATGGTCGCTTACTTTACGATGTTACTCTTTCATCGAACTAGAATAACAGCTATAGTAAGTCTGACTAAAGCTCAAAAACCGGCCAAGTGCGAGTCGGACTCGCGCACGAAGGGTTCCGTACCATTCCGTAATATCGAGCAAAAAACGGCACAAAAATCACGTTTGTTGTATGGGGGCTCCCATACCCACTTAAATATTTATTTTATTCTGTTTTAGTATTTGTCGTTAGAGCGGCAACAGAAATACATCATCTGTGAAAATTTCAACTGTCTAGCTATCACGGTTCATGAGATAAAACCTGGTGACAGACATACAGTGGAGTAATAGTAATAGGGTCCCGATTTTACTCTTTGTTAAAACCACTGCACTGCGCGCAGCTCGATATGTGTTAAATTAAATGTATCAATTAAAATGTGCTAAATGTGTAACAGTTAAATTGAATATGTATGTACATGATGACATGTAACTTGGCGTTATGAATAAACTATCTGTATCTGTATCTATCTGTATCTGATAACATCTGCAAATATTTTTGTAACGCCGCGCAAAATATTTGACATAATTAGAGTTTTATCTTTAGCCATTAGAACTTTTGGCTGAGAATTTGTTTATTAGGTAATATTCGAATATGCGGCCGGGGTATATTTATGGGAAGGGACAACATTCAGTGATATGTGTTAGACAATTTGCTGGTGCTTTTATTTCGTGTGTGGTGTGAAATAATTTATTATTTTTAATTGCAACATCCCTATTGTGTATGGTGTACAAACCTATCAACGTTGGGTGGTAATTGTGATCCTCTGCAGTAAGTAAAATTGTCCCTAACAGTCCCCGTTTGTCGTCAGGCGCGTCAGCAACATGCCGGTTCCCGGGCGCCCCCGCTCACTCCCACGTCACATTCTCCGACGAGACCCTCGAGGAGGGCTCCGTCGCCACGTACGCGTGCGAGCGGGGCTTCGAGCTACTGGGCCCCGCGAGGCGGGTCTGCGGCGACAATGGGAGGTGGAGCCCTGATGGAATACCCTTCTGCGGTGAGTACTTTAGAACTGTCTTAGAAAGTGACTAAGGCCTGACCAGTAATATATGATCACGCGCCATGTTGCGGAATTTCAATAGAACTATTTTTTTCATACTATACTGAAATGTCACTACATAGGTAAATGACAACAGCGCCCTCTTGACAATGATCATATATTAGGTCAGGCTTTACATTGGTGCTTTTTACTGTTTTTCACTTTCATAAGGATTTCAATAGGGGATATTACTGCGATGTTCTGCTACCAGAGGGCAGTATTAGCCTCTTTAGTAAACCATAGAGCAACTTGTACATATACTGTACCTTTAACAGGTTTTTGACAATACTTACATTGATGCATCAAGGCGGTTTGTTTACAGAGGACCTACCGGGAAACGCGAATCGGAAACTTCGCTGTCTGAATCTTTGTCGCTCGACTATGCAAGTGACAGAGATGTTAGATCGCGTAATTTCGATTTTCTTGTTTCGCGATAGACCCTCAGATTGTGGTAGTGCCGCCCGCTTCCAGAATTTCGCGTAATATTACCTATTGTGAAGAAAGGTCCAATCTCATCCTGACCTTGGCAAGGTCATGTGGTCGCAAGTCTCATTTCCAACCGTGTACAGTTAGCATATGGGGCATTTTCTATGAAAAGGGACCTTATTGTCGATAGCGCTTACGCCGCACAGCGTCGCGCGGCATTGTATTTATATCGGAGCATCGTTTATAATGGCGTAAGCGCCATCGACAATAAGGTCCCTTTTTATATAAAATACCACATATGCGTATGAGATAACGCGGCAATAGTATCTGCCACCCTGAATAACTCATCCAGACAGAAATTGTATATTCTCTACAGTTCGCTGATTGTACCTAGTAGGAAAGCAGGTGATCTTTATTTGTTTACACTTGTATCTTTATCCAAACGTGCTCACAAATGTGTCGTTTTCAAGCAAAAGGTACCACATTGTCGCTTGCCATTGGGACAATCAAATCATTCCGATATAAATATTCCTATTAACAAAATAACACGATTATAGCAGCTTAGCTATAGTTTACGTTGAGTAAGTAAATAATATATCGTAGTAGAACTTCTGTAAGTTTTGGCACATCGTGTTAAATTAATGAGGGCTATCGTTTTTTTGCTCACCAGTTGGCGCCTCTGTTCAATCAATCTTTAAGTAGTATGGCTCCATCGGTACGTCGATAATTTCGCCAACGTCAAAGTGGGATCCACGTGGGATCGAATTAATAATTCTAGATTTTCTTCAGCCAGTGTACGGTAAATAAAATTATGGGCCTCTAGGGCTCTAGCCTGACACGGTTAGAGGTAGAAATACCAAATGCTCTTAGAGCACGACGTTGTTCGGTAGTTATTGTCTCGTAAAACCGATAGCTGGATTTTACGAGAAGCACGTGGACTACCGGCCGTTGACTCCAAAATGGTGGTTAAACACGCTTTGAGATTAATTCTCTATTCACTGCACACTACCAAATTAGATTACTGTATAATAAAGCTATCGATATTACACTTTAAACAATTTTAATGAGCAACAAACAAAGGAATTAATCACGAGGCTACTATCAAGATGGCGTTCGAACCGGAAGTCCGGCGCCTCTGTTGATGGTGGTCCAAAAGACTAAAGAGCAGCTGTCAGTCATTGAAGTGACATTTGACATTTCGAACTATGGAAAAGACCACCATCTACACTAGCGCCCCTAGCGGCGAATTCATACGCGTTAGCCCTCATTGACTGGAAGAATTTTCTTGCCCAATAAAATACCTAATAGCCTATTTGACTGTATTTAAAATAAATTATTTTACATCTTGCATGAAATAAAGCACCAGAAGATTAATAGAGAAACGTAGACAACAATTATTTTTTGACACAATTTCTATTTTAAAACCCGTATAAAACTATAAAGAGTAGATAATTTGATTGTGACGTCACATGCTAGTGTTTCATATAAATTTCATAGTAGCAGAATCGTTTTGACAGTTCGAAAAAATAAACTGATTTGACTAGTAGTCAAATACCCTATTGTGTATGGATGGTATAGAAAGGATGCCAATCTCTTATGGCAGAATTGTTGCAAAAGTGACCGCTTTCAGCTTTAAATAATAGTTCCTAATCTCTCCGGTGGCGCTAGTTAGGCTCTGGGACATAAGTATAACATGAACCATATAAGGCAACAAATAACCCGACCAAATTACGTAGGTTGTTTTTGGTAGTATTTCGGTGTATGGTGGCGCCGCCTAATTACTGTTTTTTGATGGACACTTTTCATACATAGAGATTTGGCTCCTTTATATAGTCTCCATGCTATTGTGGTTTGTTTACATTCTTTTAAATACTTAAAGATACAGACTTATAAACACTACATTAATTTTAGGCTACCCTATGGCTATAGTATAAATGCTATAATAATACAATACGGTAAAAATTGTAGCTGACTGCCAAACTACACAGTTGGGGACGCAGTAAAAGCGAGTGAAGTAAAAATTTGAGGTTATGTTTATATTTTTATCAAAATGTGCTCACAAACGCATAATGTGTTACATTGATCCACGTTACTAGAGAGAGCGGCCTGCTTTTACTTTCTCTCGAAACTCTGGTAAAGAGACGGAAGCTCCCATCCCACGGCTCTCTCGATTGTCATGCGCTTTCCTTTAATTCTTATATTACTCATCTTGCTCTTGTACCACTTACCTTGGCTGCTTAATTATGTACACATGTGCAGGCATCATTGGCGCGAGTTTATAGCGATTGCGAAGGCATTAAGTGACCTAATTAAGCACTGTAACACCAACCCCTATTCGATAGCGTAACGTGACGCGTTTGCGTTGTCATTTTGTATGGGAGATTCCAAAACGTCCCGCTTGGCGCGCTGTTCAAAATCCCATTCAAAAATAGACATATTTGTATGTTGGGTATTTTATTGACATTGTTTAATATTATACCCGATTTTTTTTTGTTTCCTAGCGTGTAAGTAAATTTGAAATTAGAATTTGTTTTGACATTTTTATGCGCATGTTTTTATAAGTATTTATGTTGAGGTTAGTTTTAATTCCTACTCATATCTGTACTCCTAGCATGTAAGTGAATTGGTTTTAAACTGTAAACTTACATTATTTCCAATAAATAATAATAATAAACAATCGCGAACGCACGTCATGCTATTGAATGAAATTTGCACTAGGGGCTCTGAACTACATTCCTATACTAAATACATGTCTTTTTTTGACGATCGGTCTGGACTAGTGGGTAGTGAGTAACCCTGCCTGTGAAGCTGATGATCAAAGATATTTGTTCCTGAGTCATGGGTGTTTTTTATATATTTAAGTATTTATATACTTATTATATATATATCGTCGTCTGAGTACCCATAACGCAAGCCGCCTTGGGCTTACCATCACACTTAGTCAATCTGTGTAAGAATGTCCTATAAAATTTATTTATTTAATACAAACTATGATCCACAGTTTCAAAATGTAATTAAGACGAATGTAGACTACCGGCGCGATACCGCCTTTTCATACAAACGTAATGCTCAATTTCCTCTCAGGGTTTCATTTTTGAAAATATATGTGGTATTTTCTATAAAAAAGGGACCTTATTGTCGATGGCGCTTACGCCATCATTAACGATGCTCCGATATAAATACAATGCCGCGCGACGCTGTGCGGCGTAAGCGCCATCGACAATAAGGTCCCTTTTCATAGAAAATGCCCCATATTGACACAATTTGATGTAGGTATATCAAGTATCAACCACAGCTAAGAAAGAAGCTAGTAAGTAGCTTAGTATAATATGTTTCTTGCCATTACGCGTCTATTATCACGCAATTTGTTTTTAAAAATTGCGATTGAGGTAAAGGCCCGATGACTCGGACAGGTGGGTCGCGGTGTGGGTCAAGTTGGAGGCCACCCGCGACCGGCCACTTTCTACTGCAAGTTGGAGGTCGCCCGCGACCGGCCACTTTCTACTGCATTTCGTTAGTCAGACCAAGCTACGGGACCTAATAACCAGGAATGTCAGGATAACAACTGTTGATCGTTGATAGAAAATGCCAATCAAAAGTCAAAACCCTCGCCAGTCCGCGTACTTGTCTAAGTACGCATTTAAGGTACAAATTCAATTATCTGGAGTTACAGGCGTACATAGGCTACGGTGACTGCTTAACATCTGCTTAACATATAAATTAATTAGAGTTTATACATTATACCTACTGCTTTGAAATAGTATCCTAATCTCTTTTACTAAATGTCGACAACCATAGACCAAGACAAGTCTTAAGTCTTACGTCTTACTTACTTACTGACGGCTTAGAACCTCTTAGTCTTCGGAGAGACGTTGGCTCTCTTTGCATGTTCTACCGTCTGTACAATGGGGAATGTTCCGTTGAACTTTTTTAACTGGTGCCATCGTCTCGTTTCTATCACCGCACCTCCCGCCAAAGGAGCAAAGCTCATCCTCACTTCTTAGACACATGGCACACCATGAATAAGCGGACATCCCGCTCGTTTCTTCCCAGAACGTGCAGAATGTGGAATGAGTTGCCTCCTGAGGTATTTCCTTTGCGCTACGACATGGGATTCTTCAAGAAGCGGGTATTTAGGGTTCTCAAGGGTCGTGATGTTGCTTACGTCCATGGGCGATGATGACTGCTTCCCATCAGGCGGCTCGTCTGCTCGTTTGCTATCACATTAAAAAAAAGTCTGCAACGATTTTGGTAGCACACGCAGAGTGCAAGTGTCATTTATACGTCATAACTCATAATTTCATAGTAATTTGACATTTAATAATGCTACAGCGTTCGCGTAGTTTTCAGGGTTCCGTACCCAAATGGTAAAAACGGGACCCTATTACTAAGACTCCGCTGTCCGTCTGTCTGTCACCAGGCTGTATGTCATGAAACGTGATAGACAGTTGAAATTTTCACAGATGATGTATTTCTGTTGCCGCTATAACGACAAATACTAAAAAGTACGGAACCCTCGGTGGGCGAGTCCGACTCGCACTTGGCCGGTTTTTTTTGTTTCAGTTGGCCTATGACAGGGGTCGGAAACCGGTAATTTTTGTATGGGAACGAAATCGGTATTTATTCGTTCTTTGTTAATTATTTCATTTCTAATGGGGCAATCCTATAATAACGAAATAGTTACCTCACAACTGAGTCTTACATTTCGAGTATAAAACAGTTCGAAAAATAAGGCTATTTCGAAATTTTTGCAACACCGATTCCGATCCCTCCCAGGTAGCAAAAAGACGTCAGCGACGTCATAATGACGTAATAATGACGGCATTATTACATCATAATGACGTCAGCGACGTCATAATGACGTATAAATGCTACCTGGGCTGGCCTATGACACACGAACGTGATAAAACAACACTAACTGCGTGTGCAATCAAAATTGTTGCAGATTTCTCTTGATTCAACTCTATGTTACTGTCATTAATAGAAACGCAGTGGCTTCAGTCGTACACAATAGTTTATTATGACAGCTAGCATTAAAATAAATCAAAACGACACCTTAATAGCTAAATATAAAATAGAATTACATATAATAATAATAATAAGTGTACCAAATGAAGAAGCACGTACTAAACCCATTTATTTAATAGACTTAATAGCGGACTCAATAAAATGAGTACAGAATACGAATTGCAGTATAGCCCGAATAAAAAATAACCTTATTTTATACTAGTTAGAGTCCAAATTAGATTCGGTGCGTGATACGAGCTTGTAGCTGTAACAACATAGGCACGTATGAAATGTATAGTAATGTAAAAAATGCGAGTGTGGGTCTATTTTTTATTAGCGACCTCCTACCCTAGTCGTACATGTGTCCATATAAACATGGAAAATAAAATATGCATAACTCAACGCAATAAATGTCCTTGTCAGGATTCGAACTCGGGACACTTCGTAGCCCAGGTAGCAGTGACGTCAGCGACGTCATAATGACGTCATTTATACGTCATAATGACGTATAAGCTCACTACCTACTAGGCAAGTTCATTACAGATGTAGTGCATAATTGTTTTCATTTCTCATGGTCTGAAAGAAGGTCATTGTTTCTATGGTTCTAAAAGGAGTGCAGAAAACGATACGTTTCTGCACTAGAGCATTTTACGTTAAAAAGTACGTTTTTTTTTAAATTTTATTCGAAAAGCAATTGAAATTTATGTTTAAATGGATTTGTTATACAATTTCCTTTCTAATATTTTACTCCCTATTCCATAAATGACGAAACTTTTGCCTAAATTGTTAAAGAAAAACACATGTATTTTACTTTTCTCGTATTCGAAATGAAAAGTACTGTTTAACTCGGGTGAAAGGTATCATTTCAGCCTCGGACTCTTGGCGCTCTCACTGCGATCAAACGCCAAACTACCTCGGCAGAAATGAGTGCCTTTTTATCACAGAGTTCCTATGGCCACCTCCTGTCTCCATCATCAGATCAGCTCGATGGTACCATGGTACCATAATATTGCATTGTATTCCGACTTAAAGCCTGACCAGTAATATATGATCATTGTCAAGAGGGCGCTGTTATGCTCATGTTTCCTCATTGTTTTATTTATTTCCAAGCCTTCGCCCGCGGCTTCGTCCACGTTATGTACAAGTCGTCAAAACTCTCACGTCAGTATGAGTTGAATTTCAAAATAATCTTTCTTACTGGAGCTCTTTAACATTTGAAGAATTTATGTTCCCAATGACACCCCTTCGATGGTTTAGGCTGCGCTTTGTATATTTGTAGGTATCGAAGTAACGGAACTATTTTAAATATCCTCGACAGGGTGAGTGAGGGTGACAGTTCAGTATAGTATTAGTTCCAATAAAATTCCTCAACGTGGCGCGTGATCATATATTCCTGATCAGGCTTTACAGGGAAGTGGGTCAAATATAACTTGCAAGATTTGACCCGTACAAACATAGTAACATAGTCTTTGTCAATATTTACAACTTGCAAATAATGTAAACATACCATTTTACCTTCATTACTTCGTAATATCGCTCTTTAAAAGGACAACCATGACCTTATCAACAGTCTATATACTTATATATTTTATTTATATACATTTTTACTACCGACATAGCTCGCAGAATTGCAAACCTTAAGTGGCAGTGGGCGGGGCACATTGCTCGCAGAACTGATGGCCGGTGGGGCCGGAAGGTTCTGGAGTGGCGTCCGCGTACCGGAAGACGAACTGCCGGTAGGCCTCCAACGAGATGGAGCGACGACCTGGTGAAGGTCGCGGGAATTCGGTGGATGCGAGCGGCACAGGATCGGTCGGAGTGGCGAGCCTTGGGGGAGGCCTATGTCTAGCAGTGGACGTCTATCGGCTGACATGATGATGATGATGATGATACATTTTTAGTTAAATAGAATGTTCATTGTTAATATTTCAGGGAAAATAACCTTCTTAAAAATGTTAGGTTATGTGTCAAACGCTAACAAAATCTGTCATATGGAGCATTTTCTATGAAAAGGGACCTTATTGTCGATGGCGCTTACGCCGCACAGCGTCGCGCGGCATTGTATTTATAACTGGTCAAGCAAATCTTGTCAGTAAATGAACAAAAAAACTATACTCATCCCTCTCTCTTGGGTGCTGCTAGTACTAGTGTAAGACAAAGATAGTATGGTTCTCTCTGTCTATGTTTCAAATGAGACAGTCCTTTGACAAACTATAAATCGGGGCATCGTTAATAATGGCGTAATCGCCATCGACAATAAGGTCCCTTTTTATAGAAAATACCACATATTCGTTTACATTATTTGCAAGTTACATTACTTACATAGGTATTGCAAGTTAAATAAAAGCTTGTAAAAAATGTGAATTTAGTTATTTTAGCGGAAAGTTCACACGATAACCCGATTGTGGTAGTTACGTGAGGGGGGAGAGGGGAGTCGATGACACGCAGGTCGCGCCGTTAACGACAAGTACTGACACACTTTCTGGCTCCGTTACTCGTAGGGTTGCCATCTTACTTATATTTGCAATTTAAATTTCAATGTCATTTATTAACTACTAGCGACCCGCCCCGGCTTCGCACGGGTGCAATGCTGATGTATTATACATATCAAAGAGGATATAATAAGATAGAGCGGTACTGTCATAGTAAATTTTGTAACCACTGTAAATTCACTGCCATCTATCGACATACTTTAAAACTCAAAATGAAGATTTATAAAAATACGTTAAAATGTATTTAAATATGGATAAATGATTTTTTTTATTTGCATTAATTATTTTTATATGATTTTGACCCATGTTCTTTCACTGGTATGCGTTAAAATTATAAATAACAAACGAAACAGTCAACGCTCTCTATACAAGAGTAGGCCAAAACTAGTGGCGCCATCTGATCGAGATTCAAATTTTCTTGATTATCGAGGCACGTTTTTTCCTTAGACTATCCATCTATTACGGAGTTATATCTATCTTTGATACATATAAACCACATAAACCTTCCTCTTGAATCACTCTATCAATTAAAAAACCGGCCAAGTGCGAGTCGGACTCGCGCACCGAGTGTTCCGTACTTTTTAGTATTTGTTGTTATAGCGGCAACATAAATACATCATCTGTGAAAATTTCAACTGTCTAGCTATCACGGTTCATGAGATACCTTGTGACAGACAGACAGACGGACAGCGGAGTCTTAGTAATAGGGTCCCGTTTTTACCCTTTGGGTACGGAACCCTAAAAACCGCATCAAAATCCGTTGCGTAATTTTAAATATCAGCATACATAATATATCTAAGCAAGCATAATAATCATTAATACATGTTTTTACCATATTTTTATTATTTTAATGTTGCATTTCTTAGCTCCACTTGCACCATCCCACTAACCCGGGGTTAACCGGTTAAACCTGGAGTTACCAGTACGTGACAGTTAATCCATATAAAATGAACTGTCATATCATTCTACGCGAGAGGCATGGCATACCAGCAGCGGTATCATGGTCGCGTTTTTATCACCTGCCATGTCATGCGTCACTTTCGCCCTTACATATTTGTTAGAACGCGACAGGCATGGTGACAAATGATAAAAGAGCCGGCCATCTTAGCCATGGATGTAAGTAAATACCTACATCTATGATCTTAGCCCATGGAGACTATATAAAGGAGCCAAATCTCTATGTATGAAAAGTGTCCACCAAAAAACAGTAATTAGGCGGCGCCACCATACACCGAAATACTACCAAAAACAACCTACGTAATTTGGTCGGGTTATTTGTTGCCTTATATGGTTCATGTTATACTCATGTCCCAGACCCTAACTAGCGCCACCGGAGAGATTAAGAACTATTATTTAAAGCTGAAAGCGGTCACTTTTGCAACAATTCTGCCATAAGAGATTGGCATCCTTTCTATACCATCCATATCTTAGCCCTTCTGGTCACGTCATTTTGTGAATCTTGTTTTGGTGACAGCCCTAGACGCCGTACTACGCAGCCTCAATGGCTACTACTGGCGCATTCCTGACGTAATTTCAGAGACAAAGGTACTCTACTACCAGGAATCTGCTCATTCATTGTCCCCCAAACAAGACAATAAAGCTATGAAAACGGATTATATCGCGTATATTGAATTTATAATACATCCCGACGTTTCGAACCCTTTACAGCGTTCGTGGTCAACGGGTGACTGAGGAACAATTACAAAGTGCAAAAATACCCACATCCTAAAATAATGAACAATCATAGACTACAAACTTTAAGGCTGGTTGTACATGCAAAATCGGTTCATAAGGCTAGTTATACACTACAATTATTTTCAAGTAAAGATATATATATACGCGAAAAAAACATCATTATTTTAGTATGTGGGTATTTTTGCACTTTGTAATTGTTCCTCAGTCACCCGTTGACCACGAACGCTGTAAAGGGTTCGAAACGTCGGGATGTATTATAAATTCAATATACGCGTTATAATCCGTTTTCATAGTTTTATTTCAAGACAATAAAGGTTTACTAGTAATACGTTTCGTTCTTGATCGTTCGTTTTAATCACGAGCGACCCGCCCCGGCTACGCACGGGTTACACAAAACACAAAAAGTTATACACCTGAATCTTAAAGAATCACTAGTGATACATACACACAGACAGACGCGGCGGGGGAATTTGTTTTCTAAAGTGTAATGATCGTGAAAAGACGGACGGACTGCGGAGTCTTAGTAATAGGGCCCCGTTTTTACCCTTTGGGTAGGTACGGAACCCTAAAAACGATGTACTCCCAGACTCGATGGTGGTAGGAGACCTCCACCTTACTTCTTAGTATGGATGGTATAGAAAGGATCGCAATCTCTTATGGCAGAATTGTTGTAAAAAAGACCGCGTTAAGCTTTAAATAATAGTTCCTAATCTCTCCGGTGGCGCTAGTTAGACTCTGGGACATGAATATAACATGAACCATATAAGGCAACAAATAACCCGACCAAATTACGTAGGTTGTTTTTGGTAGTATTTCGGTGTATGGTGGCGCCGCCTAATTACTGTTTTTTGATGGACACTTTTCATACATAGAGATTTGGCTCCTTTATACAGTCGCCATGCTTCTTAGGCCAGCAATTTACGGTGAATGTCATTGTTAGGTGACAATTGTCATGGTGAAACAGAGGCCGTCTCGCTAGAAATATTACAATGTCAATGTCATTGTCAAGTGTCAAGTTATCACTTATCAAACAATGACGATCGCGTAGACGTGTGCGCCGCCATAAAAATTCGCGGCGGCGGCGCGCCGCAGATTTTTCGCGGCGTGGCTGGACCACGCCGGCGTCAAGGTCGTCGGGTGTTGTTCGATGGTTCTTATTAAAAACAAAGTGGAGTTTTTAGCTTTTTAACTATATTTATAAAAACAACAACATAATGCAATCGTTATTGTTCATCTAACCTAAACTGCTAAATAAACAATAAACGCTACTAGGCCATCAAGAAAGTCATGCAGGCTACACAAGTTGCACATCCTATGTGCGTATTATAAATTACATGCTTTTTGCCACTGAATCCTGCCACTGAAAACACCCGTTCACTGGGCGTACTGGTGGCAGGTGTTGCCAGTACAGCTCTGGCTAGTGCAGCGATCCAAGGAAGAGAATGACGTTTTTCACGCCAAAACTTTTAACTGCCATTTAACTGCTCCACTAGTTCTTTAGGAACCGCAGTAGCCAGATATTTCCAGCACCTGAAAAGCGGGATCTGTGGACTCATCGTAACTAAAACTGCTGTGTTTTAATGACAGTTTATTCAAAAGGCTGGAAGTTGTATCGGTCTTTGAAGTACTTGGCATTGTGACTGGATCTGGTGTAGCTATGTCAGTAGGGTCGACAAATCGCTTGATCATTTCCGAAAGAAAAACTGCACGCGTGGTGTGCTGTTTTTCGAGGAAAGCGTCAATTTCCTTTAGACCAGAAAATCTAGTCTTGAAGCGCTGCGCAAACAATATTTTCAGACAGAGGGAATCTCTTATCTATGTTAGATAACATATTATTTTTTAAAGACAAGATTATTAGTGACAAGATTTGTTAAAGACAAGATTATTAGTGTTTCATCTTCAGGTACATCATCGAGTACGTGCTTTAATTCTGTCCTGAGTACAAGTGCTAAATTTATAGAGGCGGTCTTTTGTGCAGACAGGACTTCGACAGCCGCAGCCTCACGAAATTTCTTCAAAAACCGTATCATGGACATGTTCCACTCTGCTTGAATAAGTTTTAGTTCTCCCTGTCCGATTTTCGTCAGCATTTCGTTTATCGGACCACGATTGCAGAAATGAGCCAAACTCTCAAGCATGGCCAAAACACTATGGCAACGTGTAGGTGTCGACGTTTTTACGGTCGGCACATGGTTTACCTCACCGAACTCATTGTTGAAGGAGACAGTAGTTTGGGCACTACAGTCTTCGCGTGTTGGTGATGATAAGTCTTCGTCAACCATAGAACAAATTCAATATCTTCACCAACGCTATCTATTTCTTGCAGAAATTTACGTTGTTCTGTCTCCACCTCTATCTCTAGGTCCGGCAAACGATACCTGATACTTTTGAATTTTTTTTACACTTGGTATCCACAGCATCAACTTCTGGGACGCGTTTTATTCCGTCTACTATTACTAGGTTGTGTAACCCATGGCCCAAATACAAATGGCCATCCAAGTTACCCAGTGCGATAGCTCGCTTCATATTAGATCCGGCGTCAGTAACGACATGAAGGGTTTTATCGCACAAACCGAATTCCGCCACCGTTTTGTTTAGCATCTCCAAAATCATTTCCCCCCGCGTCTCGCTGCCGCCCGTGTCCTTGATCGCCGTCGCACGCGGCCTAGCGGTAAATTCAATTTTTCAAAATTTAGCTCACGGCGCGAATTTTTAAAACCGCGGCGGCGGCGGCGGCGTGGCGTCCACGGCGCGGCGGCGCCGCGCCGGCGCGGCGCACACGTCTACGATCGCGATGACCTAAGTCGCCATTGGCGCCGGCGTTTAGAAACAATAGAGAGGGATGGAGAACAAAGTGAGGGAGTGTCATTATGAACTTCATGTTTGATAAATTTGATATTGTTGATGACATTACCACACTTCGTCATTGCAAATACCTTGCCTAACCGTGCGTGTTAAACGGTCTACCAATGACGAAGGCAACTGTCAAAGGTACATATTTGGCTTAAATGCCATACGATACCAAAAAAACCGGCCAAGTGCGAGTCGGACTCGCGCACGAAGGGTTCCGTACCATTACGAAAAAAACAGCAAAAAAATCACATTTGTTGTATGGGAGCCCCTTTTAAATATTTATATTATTCTGTTTTTAGTATTTGTTGTTATAGCGGCAACAGAAATACATCATCTGTGAAAATTTCAACTGTCTAGTTATCACGGCTCATGAGATACAGCCTGGTGACGGACAGACGGACGGACAGACGGACAACGGAGTCTTAGTAATAGGGTCCCGTTTTTACCCTTTGGGTACGGAACCCTAAAAACAAACGAAAGTGACAATATTGTTAACATACCTAATATTAAATAGATGATTACTTCGAAACCATTAATTTACTGTGAACATAATTATAGGCCTTTTGACAATTATATGATGAGTTATTATCTTGTCTAAGTCCCTGATTTTGACGTCAAAAGTCACCTTTGCTAGTGCATCCCCCCTAACACAGTTCGGCTTGACAAGGTAGGTAACATTTCATGTTAGAATTGTACTAGATGCCATGTGCCAAAAGCCATTCAGGCAGGTCACACTCAACGACAAACTTTATATAATCTATTAATTCAGCGTTACTGATTAAATTTTCACGATGATTAATTACATACATCTATTCATGACGTGTGTGCGTGGCCTTTTCTTACGTTACAATGTTATTTCTTTGGCGTTCAGACAAAGAAAAAAAAACATTATCAAGTGTCTAGTCTAGAAAGAAGGTTCACATAGTAACTTTCATTTTTATAATAAATAAAAGAGGCCCATTGACGTCTCCGTACAGTTCAAATATGACAATAAACCCCTTTAAAAAAGGAAAACATTTTGAAAGTAAAAGTATCAAACGTTTTGGAAATGGCCATATAAAAGGACTTAAATACTAAAGAAATATTTGGCGCTTATGCCCTTTTTAAGTTTCAAATCACGCGCATTAGCCTAGATCCTTGGCCGCCAAAAATGTCACAGCATTTGGAACACTATTTGTAAAGCTTTAAAGTCAATTTTTGTATACTTTTTTGGCAATCTCCGTTTATTTACGCTAACTTAAGATGATGATTTTGTCGAATTTATTTCAGATTTAGTATAATGAGGTGCTTATATCTTATATGTGAGCTTTGAAACAGCTGGTAAATTAACCAAGGCTGTATGCGCGACAGTGCCGCCGCTAGCGGCAATTATTAGGGTTCCGTACCCAAAGGGTGAAAACGGGACCCTATTACTAAGTGCCAGTTGCACCATCCGCACTTGACAGACTGATCAACGTCACCCGGCGCGCCGCGGCAGTTTACTAACGATGACAAACAGTTTGATGCAACCGACCCTAAGACTCCGCTGTCCGTCTGTCCGTCTGTCCGTCCGTCTGTCCGTCTGTCACCAGGCTGTATCTCGTGAACCGTGATAGCTAGACAGTTGAAATTTTCACAGATGATGTATTTCTGTTGCCGCTATAACAACAAATACTAAAAACAGAATAATATAAATATTTAAATGGGGCTCCCATACAACAAACGTGATTTTTTGCTGTTTTTTTCCGTGATGGTACGGAACCCGTCGTGCGCGAGTCCGACTCGCACTTGGCCGGTTTTTTTCTACTCGTCGACTTTAATTGCGTATGTACTCCCGACTCAACTATAATAATGACTTCTTACGAAACGCTTTAGTCAACTGTAATTAATTCGACCAATCACTTGTCGCCAAAAGATAGAACAAAAGACATCAACGCGCTACTATTTAATAAATAAAACATTTTGCGTTGATGTCTTTGTACTATTTTTTTATCTACTGAGATACTTATCTAGTTTTGTTTAATTATTTAGGTTTTACATACATATAATCACGCCTATTTCCCGGAGGGGTAGGCAGAGACCACGGATTTCCACTTGCTACAATCCAATCTTTCGCTTCTTTGACTTTCATAACATTCCTCATACGGATTTCCTCATTCCTCAACCCACCAACGGAGCGGCAGCTGACGTTCACGAGGGTTCATCATACATAGCCGTTAACCACTATACGAGTTTTCGCCCGAAAGGCGATTGGTCATGGAAATCTGTTCCTGGCCCGCGCTGAAGTCGGTTAATGAAAACTAAGTGTACTTATTCTGTGCTTAATACAGGGCAATCTCGTCCATGACAACTTCATAAGGCATCACAACAACCATCGGAAAGCTCATTCAATTCTCTACCATATTGCCTTGTCATCAAAGTCCAAAATCCAAACTGCTCCACGTGCAGTTACGACTTTTTTGCGTATTGGGGTATTTTATGGGACAGATAAGAGTTCGTTGGCCCGAAGGCGACCGCACAACGGGACCGATTAGAGAACAACCTCTAATTGGACGTGTCTTGCTACATGTTGAATAGGTAGTCGCCATCAGATATGTCGGAGCGGCCGAGGTGCTCACAAATATCTGAACGCCTTGACAACGCTTCGGCCGCTCCGATACCTTTATATTTGATAGCGACTTTACAATAATAAATAGGTATCGCTCGATATATTTTTGGCCGATGTTACATTTGACCATCATCTTCCTCGCGTTTTCCCGGCATTTTGCCACGGCTCCATGGGAGCCTGGGGTCCGCTTGGCAACTAAACCCAAGAATTCAATTCAATTCAATTCAATTCAATTAATTTATTTCAGAATAAAAAATTCCATATACAATTACATTTACATTTAAAATAAAATAAAATAACTAATCCTAAATTAAAACTAAATATGTTAGTAACAATAGGTAATACTTAGAACTATGTTAGTACACAGGAAATAATTTGTTAATAAAATACATTAAAATAAAATAAAATTACATTAAAATAAAATAAAATTACAATTTTAATAACAAATTCATTACAATTAAAAATCCTTCAAATTTTTATTTCCCCACTGTGGAATGGAGTTCAATCCATCGCCGCAGTATCGCACCAGAATTGGCGTAGGCACTAGTTTTTACGAAAGCGACTGCCATCTGACCGTCCAACCCAGAGGGGAAACTAGGCCTTGTCGGGATTAGTCCGGTTTCCTCACGATGTTTTCCTTCACCGAAAAGCGACTGGTAAATATCAAATGATATTTCGTACCGATTACGTTGACCGAACGCGTTTTATTAGTAATGTTTTTAAAATTTTGAATGCCATTGGGTTAGGTTGATTGGGTTAGGTAGATTGGGTTAGGCCAAACTAGGTCCTCGAGACGAAGGGTGTGTCAAAAAATGTAGGCACGCCCCAAATGCCGGTTGGGAAATCAATTTCCCGGAGATGGGGCTTAGCAGCCGGCCGATTTAAAGATTGCGTAAAGAGGGACATGATTGCCTTCCATATCGACCACCCTGACTGGGAGAGGCTCGCAGAACAACGGACGGAGTGGCTCAAAGGCGTTTTGGAGGGTCGCAAGTATTGTGATGAATCCTGGTTCGCCGCACTCGCTGAGAAGAGGCAAAAACGACGTCAAGACGTTTCAGTACCGTTTTCCGCAAGCTTCTCTTGTCAGGCCTGCGGTAGGCCATGTCGGTCTCGCATTTTTTTTAGCCATCAAAAACGGTGTCTCTCCGGTGTTACACCATAAATCGTCTGCAACAGACGATAAGGCCAATGATGAGACTTGGGGTCCCATCAGCCCAAAACAAGGAGTCCCACATAACCACTCGGGTTCGTCCCCGCGCCCGAGTGGTATGCGTAATTGCATTTATCCCCCCCTAAAAAAAAGAAGGTAGATTGGGTTAGGTAGATTGGGTTCGTCGTGGTTAGAATGCTAGCGATCACATGGCGCCTCCCGTCAACGGCAGGTGACGGAAACGCCGCAGGGGATGTTAGTGGGTATTCTCCTCCTCTCTCTGACTAGCAGATAGCCTTGGGTTGGGAGAGGAACATACTTTTAGTCAGAGAACGTAACGTTGATTCTGGGAGCCGTCAAAAGAGACGATGGCAGTTGGAGGATCCGAAAGAAAAACGGCCGGACTATTTATTATGTACTAGCGAACGACCCGCCCCGTCTTCGCATAAAAATCAACGTGCCTCATGTAATAAATTAATAATACATTTTTATCTAGGTTTGAATACCGGTTTTGTCCCTACTCACCCCATTTTACGGTATGTTATGTCTGACCGATCTCTGAGACCCCTAATATGTAGGTCACAACTGAACAACTACCATGTATCTGTACCTACACAAGCAAACTTTACTGATTTCCGTTTCTTTTTCAGTTCTAAACGTGGCAGCGGGCAAAGCGCCCATGCAAGCGTCTACGGAAGACTCGGGCGTCCCCCAGCGGGCGCTAGATGGCAGCACTTCGTCCGTGTACAGCCCCGAGACGTGTACACTGACGAAGCAAGAGCGTGTACCTTGGTGGTACGTCAACCTACTGGAACCGTATATGGTGCAGTTGGTACGGTTAGACTTTGGGAAGCCTTGCTGTGGTGAGTCGCTTGTTTACCTACTATTTAATATGTCAGTTTAACGCGCTAGATGGCAGCACTACTTATTCAGCCAGGAGACGTGTACACTGACGAAGCAGCGCGTACCTTGGTGGTATATACGTCAACCTACAGGAGGTGCATTCCACGAGAATGTCCCTTAAGAAACGCCGTTCTTCTAATAATTCTGAAAAGACTGAGAAAATGATATTGCGTCTGGTAATATTTCATGACTAAAATAAATAAATAAAACCTTACATTTAAGTATCTTTGTGCTCATCCGGTTGCGTCTGTGTTTGTAACTTAGTTCTGTATTACCATAGAGTAACTTATACTAGAGCGGTACTGTCATAGTAAATTTTGTAACCCCAGTAAATTCACTACCATCTGTCGACACACTTTAAAACTAAAAATAAATATTTATAAAAATACGATAAAATGTATTTAAATATGGATAAATGATTTTTTTATTTGCATTAATTATTTTTATATGTTTTTGACCCATGTTCTTTCACTGGTGTGCGTTAAAATTATAAATAACAAACGAAACAGTCAACGCCCTCTATACGAGTGTAGGCCAAAACTAGTGGCGCCATCTGATCGAGAATCAAATTTTCGTGATTTTCGAGGCACGTTTTTTCCTTAGACTGTATCCATCTATTACGGAGTTTGGTATTACTTAATAATTATTAACAATAGTCTTGTAAGTTATGCTTTGTACATGTACCTAATACTAACACTTTTATGGGCTTTGCCTGAAATAAATGGTTTATTATAATTATAATAAATAAATAAATAAATTGGCAGTATATTCTCGAGCTTTACGGATTTGCTTGAATTAAATAGCTAACATACTACATGGTACGGGCATGTGATGCGGAGGGATGAAAGTCATGTGACGAGAAAGGTATTAAGAATGAATGTGGAGGGAAGTACGAGGAGAGGAAAACCGAGGAAAAGGTGGATGGACTGTGTGAAAGATGATATGAAACTAACGCAAGTGAATGATGAGATGACGGGTGACAGAGATGTATGGAAGAAAAAGACATGCTGCGCCGACCCCAAGTGAATGGGACAAGGGCAAGCGAATGATGACTACAAAAGCATTTCGTGTGGGACATTCTCGTGGAATGCCCCTGGACTGGAACCCTATATGCTGCATATGGTCTGCCTTACGATGCGTCACTACGATTCTGTATCGTCACCGTTATTAGGGTTCCGTACCCAAAGGGTAAAAACGGGACCCTATTACCAAAGATAGATATAACTCCGTAATAGATGGATACAGTCTAAGGAAAAAACGTGCCTCGAAAATCAAGAAAATTTGATTCTCGTTTAGAGGGCGCTACTAGCTTTGGCCTACTGTCGTATAGATGGCGTTGACGGTTTCGTTTGTTATTTAACAATTTTAACGCATATCAGTGAAAGAACATGGGTGAAAATCATAAAAATAATTAATGCAAATAAAAAAAATCATTTATCCATATTTCAATACATTTTATCGTATTTTATAAATCTTCATTTTTAGCTTTAAAGTGTGTCGACAGATGGCAGTGTATTTACTGGGGTTACAAAATTTACTATGACAGTACCGCTCTAGTATAAGTTACTCTA
The DNA here is from genome assembly GCF_947568885.1 of Cydia strobilella. Taxonomy (NCBI): domain Eukaryota; kingdom Metazoa; phylum Arthropoda; class Insecta; order Lepidoptera; family Tortricidae; genus Cydia; species Cydia strobilella. The sequence continues at coordinate 1,660,754 of NC_086068.1, read as the reverse complement.
TGCTATTACTAAGACTCCGCCGTCTGTCTGTCAGTCTGTCTGTCAGCAGGCTGTATCTCATGAATCGTGATAGCTAGACAGTTGAAATTTTCACAGATGATGTATTTCTGTTGCCGGCCGCTATAACAACAAATACTAAAAAGTACGGAACCCTCGGTGCGCGAGTCCTACTTGCACTTGGCCGGTTTTTCTAAGCAGCGGTGTGGCCCTGTGGCCGAACCTTATCATATTCATGAACGTTTTAGCCGTAAGCATAAATTTTATGTCTGTGGTTTTAGCGTAAGCATAAATTTTAGGTCTGTGGTTTTAGCGTAAGCATAAATTTTAGGTCTGTGGTTTTAGCGTAAGCATAAATTTTAGGTCTGTGGTTTTAACCATTGAAATGGCAGAAACTGGCTCGCGGACATTTTACGTCCATTTAAATTTGGAATTAGATTGATATTATTGTCTTCGGTTACCGCGATAGTTACTCATGAAATAAAACTATGAATACGGATACGATTCAAGATACGCGATATAATCCGTTTTCATAGTTTTATTTCATGGAATTAGATTAATTAAAAAAGAAAGGTTGCCTTTAGGGGGGGGGGGGGGGTCAAATGTGACATGTTGTGACAAGGAGGGGGTCACAAAGTTTGAGACGTCACTTTCAACTTATTTAAATTATTTTATTCGCTGTACAGTTAAATAATAAGTTTTTGGAACGATAATCGTTTTTAATCGTTTAATTTTCTTTTCTAATCAGTTTTGAGTTATAAAATTACGAATATTTCTGCTATATTTATATAATATTTTTGCTAGGCCTATTTGGATAAAGAATATTTTGACTCTTTTAATAATAATTAATTAATTCATTTGCCAATTTCATTTAAAAAATGTCACGTCACACCAGGGGGTGGGGGGGGGGAGGTCAAAAAACCTCGAAAATCGTGTGACGTAATTAATGGATGAACCCTTATCTCATACTATCACCCTACTGGATGTGTAATGCGTTACTGGCCATAGCAGTACAATTTTTATCTAACCAATAAGGCAACGCCATGTTGTGCAACTTGTAATAGCGGACAAGGAGGGACTTTGTGAATGTTTCGACACGGTTAATAGGTGTTTAATAAGTTTGTATGCTGAAGGACATTATGTACTGTAAGTTCATATGTTCTCCGGCTCCGTTTGGTTATATCATAGTCCGCCAGTTTAGTATCCGAATGTTACTTAAGAGATCTTCTTTACGGACATCTTTAATAATTCTAACTGTACGATCCGGGGTATAAAATTCACAAACAATAAGCAATAATAAGTGCACTTGCAGATTGTTATTTTATAGTAAACCGAGAAGGGCGATAAGAAAGCGGCATCAAATTGATGGAAACTTAGACGCCGAGGTCGGCCGAGCATGTGGGCCGTCGCTACTAGTTCGCAGAATTTATATAACTACGAACGATATACACTGTCTACAGTCGTTTGTTGTGGCCACCACGTGAAATAACTGGGGGCCTAGCTGTGTGAAACACACCTAAATAAATATCAGATAGTGAACCGCCTTTACAGCATAAAACGCCTCCAGCATGTGGCAACACTGGTACTCTCTCTTCCTATATGCTCTTCTTAGCGTTCACGTTCTCAAAATGTAATAGTTTCTTGTTTTATTTTAATTAATAAATGTAGTAAAAGTGCTATTGTAAGAGAGTTTGTACTCACAATAGGATAAGGTATATCTAGGTATATGTTTTATATACTAGTGAGTAGTGTAGTTAGTGTAATTTGACCATCTTTGTAGCATATTCTATGAAATAAATATTTGTATTTGTAGAGCTATATCAAAGATAGATATAACTGTAATAGATGGATACAGTCTAAGGAAAAAACGTGCCACGAAAATCACGAAAATTTGATTCTCGATCAGAGGACGCCACTAGTTTTGGCCTAGTCTCGTATAGAGGGCGTTGACGGTTTTGTTTGTTATTTATAATTTTAACGCATATCAATGGAAGAACATGGGTCAAAATCATATAAAAATAATTAATGCAAATAGAAAAATCATTTATCCATATTTAAATACATTTTAACGTATTTTTATAAATCTTCATTTTTAGTTTTAAAGTATGTCAATAGATGGCAGTGAATTAACAGCGGTTACAAAATTTACTATGACAGTACCGCTCTATCTAATTATATCCTCATTGGCTATATAAACTAATTACAGACCTAGGTATATATACCTCATGACATTGTATGTGCAAACGAAATTTTCTATAAAAATTTGGTATATTTTTTTATCATCTCTAACAATTTTGTTAAAGGTAAAACCAATTAAGTTCTGAGAGAAAGAGTGTTTTGTACAGTAAATTTGGAAATCGACCATGTGTGGTATTCACCCTGAATTCACACGGGGACGCGGCGCACGCGCCGGCACTCCAGTCGAGCGTGGCGCCTTTTTTCTCACATACCTGCCTATTAGGGTTGACACTTGCTTAGAGTTAGAGTCTGTGCAGAAAGAGAAGGGTCGTGGCAGAAACGGGAACTAACATTACCAATTTTATATGGCAATCCAACCTTTGACACCTGTCATGTAAAAAGTAAACAGACTTCTATTGTCTTCGGTTACCGCGATAGTTACTCAGCGTTGCGTTGCACGAACGCTGTAAAGGGTTCGAAACGTCGGGGTGTCTTATAAATTCAATATACGCGATATAATCCGTTTTCATAGTTTAATTTTATGAGTAACTTCTGTCATTGTGTATTTTTATTGACAAAAACTGCAAGTTTTATATATGAAATACTTTCAAAACAGCATAAAACCGTACATAATACTACAAGGGAAATAACGTTTGACATTATTCGGTTTTGTCACCGAGAAAAAAATGGCTAAAAGCCGACTATCGATTTAAAAAAAGTTCACACAATGTGTTTCTGCTAAGACGGGTATTTATTAGTATAAAAAGTTATTTATTATTAACTTCAAATTGTTGTTTTAGGAATAAGTTTGAAAAACTACCCTTTATTTCTCATATAACGCAAACAATCCGGAACGGCACGGGTTTGTGGCCAATTTTTGCGGGAGGAAACGTACACAGTCGCACTTCTCACTCACTACATACACAATCCAATCTGTAATGACGACACAAATACATAGAAAATGACACACGACGAAGACAAATCTTGCACACCGCGCTAGTTGTGTGCATGCCCAATGAGGGCTATCGTTTTTTTGCTCACCAGTTGGCGCCTCTGTTGATGGTGGTCCAAAAGACTAAAGAACAGCTGTCAGTCATTGAAGTGACAAGTGACATTTGACATTTCGAACTATGGAAAAGACCACCATCTGGACTTCCGGTTCGAGCGCCATCTTGATAGTTAGCATCGTGATTAATTACTTTGTTTTTTGCTCATTAATATTGTTTAATGTGTAATATCGATAGCTTATTATACAGTAAACTAATGTGGTAGTGTGCAGCGAATGGAGAATTAATTTTGAAGCGCGTTTAACCACCATCTTGGAGTCAACGGCCGGTAGTCCACGTGCTTCTTGTAAAGTCTAGCTATCGATGTACAAGAGCTAACAAATCACCGTACACTGTCTTGTACAACCGTACAATTTTTGTCGTTTTTAAACCTCTTAATACCTTGATACTGGCGAAATAGTCCCACTGGGCTGAAGCCATAATTTTAAAAGAAGAAGAAGGAGACCACCATCTACACTAGCGCCCCTAGCGGCGAATTCATACACGTTAGCCCTCATTGGGCATGTGCGGCAGAGGGAAAATAGTGCGAATGCCGACTCCCTTCCCGGTGTTGCTCGAAGATTAAAGGTATACTTAAATTAACTTTTCCTTTAATAGTAGTAGTAGTTTTGAAGTCTTAATTATTCAAATTTAAATGAAATAAGTGTAATATTCTATAATGTCAACTGCATTCTAGGAGCCCAAGTCACAGGCATAGCCTAGTTTCGGATCCACTGTATCCATGTGTCTGTACACTGTGTTTTCTATTGTCAATAAATTATTTAAAAAAAAACCGTCGCTGGTTGTAGTATTGAGTTTGACAACCCTACTATCTAAATCTAGTTAGACAGGTATCAAGTGTTACATACGGTTAATTAGCTATTAAATACTGCTGTTATGTCACAGTATCTTCGCTAACTCGGTCATACGGACACTGATAAAAAAAGTCTTTCCTCTTCAGTGGAGCTTGAATTGCTTGATATTGGGTTTTGAATATTTCAGTTGAATATTCGATCGATAAGCAGTTAAAGAATATTTCTTGAGCCGTCCTTTTTATTCCATAAATGAATACTATGATAAGTTTTTTGACCAATGTACCTGACATCTCTTTTATTATTAATCTAACGCATTTTGTTCTTCTATAATAATAATCTGATATTTATTGTTTTTTTTTACATAGTTTTTATTATTTGTGATCCTTGTATTAATGTATTATTTTTTAAACTTACCTGTCTAATTTTAAGATGTGTGTGTGTGTTATTATTTCTAATATGTATTGTTGTGATCTCTGTTTTTTTTTTAAATTGTATTTGCATGTATTTTTATGTGTTTGACGCAAATAAATAAATGAAATGATATTGGCTGCTGTTACATTACAGTCAAGAGGTTAGAGTTAGACCGAGGTAAGTCTGCAACAATTTTGATAGCATACGCAGTGCAAGTGTTATTTATACGTCATAATTTCATAGAAGTTTGACGTTTAAAATAACACTTGCACGGCGTATGCTATCAAAAACGTTGCAGACTTCTCGATCTTACTCTATTTATTTATTACCTCTGATTTATTAATGATTGAGGTTTATTGATTTATTAAAGAGAATGTTGAGATGAATGTGTGGAGTGACGAGAAAGGATCGGATTAAGAATGAGTATATTATGAATGAATGAACGAATTAATGAGGGGAATTTTGAAAGTACCACCTGTAACGGAGAAGATGAGGAGTAGTAGGTTAGCGTGGTATAGGCATTTAATGAGGAGGGATGAATGCCATATAGGCAAAATAATGTTAGGGATGAATGTTGATGGATGAAGAACGAATGGTAGACCCAAAAAACGATGGATGGATTGTGTGAAAGAGGATATGAGAAAGAAAGGCGGTGCTGAGGTGACGAAAGAGAGGAGAATGGAAGAGAAAAACATGTAGTGCCAGCCCCACATAACGTGGGATAAGGGCAGGAAGAAGAACAGGTTATTTATTTATTACCTGTAGACTACAGGCTGTAGTACAGTCACCTGCAATAATACGACAACAACACAACGAAGACCGCTAAAATATCTGACGCGATCTTATTTGTGCCATTTTCAATCAAAAGGGTACTTATTGTCACTTGTCAGTAAGGCGCTATTTCCATATAGCTTCAATTAGAAATCAACCTTATCGACAAGCGACAATGTGGTACCTTTTGATTGAAAACGTCACATTTGTAGAGCCTTGAGCGTGTCACATATTTTTCCGGCCTTCGAAGAGACATGTATTACTTATAGGGTTGTTGATTTTGTAACTAAATCTAGTAGTTAAATAGATATAAAATGAGCAATTTATCAAAATAAATTGAAAATTTAAAAATATGGGAATTATAAAGAAGTGCGACATCAAATTTTCAATTTTTTTTTCAACATCCAAAAAAGAAAAAAGTTATTGTTCCATTTGATTCCTTACATTTTATTAAAAATAACATTGTGTACCATAACATTCTTCCATGATAGTATGCGGTCTATCTACTGAGCTCGTTCACTTACCTTCACTGACAATGGCATTATGTTAAACAAAAGCCATTATTTCTTTTGTGCCTGAGCGCGTGGCCTTTGTGCCTGATCGCGTGGCTATTGTGTGGGAGCCTCAGGCACAAAGGCCACGCGCTCAGGCACAAAATACATAATGGCTTTTGTTTAACATAATGCCATTGTTAGTTCGTAAGTGAACGAGCTCAGTAGAGATAGCGTTTACTATACCTCTAGTACATTCTAGCTGCAATGATAGGTAACTATTACAGTAGGTATAATATTAGAAACCTTAAGTCGAAGCCCTCCTTTCTATGCCATTATCAGAATTACTTGTGGATAAGCTTCAGTGCCCGCCAATTGTAGAAAGTGATACCAACTGTTTATCCGAATGCAGCGCTGCCTTACAGTTTACTTCTATTCTTAGATAGGGTAAACTCGCATTTTTTGAGACACGCCTAATTCGGTGATGTATATGTTTTGAAGCATGACACCCAGAAAAGCTAGTGAGTTAGGGCCTTTTAAATGGGACCTCACGGCAAAGCCGCCGAAGCCACGCCCCTCCGCGACGCTGTTCGCTCGCCACTGACACCGTACCACAGGGCGGACACACTATACATCAAAAATCACTTGCGTTTCTATGTGTGAACGGCACGTCGGTACACGCGTCATGCGTCATAGTGTAAGTTGCTTAAAAATAGTACTGAGCGGTCGGCAATCGGCCGTCAATCTGCTGTCGCGGGGCGACGGCATTCGAGTCTTGGCGGGGCGGTGCGTGACCGTTCTGTATGATAATACTATTACTTATTCTGTGACCGTACATTAACACAACGCATAAAATTACGCGTTATGTCGATGCGTGACTCACTGTCAATAATTATGGTGATTTCGCGAAAATCATCTATCACTTTCACGTTACGCAAGTGTTACGCGATGAGACGGAAACATCGTAGTGGCGATTAGCGTGTGTTAGGTTTAATTCGTGACAATTATTGTTACGATTACGGGAAGGTCTTTTCATGGTTTGTCTACACGTAACATATAATATGTTGACCTGTGTCTTACGTGGTTTATACAAAATAGAAAGCTCTCGTTTGAAAATGGCTCGTGGATCAAAAAATACTGCCACCCTACAAGAGTCTTTGGGTCTGTGAGCTGTAGACCTCCCGTTAAGCTTAAAAAAACCAGCCAAGTGCGAGTCGGACTCGCGCACGAAGGGTTCCGTACCATTACGGAAAAAACAGCAAAAAAATCACGTTTGTTGTATGGGAGCCCCATTCAAATATTTATATTATTCTGTTTTTAGTATTTGTTGTTATAGCGGCAACAGAAATACATCATCTGTGAATTTCAACTGTCTAGCTATCACGGTTCATGAGATACAGCCTGGTGACAGACAGACAGACGGACAGCGGAGTCTTAGTAATAGGGTCCCGTACGGAACCCTAAAAATGTAAATATTTAAAAGTCAACAAAAGTCAAAAGCATTTATTTGTTCAACATAGGTATATGTACATAAGTACAGCTCTCACATACATTATCATTTATGGACTGTGACTGCATGCTGTACACAGTTACAATTACTTACCAAAATCATCTAACAAAAATTCACTTACACTATAATATGCTATTTAGTATTTTTTATTAAACTAAACTCTACCCTGTTGTCCCCAGGAGCCAACAAGCCCGCAGTGATCGTGGTCCGTGTTGGCAACAATCGACCAGACCTCGGCACTAACCCCATCTGTAACCGCTTCACCGGCTTCCTCGAGGAGGGGCAACCCCTGTTTCTACCCTGCAACCCCCCTATGCCGGGGGCGTTCGTCAGCGTGCACCTAGAGGCATCTACGCCGAGCCAGCTGTCTATATGCGAAGCTTTCGTGTATACAGATCAAGCTTTGCCTATAGAAAGGTGAGTCTATATAATGTCTTTCGATCCCGTTTTTGTGAGGTTAAATGTCTATGGACCTCGTGCGTTAAAGCAAGACAAAAGACAGAAATAGTCTGTTCTTCACTGCCTTTCCTTGAGGAGGGGCACTAGGGGCAACCCCTGTTTCTACCCTGAAACCTGAAACCCCCCCATGCCGGGAGCGTTCGTCAGCGTGCACTTAGAGGCGTCTACGCCGAGCCAGTTGTATATAGGTATGTGAAGCTTTCGTGTATACTGATCAAGTTTTGCCTATAGAAACGTGAGTTTTTGTTTGAAAGGTGACATTTTTCTGGTGCCAGTCGAACCCGTTTTTTGGGTAAGTTATGACCAGGTTTAAAACTACAGAAAAGTTAGAAATAGTCAAATCTTAACCTGTTCCTCGAGGTACAATAAGTCAATATGTCAATTTATGACAACACTCATCCATTGACTTTCTTCTGCAGATGCCCTCAGTTCAGAGACCAGCCGCCCGGCAGCACGGCCACCTACAACGGCAAATGTTACATCTTCTACGACCGCCAGCCCACCAACTTCCGCGACGCTATCGCGTTCTGCCGCGGCAGAGGAGGCTCGCTTGTCGACGAGAGCAACCCGGCGCTGCAAGGGTTCATCAGCTGGGAGCTTTGGAGGAGGCATAGGTATGTTTATAAAAGCCCTTTCATTTGATACCCCACATTAAAAAACTTTGTACTGCCGACTTTATGACGTCACAGTAACCACCCCCATTGTCACGCTTGTCCATCTCACGTATTTGTAGTTCAGGACATCATACTGAATGCACTGATACCAAATATACCCATGTCGCCGACTTTATGACGTCACAGCAACTACCCCCATTGTCACGCTTGTCCATCTCACGTATTTGTAGTTCAGGACATCATACTGAATGCATTGATACCAAATATACCCATGTCGCCGACTTTATGACGTCACAGTAACTACCCCCATTGTCACGCTTGTCCATCTCACGTATTTGTAGTTCGACATCATACTGAATGCACTGATACCAAATATACCCATGTCGCCGACTTTATGACGTCACAGTAACTACCCCCATTTTCGCGCTTGGCATTTCACGTATTTGTGTTCAGGACATCATATTGAATGCACTGATACCAAATATACCCAGATGACTTGAGCGAAAATCGATTTCTAGAAGACTGGTGGACAAAATGCCAGTCAAATTAAGTAAGTAATAAACATTTTAATTTACTAAACAAGGATAATATGTCCCGTAGCTCTTATGTCAGCGAGTTACGAACTATGGGACATATGTTTGAGTAAGTTATCTACACCCATATGTCCCATATTATTACACTTGACTGTACCTTAGTTTTGGGACTAAAACTAACTTAAATTTACAATGCAGCTAAGCTCGTCAACCAGTCCGTAACTAACCACAACTTCTTACCAACCGCCAGTGTGGCAATGTCATTATAATGTCACATTTCTATAAAAATATTTATGACACAACCTCACTTTGCTGTATTCAATTCAGTGCAACTGCAAAGTTTAACGGCACATCTCGCACTAACACACCTGTCATACCTAACTCACGGATACGTCACAAATACGTCAGATATTAAAGATAGTTCGGTAAATCGGCCGTTAGAAGTAACGGATATTTTACCGATATGATATGTCACGAGGCAAATTGGCAGTAACGTTAGCCCACATCGGGTTTATGGTTTGACCGGACTCGGTTCATAGGCATAGATGTTACAAGTATTACCTTGGTTCATAGATCTAGGCTAGATGCAGTCAGGTGCAAAAATGTTTACCGTATAACCTAGCAACAGAATGAGGACTAGCACCGGGCGCTATAATCGGCTCGGGGTACCTTGATTCCTATGCGGTAAAAACCTATTTCTTCATCATCTTAATCATCATTCGCCGTGCCGATTATAGCAATGTGCAAGGCGCATGACATTCTCAAATTTTCCGCAATTTCTGGAAACTTTTCTGAGAAAATTCGCAATGCAAGTTTCCAGTTAGAAAGTTCCCGTTCAGATTAGGGATTTTTAGGTTTTTAACTGTTGTCGTAACTACAATGGGTTTCCAATATGAAAACAGTTGAATGATTCACGGTTAGTTTCACTAGACTTATATCAAGCGAGATATGAACCGTGATTACCTTTTGTATTGTTATCGAGCTCCCGATATTTCGACGCAGATTCATGCATCTTGTTCACGGGTAACTGAAGATAGCGGGTGGGTGTCAAAGTTGTGTAGACCCCGCTCGGTCTATTCTTATTCGATTCATAACCCGATCGTTATTAATTATAAACTGATATATAACATACACTAAAGACAAAGTGACCAAGTCCACCGTTGGCCGAGGCGGGAATCGAACCCGCGTCTTCAGCTTACGCGGTTAACGTCCTGGCCACTAGACCACCTGGCCACGGTACAAAAAATTATCTGGTGTACGCTATCTTTGAAAGGCTAGGCGCCTTTGACCAACTCTAAGGGCGAGCAGTGTGATTTCATAAATTAATTTGATTTGTTCCCTAGTTCGGTCGATATAAGTGTAGTATTTTCATATGTCAAAGAAATCGAAACTAACCGTAAGTAGGTTTGGCAAACGTGCAGAACACCGAGAACATTTCATGAGAATTTGGACATTTTCGAAAATTCTCTGTCGCACATTTACCGGGCGCCCATAGATAGATAGGTAGAATGGTCTTTATTGACACACCTTAGTAAAAGATACAACTTAAGGAATAAACTATTGATTAAAGCACAGAAATAAATATACCATAGAAGATGCAAATGCATCTACATCGCGTGTCCGAACCCCGACCAAGCGTCGAGGTTGACCGTCGCTCTTTACAATCCACGCGCGTCAGTTGTACCTACTTAAAAAATTCTTCGTTGCATGATAATTAACTGCAACAACCCTAAAATTGCGAGCACCCAAAGGCAAGAACATATTTCTTATCATAGATATGAGATAAGTAATTTCAAAATATATATTATTCGTAAATTTTGTATGAAAAAGTCGGCACGCTTGGTTTCAATACAAATCGTGGTATTTGCGTCATCTAGCGTAGGTATATATTAAATATGTTGATTAAAGATAGAGGCAGACAACAGACGGCCTTATCGCTAAAAATATATCCCTTCAAGACAGCCTTTTGGTAGCGAAAACAGAGACAGAGATAAATAAACAAGGGTTCCGTACATTACACAATTTAAACAATGTATTTTTTATGTGAAATGTCCTTAAAATACCCGTAGGGGTCGGATCAAAAACTAAGTAATTAAGTCCGACTCACGCTTGACTGCACATTTCTAATAGGTTTTCCGGTGATCTATAGGTAAAGATCTATTTTGTGTACTTTTTTCGAAATTTTTGACCCAGTAGTTTCGGAGATAAAGGGAATGGTAATTTTTTGCCTATTTTCTTGAATAACTTCTAAACTATTTATCTTAAAATTATAAAAAGAATATATTTGAGATTCTCACAATGAGCTCTTTCATTTGATATGCAACACGATATAGTTTGACAAACTTTATTTTTTAATTTTCTCATTTACCCCCCAAAAGTGGCCCCCCTGTTTAAAATTAATTTGTTTACGTTACATCAGTTACATGTCCATCTTTGGGTCACAAACTTACATATGTATACCAAATTTTAACTTAATTCAGTAGTTTCGGAGAAAATAGTGTGTGACAGACGGACAGACAGACAGACAGACGCACGAGTGATCCTATAAGGGTTCCGTTTTTTCCTTTTGAGGTACGGAACCCTAAAAAGTAGTGTAGTTAGTAAAAACATGCTGTATAGTGTATACCCACCGTCCTTATGGATTAATTAAAGTCTTGCAGGTATGTTAGACGTTACACATATTGTACTTGTACATTAAATCATATCAAATCACAATTACAACCGCCTATCGCGAATTTATTTGTAGTGATGTGATTTAATATGTGTTAAAAACGCGAGTTTTAAATGTTATACATTAAGCATATTACCTCAATTTAAAATCCAATTCAGTTTTACTTACGAGTGATTAATTGGTCAGAAACTTTCTCGAGTTGTAAGTATTCTCTTCGATTGAGTCTTACTATATTAGAAATAACAATTCCAAATTTCAAATCGATAGCTTAAGTAGTTCTCGAGATATTTAGCAATGAGACAGACAGACGGACGGATGGACGGACAGAGTCGCACCATAGAGTAACTTATACTAGAGCGGTACTGTCATAGTAAATTTTGTAACCCCAGTAAATTCACTGCCATCTGTCGACACACTTTAAAACTAAAAATGAAGATTTATAAAAATACGATAAAATGTATTTAAATATGGATAAATGTTTTTTTTATTTGCATTAATTATTTTTATGATTTTGACCCATGTTCTTTCACTGATATGCGTTAAAATTGTTAAATAACAAACGAAACCGTCAACGCCATCTATACGACAGTAGGCCAAAGCTAGTAGCGCCCTCTGAACGAGAATCAAATTTTCTTGATTTTCGAGGCACGTTTTATCCTTAGACTGTATCCATCTATTACGGGCGCACCAGAGAGCGGATCAGCTACACGCTAATAACGCGAATTAAAAATTGCCTACTCCAGAGCACACAGTCGCTGTGGCCGAAATCGGTCAGGAGAGCATCATCATCATCATCATTACGGAGTTATATTATATCTGTCTTTGGTCGCACCATAAGGGTTCCTTTTGTACCTTTTTGGTACGGACGGAAGTTACGGAACCCTAAACATAACTCGAATTCAAAAAGATGCGAAAAGAGACTCCAAAAATAATTGACCCAATAATCAATAGAAGTATTTTAAGCGCCGTCTTAATAATATAATACCTGGTCTATTAGTCTAATTCTTTCCCAGGTAGCAAAATGACGTCAGCGACGTCATAATGACGGCATTATTACGTCATAATGACGTCGCTGACGTCATAATGACGTATAAATGCTACTGGGGTTAAATTTAGACTTAAGACTACGCATCTTAAACACAGTTGTAATAAACACTAAGTTTTAGACCTATTAAGTAAAATGGGCACCACAGATCACCCGAGGCAGAGGCAGGCCAAAAAGGAGATGGCGAGACGACCTGGACTCTTTTTGTAGCGACTGGCGGGGTTCTTCAAAAAAGGAGTGTACAGGTTTTTAAAGGGTCGGCGCGTGTAATATCTCCGGTGTTGCAGGCGTCCATAGGCTACGGTAACTGCTTACCATCAGGCGGGCCATATGCTTGATTGCCACCGACGTGGTATAAAAAAAAGCATGCATAAAGCCGTGACGAGTGGCGGAAGACAGGGGAGGCCTTTGCCCAGCAGTGGGACACAATATAGGCTATGAAAAAAAAAAAAGTAAAATAGAATATAGTTGGTCAAGCAAATCTTGTCAGTAAATAAGAACAAAAAAACTATACTCATCCTTTTCTTTTAGGTGGTAGTACTAGTGTAAGACAAAGATAGTATGTTTCTCTCTGTCTATGTTTGAAATGAGACAGTCCTTTGACAAACTATAGAATCCATGCCCTGAACCTGACCTATAGGTTAAAACTTTGTTTTTGTTAATTCCATCTAAGTTAACTTTGAAGTGACAATTAAAAGTGGTAGTGGCACATATTCACAGAAATTGCAAGATACAAGATACAAGACATTTATTGGTAAATGTTAATGTTTTACAGGTCAGTAAAATAGGTAGGTACATAGTAGGTACAACATTTCTAGAGTAAGTATTTATCTCACTTAAACTTAATTATTATTAAATAAAACATATTTTGAGCAAAGCAGGTTCGTAAACAGTAGACAATAGGGTCGCATATGGCTTAACAAGTCGTCATTTTAATTTATAAGGTATAAATTTGCTTATACATATTAATTAGGAGATAAATTACTTAGGGTTAGTACACGTTTCAACAAATTCGTCGACGCTGTAGCATGCTAAGTCAGTTAACATTGTTTTAAGATTTCGGTCAAACTTTTTATCCGTTTTAGCTAATTTTATTTCCTCGTGTAGCAAGTTATACAATTTTAGGCCTAAGATCCCAAGTGACTTTCGGGCCTTTGCAAGCCTGCACCGCGGGACGATTAGCCGGTTACTTCTACGGGCCAGGGAATGGGTAGCGTATTGATCCACGTTTGCCCTAAAGTACTTACATGCGGTTAATATGTAAACACTCGGAAGAGTGAGAATCTTATGGTGTTTAAATAAACTTTTTGCGGGATGATCATATGGCTTTCCGCTAATGATACGAACAGCACGTTTTTGTAATTTGAAAGGCCTTTCGCGGTCAGCCGCCGTCGCCCACAGGTCAGCACCCATAATAAGAACAGAATGAAAATATCCGTAGTACGCTTTTATCACATTTTCATGTGTCAAGGTCGGTGCTATTCTTGAAAGCGCATAGCAAGCGGAAGACAGTTTGTCGCACATACGGTCGATGTGAGGGGACCACGTGAGACCGGAATCCAGGATGAAGCCTAGGTAACTTACCTCTTTAACTTGTGGTACCTCGATGTCATTTAGCTTTATAACTAATTTGTTGTTGATGTTATGTCTAAGCTGGAAATATAAAATATTGTTTTTTTCTAAATTTAATAGCATTCCGTTTGCAGCAAACCATTGAGATATTCGTTGCATAGCAATTTGGACCCTAGAATTCAAAATTTGAAGGTTGTCAGCACTTACCAGGATGCATGTGTCATCGGCATACGTTATGAACTCCAAATCGGGACTTGCCGATGAGATGTCGTTTACCAGAATCAAAAATAGGACATTTCCCATTGTCGATCCCTGCGGTACAGCAATATTACCAACATTTTCTAAATTCGATTTAGAGTTCATAACGCATGTACTCTGTTTACGGTTATAGTGCCACGGCCACACACTGTCACTGCAAAGTCTATTCAGAGTTGGCTCGGTGTCTTGGTATCTACCTAAAAAACGAGTGGGACTCGAAATTCAATTTTTAGTATTTATTGTTATAGCGGCAACTGAAATGTGTACATCATCTGAAAATTTCAACTGTCTAGCTATCACGGTTCATGAGATACAGCCTAGTGACAGACAGACAGACGGAAAGTGGAGTCTTAGTAATAGGGTCCCGTAAGACCCGTTTTTACCCTTTAGGCACCACACCATAAAAAGATGAAAACCTTCATTTGAAACCTTCCCCTCAGTTTTAAAGTATTATTCTTAAAATGTCCAAACCTTTAAATTTGCGAAAGTAATATTTACTGTACTGTAGGTATCTAGGTATGTAACACCTACCAATTCCCAGCAACTTTCTCAATCCTACATAATTCATTACACTTGCATCGATTTCGAAGAAAACATATCACACTCAATACACTTTAAAACCATAATGCATTGCGAAATACTTTACTTGCACCAAAAAGAAATAACGTACTCGACCTCCATTTCAATTTGAACCTTAATGGGCTCGTAATTAGATTTAAAATTATGTGGATTTCTGATTATGTTATTTCCTTTTGTAACCACATGCGAATTGTTGCCAGATTGTCTTCTGCGAAAGCTGCATTAGCGAAAAGGGATATCTGTTTTTTTTACTCATTGTTGCTATACAGAAACTTCAAGTGGCACAGAATGTTGTAAGCGTGGAATAAGATTGAAAGGGTTTTTCATGTGGGGTAAGATGAACAGTCGCCCGTAATGCTTCGGCATACGGACGATTTTTTGTCTTACCCCTCATAATCAAAAACTATGTGCTCAATCCATTTTAAGAGGCCGGTGTCGATTTTGGAGCAAAAATATAAAATTGATATATTTAGTCGTTGAAATTTTACACGTTTTGTTACGTAATATCTAAATAACAAGTATTGGTTTCTATTAGCACGTCTTCTCATCTTGCCTTTTAATAATGAGGCCGCGAGCGTGCGTCACCGGTAATATATGAAGAGAAGGGGCAGTTTAAAAAAAATATCAAAAAATTATGGTGGTAAATTATACAAATTGATGTATAAGAATAGTTTCAGCAAATGTTGTAGATTGTTTAAGTATCAAAATTACGTTGAAATTAAGTCGATTTTCAGAGAAACTGACCCTTGTTTTGAAGTAATTTCTGGAGAAAATTTAATTCGTTTAACTTTCATTTCCTCGAACTCGTAAGTCATATAACAAAAATGTAATCTGATAAAGGTCAAGTACAGAATATGTGTAATACAAATATACTGTTTTTATCAGTCCAAACTTTACGAAATTTACAAATAAGAGCGACAAAATCAGTGCTTTACGCGCGTTTAACTAAACGTCCATCAGAAAAAAAATCATTACTAATTTAGTGAGTCTGTTTTCAAAAAAATGATCTGATAAAAGGCAAGATAAGAAGACGTTCAATTAGGTAACAAAAGGTGTACAATTTCACCGACTAAATCTATCAATTTTACATTTTTGCGACTAAAATCGACACCGGCCTCTTAATTGCGGTTTTTGTATACTACGTCGGTGGAAAACAAGCATATGGCCCGCCTGATGTTAAGCAGTCTCCGTAGCCTATGTACGCCTGCAACTCCAGATCACTATCACTACACTTTTTTTTTAATAAAACAAAGTCCCCCTCCACGTCTGTCTGTCTGTGTGTATGTATGTTCGCGATAAACTAGAAAACCACTGAACAGATTTTCATGCGCTTTTCACCTACCAATAGAGCGATTCTTGAGGAAGGTTTAGGTATATAATTTAAGGTTTACCCGTACGAAGCCGGGGCGGGTCGATAGTAATAATCTAAACGCGATAAAGAGTCACTGGATTACTAATAGCCGCCGCCGTCATACAATCAAACACGCTCTCATTTTAAAACGGTATGCGAAATTAACATGAAACTGCTTTCATTTCATTTCATTTTTCATATGCAAGTAAAACAAGGGGTGCGAAACTCCTCGCTTCGAGCAAACTCGGCTCCGTTCGGCTCAGCATTGCTCCGAGCAATTATTAGGGTTGGCACAACTTGAAGTCCCTTTGCGTGCACGACCACAGATAACATAATGACTTGAATTTTGACAACCCTAAATAGCCGAAAGGGATAGTGCCATATATTAGAAAGGGATAGCTTTATTCGACCCTGAACCGCTGTCAAACTACTGTTTTGTAGGAAGTTTCCTTTGTACCTACGGTAGTACTAATATTTATTATATGGTAGAACTTGCATGATTGTACAGTCGCCATCAGATATATCGGAGCGGCCGAGGTGCTCACAAATATCTGAACACGCACTCTAGCGCTTTGACAATAGAGGCGTGTTCAGATATTTTTGAGCATCCCGGCCCCTCCGATATATCTGATGGCGACTGTGGATGGCTGCGGCTATATTCTTGTGACTCTTAGCGCCACTTGCACCATTCCACTAACCCGGGTTAACCGGTTAAACCTGGAGTTACCATGGTTACCAGAACAATTTCACACTGGGTTAACGGTTTATCCGCTTACACCCGGGTTAGTGATGGTGCAAGTGGCACTGAAAGATGACTCAATATGAAATGACTCGTGCTACGGAGCGTGCGTTCAGTGGCCGAGGCAACTTCTAGTACTTGAGGTGAGGTTGAGGTGAGGGTGAGGTTGAGGTGAGGTAGTGTTCGACGTGATCTTATCTTATTACGAATATACTAGAGAATTTGGGACGGGTACAGCCGTGGCCATTGGGTCCATTGGTCAAGATTAGCCGCGTAAGCTGAAGGAGCCGGTTCGATTCCGGCCTCGAACATCGGAAGGCTTGGTAAATTTTTGTCTAGTTCTTCTTCAATCGTTCCCTCAATGCTGAGGATCGTGACATCATGTTCTGTTGAAGACCAGGTTCCTTCATAGGCTTCTAATTCTCGCTAAGCCATGGTTTTCTCTAGCATATGACATCTATTTTAGTCTGTAGAATAGAATAGAATAGAATGGAATAGAATAGAATAGAATATAAATAATATATTCGTTAGCACAAACACAAAAATAGAAAATTATACAAAACAGAGAAACATAAAAAAGAAAAAGTGCCACGAAATGGTCTCACCTCAGCATGTTGCTGGCGACTTCCAGCGCTGATCTTTCTGTGAGACCATCCGGTGATACAATCACGACAGGTAACAAGAAAAACAACAAAATTAATATATATATTTTTATACCACGTCGGTGGCAATCAAGCATACGGCCCGCCTGATGGTAAGCAGTCACCGTAGCCTATGGACGCCTGCAACACCGGAGATATTACACGCGCGTTGCCGACCCTAACACTCCTCTCCCTCGTTGAGCTCTGGCAACCTTACTTACCGGCAGGAACACAACACTATGAGTAGGGTCTAGTGTTATTTGGCTGCGGTTTTCTGTAAGGTGGAGGTACTTCCCCAGTTGGGCTCTGCTCTAGATCTGGAACATCCGCTGTCCTGTGCCCTACCACACAAAGCGAGATAACATTCACAGTGCCCATACCTCTCTTTTGGACGTAGTTTAAGGACATATCCGGGTCCGGACGCAATTTAAGGACATACCCGGGTCCATATATAACATACAAAAGACAATGACAAAAATAAGTTAGAGATACATATTACAGAATTCTTTATTACGAGTACAATAAATGGTAGTATTACGTACAGCTGTTATATCGGGCCAAACTCAACTTGGCCGTACATTACGTCTGAGAATATAACTAGCGCCATGCGGCAACTACGCAAACTAAACTAAAGTGACAGCTAATACAGGTCGATTTTATTAGAACAAAAGCAATACTGTATCGATCTAGATATTACCTTCTATGATTTGATCTACCTATAATCCTAACTCTATTCCAGGAGCGACAGCAGTAGCCAATACTGGATGGGGGCCGTACGAGACCCCCAGGATCCGAACAACTGGAAGTGGGTGAACGGGAATGACGTCACTGTCTCCTTCTGGAATAGCGTGCCTGCGGGGGGCGAGGGGTGCGCGCGGTTCGACGGCAGCAAGGGCTGGCTGTGGGCGGACACGGACTGCCAGGCCAATCTGAACTTTATCTGCCAGCACCGTAAGTTTTTTTTAGCTAAAGGCCTGTGTATAATATACAGTTGTGAGAGATATGACACGCCGCTCTACGTATGGTGTGCGTGCAAAGATGTAAATAACACCTAACGGCCCGGCCACGTCATCGCGCGGCGGCCATAGGTTGGAGTGAGACACAGCGATCGGACCTTTCGTTCCCACCTATGGCCGCCGCGCGATGTCGTGGCCGGGCCGTTAAAGTGACCATAGGTACAAAATAATTATAGAAGTGGCGTTCGTAAGTAACACTGGGGGAAAGCTAAAGAACAATTTTATTTTTTTCTGTTTCTTATGATTATTAGCTGACGAATGTATTTTATGTGCTGCGCTTGCGATTTTGCTATTGCGACTGTATAACTGCGACTTTTTTTTATACTGTTATTTTTAATGGCATTTTAAGTCTCCGGCAAGCTTGGTTCTCCATACAAACGTAGTTACGCTCTCATTTTAAAACGACTAACTAGATTGGTCTGAAACTTTGTACTTACAATAGGATAAGGTATATCTAGGTCTGTAATTAGTTTATGCAGCTTCAGATATAGTAAAAAATACAGCGAATTATGTTTTTCGTGCAAAACTTGTTTTTGCTCTATTTCGTTTGTTTTATATACTAGAGCTATATAAACTATATAAACTAATTACAGACATAGATATACCTCATTTCATTGCATGTGCAAAGTTTCATTACAATCCAACACGTAGTTTTAAAATGAGAACGTAACTCCGTTTGTATGGGTAGGTGAAATTCGGCCGGTCTTGCCGGGAACTCTTAACCCTTTAATGCATATTGTTGCCAAATGTATACAAAGCATTAGACACTTGGACAGCTCACAGATTCAACAGAAAAAAAAGGGTTCCAAAAATAAAAAAAATCATGCATTTAAGGGTTAACTATTTATTTTTGGAAGATCGTCTCTATCAAACAAAGGTATCGATGAATTATACATTGTGTATAGGTAGTCAAATTCCAATTGGATTAATGAAATTGTTGGGTTTATTGCCTTTTTCTATAGACTCCAATTCCCCGAGCGCGAGCGGAGCGTCTCCTTCAACATGGGAAAAGATTTCTTATCTTTGGCTGTGTGGCTGTTTTCCTCGACAGATCGCATTTCTCAACAGATTTTCATAAAATTTGGTGAAGCAGGTCACGAGTAGGGTAGGGTAGGAAACAGTGGCTCCGCTCGAACAGTGGCTCAGTCCTAATATCGCCTCTTGGAATCAGGTTAAATGAGCCACTGTACCCGGCTATTTTTTTCCGAGCCACTGTTTCCTACCCTACCCTAGATAAGATTATATCAAGAAGCAATATTTGCAATGAAAAATTTTATGACGGAGCTGTGAGATATTGCAAGGTCTAAATAAGAGGCACTCCACAAAAAGGTGTACCTTTTTATTATGATTATTTATTTATTTAATAAAATACAGAGTATTCATACAATAATCATAGCCCCGCAAAACTCAATAATGAGTTTGACTGTGGGGTCATCAGTCTCTAGTTACATTTGTACTTAACTTAATTTTATAGTAGTGCAATTACTACAAAATATTGAGGTAGTGTATTTTTAACATAGATTTAAATTGAGACTTCTTATTTTCACATCTTATGGCTTCGGGCAAACTATTAAGCAAATATGGTATTCTTTTCCTAAGGGTTCTATCCCCGTAGTAGTAATTAATTCTAGGAACGCATAGTTTGCCTGAAGTCACAGCCTTTGTGATGTAAGTGTGAATAACTGGTGTTAAAACCTTGTCGGGGCATATGGTAGGTACTTTAATAATAATAACCTGCAGAAATGCCAAATACCGGTTTGTCTTAGAAAAATCAATTAACAACTAAGTTTTACAACTAAATTACAAAAAGGCTTACAACATCTACGTAATTCTAACGATCTTTGTCTTTAACCAGCTAGAACTAAATGTGGCAAAAACATGAATCTGGTATAACTGGAGCGGTTATGAGGGGTGGGGGAAAATGACCGAACGGGATAGTCTTATGTATCTTTCAGTAGGAGTAGCAGAAAGCGCTGTTACTGTTTGTCCTTGTCACAGTCTCACATTTTTTTGTATTCCCCACCGTAAATTTAGTACGGTTTATTAAATCTACTCGACCACTCATATTGTCGCATTGCGTATGTTCTGTCCCTTACGGGGGCACGCGTGTAGCTCATCTATGTAATGCTAGGTCTATATGCAAAAAAAATTGTATTAAAGATAAGTATTAAACAGTGCAAAAATTACAATATTCACAAGCGAAAACTATTGGACTATGTAATTCATAATATCTAAATTCGGCCCTGGCAAACATTCACATTGGAACAAAAGGTATTAAGAAAAATTAGAAGGTATATTAACAGGTCGAAGTGGCATTTCGTCGCTATACTTACTCAACCTCATATCTGCAACAATCATTTGATAGAAATGTCGCTTTTATTTCATTCGGAATACGGGTGTTTTTGTCATCAAATGTGTGTTGCAGATACGAGGTTGAGTAAGTATAGCGGCGATTTGTTAGCGGCCATTATTCTTCTGCTGATTTCTGAAGATACATCGTTATTATCGGTTACTAAGGTACTATGGATGGTATAGAAAGGATGCCAATCTCTTATGGCAGAATTGTTGAAAAAGTGACCGCTTTCAGCTTTAAATAATGGTTTCTAATCTCTCCGGTGGCGCTAGTTAGGCTCTGGGACACGAGTATAACATGAACCAACAAAAAACCCGACCAAATTACGTAGGTTGTGTTTGGTAGTATTTCGGTGTATGGTGGCGCCGCCTAATTACTGTTTTTTGATGGACACTTTTCATATATAGAGATTTGGCTCCTTCATATAGTCTCCATGTAAGATACACAAATTTATTGACGCTAGCGAACGTGTTCATAGAAGTTTGACGTTTAAAATAACGCACTGCGTTGTGCTATCAAAATCGTTGCATACTTATCTTGGTCTAACTCTAGTACCGTAAAATGGGGGTTAGTAGGGGCAAAATTGACATTCAAATCTCAATAACATTTTATTTTTACATATGAATGGTGTATATAATAAGTGTTCCGGACGTTTGTATTTTAGTTTCTATTTTATTTTGGGTAGTTCCATTTCATAACTTTGACGATAAACAGGAAATCCCACCTCACCCCGTAGTCCCTCGTAATTGGGGTGAGATGGGATTTCATACAAAGGTGATTTTGAAAGATTGTTGGATCTTTTATTTTTATTATGAGTATTACTAATTACTATAGCTCCATTTTAAATTGGAATTCATTATTTTTGTAGCAGTAGCCTTAAAATCCCATCTCACCCCCTTTCATCCCTTCTCTCCCCATTTATAACCCAACTCTCCCCGCGAACCGTACTCACCCCATTTTGCGGTGCAATAGGAGTTCAAAGTTAGAGCCTGCACTCATTTCTCAATCTCTTTCCAGAACCGAAGGCGTGCGGGCGTCCAGAGCAGCCCCCAAACTCGACCATGAGCACCGAGTCCTTCGAAGTAGGCGCTGCGGTGCAGTACTCATGCGACCAGGGGCACCTGCTGGTCGGCCCCACTGTCCGGACATGTCTGGACACCGGGTTCTATACGGAGTTCCCGCCCGTGTGCAAACGTGAGTAAAATCAAATAGAACATTGGTAATTATACCCATACAATCATTACGCTCTCATTTAAAAAATAAAAGCTTGTAAAATAACATAAAAAATATATATGAAAAAATGGAAATGAAAATATTTTAGTACAATAATTATAGTAGTTATAGCTGACAGGCTCGACAGTCAGCTTATCGTGCACTGGACCAGGGTGCACTCATTGGTAGCTGCGTACACATGAGTATGTAGCAGCCGATGAGTGTACCCTGGCTCCTGCCAAAATAGAAATACAATAATAATAATATAAATAATTTAAGTTTAGTTGCTTAAGATAGTATTAAGTACTAACATGTATGGACCATTATGAAGCCTGACATAAACGAATTTTATTTTTATTTATAAAATGTTACATTACAAGGTAGTACGTTGGGACTTGCTATTAGGTATATTATACCTGTATCAGGAAGCCCCGCTCCTCCGTAGCAACAAGTTGCAGGTTAACAAAAACAGAAAGAAAACAAGCTAATACTATTTTATCTACATGTGTGTGTGATGAAATTTTATCTATATTCGTGTGTGTGTGTGTGTGATGAAATATCTAGAAATTGTAATACAAGTAAATTAGAGGGAGTAGAAGTTTTACATACTACATATCTGTAGGTGTATCGAGTCCCATAGAAAAGTTAAAAATAACTTTCAAGTAACATTAAAACAAGAACGATATAAATTAACTTATGTCGGTACTTTGATAAACAACTTTTGACGACTGGTCTGGCCTAGTGGGTAGTGACGCTACCTGTGAAGCCGATGGTCCTGGGTTCGAATCCCGGTAAGGGCATTTATTTGTGTGATGAGCACATATATTTGTTCCTGAGTCATGGGTGTTTTCTATTTGTATATTATATATATCGTTGTCTGAGTACCCGCAACACAAGCCTTCTTGACCTTACTTTGGAACTTAGTCAATCTGTGTAAGAACGTCCTATAATATTTATTTAATTCAATTCATAATTACCTATAGTTTACGAACAAAAAAGATTTATTTCTCATTATTTTCTTTTGATCCTATTTTGGCTCAGATTTTCGCCACCACGGCAATTCCTCGTAACTTACCTGTGACAATGTCTATGCCTATAAAAACTTTTGTATAGCTAGCCATACATGCACGGATTTGCCCGTCGGATCTGCCTGAAAAATGTATCTGGCGGACACATCCGTCAATGTGTGGCGAGAAATAGACACAGATGGGCAGCGGACGGGCATCCGGCGGACACATTATTTGGTGACACGCCATTCGGCGATACAAGTTTTGAATTGTTTTGAATTAGGGTGAAGCCTTGAGGTCCCATTTATAAGGCCCTAATTCACTTTTTCCTCGTTCTCATGCTTCAAAACTTGTATCACCGAATTAGGCGTGTCACCAATGCGAGTTTACCCTACCTATAGTTCCAAAGATATAACAATGCCATGTCACGTTCCAGGAATTGAATGCGGCTACCCAGCGGAGATCGCGCACGGCTCGTACACGCTGCTGAACGAGTCCGTGTCGTACCTGTCGCACGTGCAGTACGAGTGCTCGGAGGGCCACGAGATGGTGGGCAGGTCGCGACTAGTCTGCGATATAGATGAGAGGTGGAATGGGCCCCCGCCGCGGTGCGACGGTACGTTCATAGTTGACGTATAGTCGTCATCTAGTACCCAAAATACTATTATCTTACTGTGACACTAGGTCCACCTGTGTAAAATTGTTCTATAATATTTGATAAACAAGTCTACAAAAAATCAGAGCTACCGGATTTGATGCAAACGCTAAATGTACCTACATATAAAATTACTGTAAGTATTAAAAGCTTTCGCTATAATAATTTAATTCACAATAATCATTAATTCATTTATGTGTTTAATAACTTAATTATTTAATTTAATTATTGGGTGCTTGGCATGTGTACAATGCGAAAGTTTAAATTCATCATCATCAATTCAATCATCAATGCGCCCGTTTCGCTACATCTGCTGCTGGTTGTATCTGACAGTTATTTTTACTAATAAAATGTTAATTTCTAAAGATAAAGGACATTTGTGCCATTTTCAACCAAAAGGGTACTTATTGTCGCTTGTCAGTAAGGCGCTATTTCCATATAGCTTCAATTAGAAATCAACCTTATCAACAAGCGACAATGTGGTACCTTTTGGTTGAAAACGTCACATTATTCGTGACTATGACTAGTATGACTATTACTAACATATACAGACAAAAGAAGCAGAGATAAAAGCAGAAAATTGTGCATCACGAAATGGACCCAACTATTACGTTCTTATTTCGTTGAGCCCATTCCGTGATGTCACGACAAATAACACGTAAAGATACATACAGTACCGGCCAATAATATATCACCTCCACGTTTTTACGGTATAACTATTTTTTATATTTGTAAGTGACTACCTCACTGCTTTAGGTAGTCTAGTAGTATTCCTTTGTACGGGCGATGAGAAAAATTGGTCTCATGTAATGGTTTTTTCATACAGGTTTTTTTTAAATGTATTGTTAACTTTATTTTTTTACTAGAGGTATTTTAGTAATATGCTGAGTATCCTGTTGTAATTCACAGTATTTCATTGCAACATTTATCACATATTTGTATAAAATGACTAGTAAAACATGCAATCTAGCTATAAACTAACCTATATTGTACTCTATACAAGCTCATACAAAAACACTCAAAGGTGATATATTATTGGCCGGTAATGTACATATTTATAAAAATAATGTGTTCTTGTTTTACAGTTGTGCACTGCGAGCCTCCAGCGCAGGTCCCCAACGGACGCGTAACGCTGTCCCACAACGCGTCGGTGTACGGCGCCGTCGCGGAGTACGCGTGTACCCGCGGGCACCGCCTCGTCGGCGTCCGGCGAATGAGCTGTCTAGCGAGCGGCGTCTGGGACCAGCAGCCGCCTAAATGTCAACGTGAGTTCTAAGTTAATAATAACTGGGACCAGCAGCCGCCTAAATGTCAACGTGAGTTCTAAGTTAATAATAACTGGGACCAGCAGCCGCCTAAATATCAACGTGAGTTCTAAGTTAATAATAACTGGGACCAGCAGCCGCCTAAATGTCAACGTGAGTTCTAAGTTAATAATAACTGGGACCAGCAGCCGCCTAAATGTCAACGTGAGTTCTAAGTTAATAATAACTGGGACCAGCAGCCGCCTAAATGTCAACGTGAGTTCTAAGTTAATAATAACTGGGACCAGCAGCCGCCTAAATATCAACGTGAGTTCTAAGTTAATAATAACTGGGACCAGCAGCCGCCTAAATGTCAACGTGAGTTCTAAGTTAATAATAACTGGGACCAGCAGCCGCCTAAATGCCAACGTGAGTTCTAAGTTAATAATAACTGGGACCAGCAGCCGCCTAAATATCAACGTGAGTTCTAAGTTAATAATAACTGGGACCAGCAGCCGCCTAAATGTCAACGTGAGTTCTAAGTTAATAATAACTGGGACCAGCAGCAGCCGAAATATCAACGTGAGGTCTAAGTTAATAATAACTGGGACCAGCAGCAGCCTAAATATCAACGTGAGGTCTAAGTTAATAATAACTGGGACCAGCAGCCGCCTAAATGTCGAGTTCTAAGTTAATAATAACTGGGACCAGCAGCCGCCTAAATGTCAACGTGAGTTCTAAGTTAATAATAAGTGGGACCAGCAGCCGCCTAAATGTCAACGTGAGTTCTAAGTTAATAATAACTGGGACCAGCAGCCGCCTAAATGTCAACGTGAGTTCTAAGTTAATAATAACTGGGACCAGAAGCCGCCTAAATGACAACGTGAGTTCTAAATTAATAATAGCTGGGACCAGCAGCCGCCTAAATGTCAACGTGAGTTCTAAGTAAATAATAACAGGGAGGTCAAAGGTTATGACTTATGACACATGCATTAGAAGTGAAGGTTACAGAAAAATATGTCACAAATCATTACAACATTGTCAATAATAAAGCTTAGTTAGTTAAAATACAACGGTCTAGATCGAGGTTAAGTTTCTGTAATTAGACATATGTAGACAATTAGGCCCACTTGCACCATCCCACTTAGCCGGGGTTACGCGGTTAAATTGTTAACCCAGTGTCAAATTATACTGGTAACCATGGTAACTCCAGGTTAAACCGGTTCACTCGGGTCGGTGGAATGGTGCAAGTAGGCCTTAAACACATACATACCTGTATTTATTTATTTAAGAAACAAACAGTCTTCTATAAGTTACACATAACACTGGAAACTTTCTTAAAGCTAGACTTACAGTTTCCTTAATGAAAATATTTTAACATCATGTTTAATAAAGTTTCTACAGAGTAAAACAGAGCTATTTGTGCAAACAAGAACAAAAACAATAACAACAATAATGAAAAAAATGCAAGAGTATCAGGGTGTTAACAATTAAATTGTATATAAACTGAATACTAAAAAGGTTTTGTTATTTATTTAATATGTAATTACGTAATTAGTATCCGTAATCTAACTAAAGTATGTACCTGACGACGTATTTTTTTTTACGTCTTTACAGATTAGTACTCACTTGTATTATTTCTCTCACAGCCGAAGAGCGCTCAACAACGACGACCACAACGCTCCCTCCCCCCACCACGGCTGTCCCCCCCACGCGCGTCACGTCACGCGCGCCGCCGACGCGGCCGCGCTCCACGGCACGTCCCGCGCCGACGCCGTTCGTCACGCCGGAGACGCGCCGTCCCCGACCAAAGACCACCGAGAGGCCGACCACGAGATACGAAACGAAGGTCACGGACGCGCAGGAGTCGCCGACCAGCCATGTGCCGCATATTATTGTGGCTAGTCATCCTAGGGAGAACCAAGTAAGTAATACAAGAGCTTCTCTTTTTTTTGCCATTTTTTTATGCTACCTTTTTTGCCACTTTTGTGTTATTTCTAGTCAGGATCACGAGCCCTTTTTATCCTTATAGAAAATAAAAAGTGTCCCAAAAGTTACAATACATTTTTGAAATTTTCCTTTTTGTTACCGCCATACAAAGTAAATGGTAACACAATAGGAAAAAACCTATGGACATTTTTTTTATCCCATTAGGATCGATAGCTCGTGATTCTGAGTAGAAATAACACAAAAGTTGCCAAAAAGATGACATTAAAAAAAAATGGCAAAAAAAAAACGCTCACGTGTAACAAAAATAGTGGTTATCCGTTTAAGGGCATATTCAGACTCGTGGTCTCTACACGTAGTGTTAAAATGAGAAGGGAACTCCTTTGGAAGGGATGGTGAAATTCGAAAGACTTAATTAAACATTTGTCATTGAATTTATTTTTACCTGTAACGCCGCTTCAGATCCTAGGCAGCGGCAACAACATCCGCGCCGAGCAAACCCCGCGCGTCAACGTGCCCCAATCGGTGGACGGCGAACGGCGCGAGACGGTCGGCGCGCGCCTCAACCTCGGCGCCGTGGTCGCGCTCGGCGCGTTCGGCGCGATCGTCTTCCTCGTAGCGATTATCACTACCATCGTCATATTGGTGCGGAGGTGAGTTTTAATGAAGTCGGCGTGAATTTTGAACTGTGTGTTGTCGACGAATCACAGTTTAATACTGAGTGGCTACCATGTAAAGGGGAGTAGAGGGATTCAGTAAAAGATGCGCGAGCGTGACTAAAGCTTTTTTTTTACAAATTACACAGTATGACAGTTAAAACCAATTCACTGTGTGTTCATTCAGAATCAGATTAACAACTTTAACATACACAATGTCATGCAGATTGGAGATTGGATTTATATAAGTGTATACAATTATGTGATCAATAATATAGCAGAGACATTTAAAATACAAATCTTAACCTCGGTGCAACTAACAAATATAATAATTATTGTTGAAGTGAAACTTCTTATGGGACTTCCAACTGAGAGTTGCGTTAAACGTTTAACGCTACCATAGATAAAGTTTGTCTTAAAGAAAGTAAAGAAACAATATGAGTTCACTAAAAATCAATTTCTACCCGTTCCTATTTCCATTTCCACATTACGAAGTTTCACTTCTTCCGCGCGGAGGGACTCCACGATTTTTTATTTTATTTTATTATGAATAGCTTAAACCATCATACTATTCATTTGAAAGACCACGGTTGTCATGGCAATGACTTTCACTCCGCCGGTATTATACACGGTGGCAAAAAAATAAGTGCATTCGCATTGCCAGGGAGGTTTTGGGATTATACTGAGCAACTTTTACTATGGGACCAACCCAGAAATTTTGGCTGGTCTATTTTCTATGGGAGGGTAAATTTTTTTTTCGCGATTTCGTGTTCGGTCGCACAGGAAAAGTTGCTCAGTAAAATTCCACAACCTCCCTGATGGCAACGGGAATGCACTTATTTTTTAGCCAACCTGTTAAAGTACGTAAAAGTTTGTGATCTCTACAGTGATTTAATAAGTGATAGTTGGTGATAGAAACAACAGTATCACAGTGATTATAATATATCCAGTACACTTATACTCGTAGCAAAGATAGTAAATAAAGTAGATATAAAAGTTTCAAATTCAAATACAAAAATTATTTATTTGTCCAACATAGGTGTACATGGGGTGTTATAGATCAGTCAATTTCACTATGTGGCGCTTTACGGCATACAATTTTTGAGTTTTTAACCAACTTTCTAGTCGAAACCTGTGTACCAACTATATTAAAAAGCCATAGCAATGATTTCAAAAATATTTCGGTATTTAGGTATTTTAACGGCCACGGCGTGGTGATTTATAAAACGTGATAAGTGTTTAGCTACCATAAATAATATTACTCGTAAACATAAAATATAATCATGCAAGAACTTTTTAATTATCTGACAACCCACTGACATACTGTCTCAGACTTGCTTTCATAATTTCAATGTGCAGGCGAAAGAAATAGTATTTTAAATAATTTTCTACGTCTTAAAATGAACTTTTAAAACGCCTTTAACGATATCTTTATCTTTTTCTTTCCTACGCTTCTGTTTGTTGCTATCAGCCCAACTAAGAACTGGGAATTTCTTTTCTATTCTTAAACTGAAGATATTTAGTTTGGTATTTTTCATACGGGACACCCAATATATTGAATGCGATCAGACATGAATTCCGTATTTTGTTTTAAAATCAATAGCATAGCTCTATGTGTACGTGTTTATAGATTTAAAATCTAGCTACCGAAGATATGTCTCTGTCCTTTGCGGATTACAGTGTTAAGGCGGGATTCCACCGGTGTGCGGCACAAACTTTTTTTTTAATGAATATACTTGTGCTGCACAGCGCCGCATACTAGTGGATTTATGCCTAAACACCTAGTACTCGTATTAAGACCGAGTGCGTTGTAGAGTAATCAAAATCTAGAACTTTGTCACTTACGATTTGCGCCAGGGATGTTGCGGATGCCGATTTTTTGACATCCGCGGACGCGGATGCGGATTTTTAAAGGCTCACATCCGCGGACGCGGATGTCAAAATTAAGGCGCATGAAAAACGTAAAATACACTATTAATTTTTATTAAAAAAAGACGAAACAGTATTTGAACAAGAATATAGGTGCCACACAATCGCATTACTATACTAAAGTCCAAATAAAACAAACTTTTCACTTCTTGTCGCTGTCCGTCATAGGCTAAAGTGCTCGATCGACGAATCACAAAAACGAAACGAGATTCCTAATGACTAATGACGAAACTACCTAGCAGTTACGCCGCCGCTAAGACGTTTCTGTACCTACCTGTTCCACATCCGCATCCGCATTAAGCTCCACATCGATTTTATGCGGATGCGGATGTTGAAAATAATGCGGTAGTTCCGCGGTTGCGAATATTCGCAACATCCCTGATTTGCGCTAGTAACAACCCCATACAGTCCTCACTGGTTAGCGGTGACGTAGCAAATATTTGTGAAACAACACCATCTAGCGACATATACCTTAACTACGTCGGCCATTGGTTAGCGGCGGCGCGCGACGTACGGCGGCGCCGGCGCCGCGCTGGTGCTCGCTGCTGGCGCTCCCGTTCCCAGACCAGCAGGTTGGGCGGAGGGAGTTTGCGCGTGCGCACCGCCATGTGCGCGCAGGACGGTTCAGCAACCCGCTGTAGAGGTACATACTGAGCTACTGGCGGGGTCTGGGAGAGTTAATGATTGTAACGCCAAGGCCACGAAACGTGAACGATCAACGTCAGCGTTGAGCGTTCACGCTCGGAACGTGCGCTCTGTGGCATTCGGGTGAAAGTTACGTGCAAGGAAAAGTTGTGGCTGAATTTGACAGATAAAAATTATAAATGATTGCAACCTTTTATTTTGTTCAAAGTATATTTCATGTTTAGAATGTTTTTACGATGCAATATCGGACGTGAAGTTACAAATACGTTTATTTATTTGATAATTCTTTAAGCAACTCTTTTCAATTATGTAAGCCTTTAAAATATGGATGGTATAGAAAGGATGCCAATCTCTTATGGCAGAATTGTTGCAAAAGTGACCGCTTTCAGTTTTAAATAATAGTTCCTAATCTCTCCGGTGGCGCTAGTTAGGCTCTGGGACATGAGTATAACATGAACCATATAAGGCAACAAATAACCCGACCAAATTACGTAGGTTGTTTTTGGTAGTATTTCGGTGTATGGTGGCGCCGCCTAATTACTGTTTTTTGATGGACACTTTTCATATATAGAGATTTGGCTCCTTTATACTTATAGTCTTCATGGTTATTACTGGATTTTCAAACACCAACTTTGACAACCAGTTACCGCATGATACGTACGTAGCCAGATAGCGCCATCTATATAAATTTTTTGTCAAATTCCGTGCAACATTTTTTCTTACACTTTACAACAACTCTTCTACAATCAATCTCTTTTTTCAGTCATTTAATAAAATCACTAAAATGATGACCTATTTAGCGTATGATGGTCGCGTTTACATCTTTGGAAAAAGCTACAGCTCGTAATCATGAGAAGTATTTAGCACAATTGTTTGGTTCTCTGTTTGCCTCGTACAATTGCTGCATCAGCCTATAGACCTCGAGCCAGGAACAGATTTCCATGACCAATCGCCTCCCGGGCGAAAACTCGTATAGTGGTTAACGGCTTTGTATGATCAATAAGATAGAGGGGTACTGTCATAGTAAATTTTGTACCTACTGTAAATTCACTGCCATCTATCGACATACTTTAAAACTAAAAATGAAGATTTATAAAAATACGTTAAAATGTATTTAAATATGGATAAATGATTTATTTATTTGCATTTTTTTTAATATGATTTTGACCCATGTTCTTTCACTGATATGCGTTAAAATTATAAATAACAAACGAAACCGTCAACGCCCTCTATACGAGAGTAGGCCAAAGCTAGTGGCGCCATCTGATCGAGAATCAAAATTTCGTGATTTTCGAGGCTCGTTTTTTCCTTACTGTATCCATATATTACGGACTTATATCTATCTTTGGTATGATGAACCCTCGTGAACGTCAGCTGCCGCTCCGTTGGTGGGTTGAGGAATGGCAGCAAATAAAGTCTATAAAAAAAAATTTGATCATCGCCTCCCGCTTGATACTTTGTCAGACGATAGTTTAGATCAGGGTTTCTTAAACTTTTTGCAGTCACGGACCATTTTCACAATTTAAATATTTCCACGGACCCCGGTCAAAAAATATTTTAGAAAAATAATAAAAACCCTTATGTATATATTTTTTAAATTAAGTTTCATTACACTTAGATTTCGTCAAGTTTACTACAAAATTTTCTAATAACTATATTTAAAGTAGGTAACTGACTTACTACGGACCCCCGATAAACATGCTACGGACCCCTAAGGGGTCCATCTCTCATAGCATCTAAACCCCGTCCGTGGGGGTCCGTTTAAGAAACCCTGGTTTAGATGCTATCCGTCAGCCGATTGTATCGCTGTGGAAAGACCGTCAGCTAGTCATATGAACATGTAAAAAAGAAAATTATTTTCAGTCATCGGCGTCATCGCCTCTCGTTTGATACTTTGTTAGAATAAAACAAATCGTCAGCCGGTTGTATCGCGGTGGAAGGACCGTGTTACGCGTTTCGGTGGCTGCCATTCATCAAACCCACCAACGGAGCGGCAGCTGACGTTCACGACGGTTCATCATATATAGCCGTTAACCGCTATACGAGTTTTCGTCCAGGAGGCGATGACTGACGAAATTTGCGCCTGGCTCGCAGTCTACTAAAATATATACAAGTTTTTATTTATAACTTTGCCCAGTTGAACAAACCATTTTTCAATTTAAACATTATCAGACGGGTCTACTGGCAAATGGCTGGTCTTTGCCCATTTTGCTTTACTTTGCCCACCAGGGAAAGGTATCCAATATAATCCGTAAGCCTGATGTAACTAAGTGACGTTTTCAACCAAAACCACATTGTCGCTTGTTGATAAGGTTTATTTCTAATTGAAGCCATATGGAAATAGCGCCTTACTGGCAAGCGACAATAAGTACCCTTTTGGTTGAAAATGGCACAATGATTGACAGTCATTAACCAATTGTGCCTTTATCTAGGACAGTAAACGCCCATCACACGATTACACGTCAGTAGCTTCAGCTGGGAGTCGCGTCGTTGTGGGGTAATCGGTAGCTTATGGATCATTAATGGCGTAGAATCCGACCAAGCATTTGCAACGATAAAGTGATATACCTAATGCCATCATTATTGACAAAATTCTATGAAAATATGACGTTTATAATGAAACTTGCAAAGTTTTAAGCAATTTAGCTGAATGGTTTGATGCGCTGTATCGTTTAAACTTTAATAGATAAACATTTGAAGATATGTCGCAACATGTGATAGATAAAGGTATGTCATATGAATGTAATAAATTGAAAAACACCTAACTACTCATCTAGCTATCTAAAAGTCGAGAGAAGAACGAGAAAAAACAGAAAAGTCAAAGTCTTTAATATGTATTTTGCCAAACAGCAAAACGTAACTTTTTGTTCATACTTATACTAATAATTATTCGATAGCATCGGTGATTCATAAGTTACCGAGGGTTTCAGCCCGTCGTCAATTTAGGCAACTTAGCGACGGCACGACAAGCGACAGAATATCACTTTGGTTGTCGTGATAAAGTCCAATTTTGCATAGTGGAAAGAAAGTGATATTGTCGCTCTTCTGTCGCCGTTGCGTCGCTTGAATGAACGACGTGCCTTTCGCAGGTTTACAGTGTGTAAGGTTGACATGGTGGCTGATTTTGACAAACAGAGGCACTTCAATTTAATGGAAAAGGTAAAGAAATCGTTTTTAAGTAAGTCTAATTAGTAAGGTTATCGATCTTTAGTAAACAAGCCGATGTAGGTATTCAAACGTAGTCTATACATGTATCGTAGTCGATACAATAAAGAGAAACAGGCCAAGTGCGAGTCGGACTCGCGTACCGAGGGTTCCGTACTTTTTACACGACTGCCCAAAAAAGAGAGTGTAATGTTTTTAGTATTTGTTGTTATAGCGGCAACAGAAATACATCATCTGTGAAAATTTCAACTGTCTAGCTATCACGGTTCATGAGATACAGCCTGGTGACAGACAGACGGACAGCGGAGTGTTAGTAATAGGGTCCCGTTTTTACCCTTTGGGTACGGAAGCCTAATAAAAAACGTCGTGTGTTCACACTAGACAATTTGTACATTCGCGATCGCTTGAAACAACTAAAGCGCTTTTACAAATACAAAAGCCATCATGTCATCCACTGCACACTCACAGACAAGCACCGCAGACACGCCATCTTGAAAAAACTACACGTTGACAGCTCACCGCAACACAAAATACGCAAAGAAAAATCACAAAAGCACATCGGATTTACAACACGTCTTGCATTTGTACATACAGTATACGTTTATGCACCTTTTTTACACTTCTGCGTTGTTTTTAGGAACACCTGTATCGCACAAACGTTTAGAATGATTTACTACCTAAATACAACTACACCAAGCTTCGCATCGTCACAACGTTTCGTTCTATTTTATTCCTTAAAAGAATATCTTATATCAACTTACTGATTCCTGTTAGGCACCGTTGCCGCTCTACGCACATCTTTTGTTCTCATGAAAAGCTTGAAATGCTAAGGTTTTATTACATGACTTCGGATGCAACAAAACAGCCATATCAAAATTACAAACAAATATGAATTCACCTTTTACAGAAACAAAGTCGGTCAAATGTGATGACCCGGTACGTATATTTAACACACAATAAAACGACCCTGTCACATAAAACGCGATTCTGGCCAAAGCACGGCATCCGCAGTCATGTTTTAAAACCAATCTCTCCCCTTCTAACTCATACTTCTCCTTGCAGAAAGCACCACGACGGCAAACGCTACCGCCACCACGTGTCCCCCGACTGCAACACGGTCGCCTCCCTCGACTCCTCGTCATCAGAGTCCCGTTCGGGCCTGAACAGGTACTACAGACAAGCTTGGGAAGAGCTTCACGAAGCAACCGGCGCTAAAGGGCGAAGACACGACAGGGAAGCGCCGAAGGACGGGTCGGAACTTGTCGTGTCAGACGTGTACCCGGCTCCGAGGGACAAGAGGAGACACCATCATCATCACCACCACCGCCAGCCGAGGCATCCGGATTGGCATTCGCCGCATCGTCCGCAGCACAACCATAAGCCTAGGTATTAGCAGTTGTAAAAATAGTTTCAGTCTGACGTATTTCATTAGTGCGCTTTGTGCACAACACACGTATTTAAAGTATGGCACGTAGGTAAAACAGTCAAATTTTGCACTGTATTTGTTAACCAAGGGCCAAATTTGCAGGTGAAATAAGTACGTTGTTTTTAACTATGATTGAATTTGACGCAACGCAATTTTAACTCAACTTTGCCCGGTCACTTAATTACCTAACTATCCAAATCCGTAAGTGCAAAGTTAGACTTTTTTTACGACACAGTGAAATGCAATGTTGGAATGATTCGGCGAACTAAGGCTGAAATGGTTTTTTAGACACCGTAATTTAAATATTGCTTCCATTGGCATTGGGTCGAAATGGCGCTAGTGTGTTGGTAGATGATGAACGTAGGTATTAAATGTCAGATGTGTTTTGTTGACCGGATACTACCGCCAGGGCAAAGTCATGTAAATAATTAAATATATGACCACGCGCCATGTTGCGGAATTTCACTTGAACAAATTTTTTCATACTATACTGAACTGTCACCCTATACATGAGAATATACAATGTTTTTAAGAATAGGTAATAATAACTGTATCAATAAATTGCTCTGATATTTAGATTAAGGTAATATTTAAAACTTGACAATTTAAAAGTGCTTGTTGCTAGGCCTATTTGAATAAAGAATATATTGACTAATAACAGCGCCCTCTAGACAATGATCATATATTACTGGTCAGGCTTTACCTTGTGATTAATGCATGAAGAATGACTGTGTGTCCTATTGGTAGAGGAAAATATCTGGTCAACAAAGCACAGTGTGGCGAAAAGTAGAATGACATGACTTTGCACAAAGCTCGTCTGTTTATAATTACATAGTACAGTTTAGTGTATCAAGAAAGTCGTGTCGTAGTAAAAAGATATGCACCTATATCTTTCTTATGTAACGGTTTTTCCGATACATACTCGTATTTACGTAAAACTTAGTATATGACTATTATTTAGTAACGACATCAGAACGACACATCCACCAAATATAAATATAATCTAATTTGTATTCATTTGTATTCTTTATATTTCAAATCATTAACTAGCACTAGCACACTGTAAATTTGTAAAGTACGTAGGGTAATTCGTCAATTACTGGCCAATTACTGTTTAGTAACTGTTTATATTATTCTGTTTATAGGTGAATAGAATTCATTTTTAGTGAAGACTGTCAACTTGTTCCAAATGATACTTGATAACTGGACCAGTTGACAAAAATATGGATCAGTATTTTTTCTTATAAAATATGTTTTCTACTATGAAAAATCTTACACGTTTTCAAGACTCACTGTGACATGCAAACATGTCTCTTGACTGTCCTACCACTTCGTAACGAATCCTCAATTATGACTATATATTTAATAGAATTCAATAATTGGCTATTCATGTATTCGTATTATTGGACTGATATTACATTATAGTATATACTTATAATTATTTTCATATATTCTTCTCATAACCTCAAGCTGTCTTGAGTGAAAGATTATTTTTTTGTCTCTCCGTCACTGGCAAAGTTCCAGGCAAAGGGAATTGAGATTATTAGATATATGTTTCTAATTATTATACTCGTAAGGCCCACCATACAAAGTTTCCCTATTTTTAATTTGAACCTTATCGTATAGAAGATTAGGGTGACTTTCGTTTGTTTTAGAAAACAATGAAACAAAAGAAATGCTACTTAATTCAGTTAGTGTAAGGTTCAAATTAGATTGAAACAGAGTGTACATTGTAATGCACATTGGGCCTTACGAGGTTATTATTGATTTAATTATTTACTTATATATGTATAGGGCCTTACTGATTTACTTAATGATAAAGGAAAAACTGAAGGTAGGGGAGACCGAGGCAGGTTAACACAAATATTTCTCTAACTATAGACGCTAGAAGTATGACTCCAAACAAAAAAATGTTTCATTTTCCATTTTTATCAACTTCATCATACATGGTTTAGGCTTCAGATGAGCAGTTCAGATTCTACAGCGGTTTGAGCTAAAATATTGCTTAAATTAAGTTTCTCGACATTTTTTTCAAGGCCATTTTTTTATCAGTTTGGCATTTTTTCGATATATGTTTGAATCATTCTGGCAGTGATTTTTATCATATATTTGGACTTATCAACGTTTTTAAGTATAGCCAATGTTTTCTAAACTAAAATTGCAAAGGAGTGTAAACATCTGAAAAATACCAAAACAAATAAATATTCGTCATTTTTTTGTTTGTTTGGCAGGCTAATTTTTCAATATTATTTAACCTTTTGGTTACCAATTGAAACCTTATTGAAAAATATGTGTATTTCATAATGCTTCTGTCACTAAAAAGTTAACACGACAAAAATATTGATTAATGTAGCATATTTTTCTTTTTTTAAATTATAACCCGCTAAAAGGTGAAATTTCTAAATTGAGCTGCGCTTACCGGTGAAAATGTTTCACTGACAATTTATTGTTTCAATTCATAAATTATTGATGTGTGTCAACTTACATCAGTACCCGTTTTAAGTTACCTCGGTATTAGGTGAGTTGGAGTTAGGTGAAACAGTCTGGATTGATACAAAACAAATGTTTTTAAATAGTTCTAAGAACACTGTGGTATTTCTGTTCTGGGTGGTAAATGGTTATGAAATTTGCTATCAGATGATAAATAAATAAATAAATAAATAAATCTTTATTGTCACACCTTAGGAAAAAAATCTACAATTTGTGAAAGGATAGCTTAAAAATACAATATAAACTAAACTTAAACTTAAATATCAATATCCGGCCTTCACCACTGGAGGGCTTCGTCACTTTTTCTTTAATATATGACATCTATTACAGTTTTCAAATATCAACTTAACATAATAACTTAAATCTATAGTGAGGCAAAGGGTCCCAATCTTAGCATGTGCGGTGCCAGAGGGCTTCGCGCTGATTTTCAGACTGGTCCCGGGACGGTTGGGGATGATGCAGATTTCATAAATCTAAGCTTTTAATAGAGTTACGGGCGAAAAAGTAAAATTGGTTCCAACTCTCCTTGGTCTCCCCTGTTTATTAGACTGGCGGTGCTTTGTTCAAAGTCTAGTACTAAACCAAATAGCTATTTAAACAATTGTTATTTGTTAATTATGTTTAAACCTTAGTATAAGGGATTTAACGAACATTACTTTCTATGTTATTATTGTTAATAAATAAATGATTTCATTACGCATACAACGAAGTTAAAGATGTGACACCGTTTGTATACATTTCAACTGGCATAAGTAATTGATATTACTGTAGTATTTAACATTTAAGATTGTATTTTATGTACCTTATAATGATATTCTGACCTTGACAATTAGCCTCATGCATGAAGTTTATATTTGAACGAAATATGTTTTATTCGGATGTTTGTTACCGTTATATCATGTTACAAATGCATTTCCGTTTTTAAATTACCATTTAATCACTTAAAATTAAATAAAAAGTACAAAAATTTGCCCGCGAAAAGCTAGTGAGCGAAACGCTCGAAACGCCACGTGACGTCACGCGTTCGACGG
The DNA here is from genome assembly GCF_947568885.1 of Cydia strobilella. Lineage (NCBI taxonomy): Eukaryota > Metazoa > Arthropoda > Insecta > Lepidoptera > Tortricidae > Cydia > Cydia strobilella. The sequence goes on along the minus strand of NC_086068.1, from coordinate 1,622,297 downwards.
ATTAGTGTCATTAGTAACAAACGTCAGTTAGGCCGCCCAACGTGTGACGTCATCACGCTCTGTCGAATTCGCGCCAAAATTTATGAGCGTTTCAACCGCTCAAAAATTTTCAACATTTTAAATATTTTTTAATAAAATAATGTTAAGGTTTACAAAAGTATTTTTATCATTTCCGGTGTTCCAACGATATAAATTATGAATCCAAAAATAAAAATAAGTTCATGCATGGAGCTAATTGTAATATTTATAATAGACTTAATTATATCCAATCGCCTAGACGCATGCAGTTGAGGTCGATTACAAGCTTTTATTTCAGTAAAAAAAAAAAACAAAGCAATAAATATTAAGACTTAAGAGTAAGTATTAAAGAATATTCACAGCCGCTCTTGTTTGATAGCTGAAGTATATGACTCTATATGAAAGAAAGTAAATATATAAAACACATTACATAATAAAACTGTATAGATATTTATTCTCATAATATGAAATTACATTATAAATTATGCTAGACTAATCTACATGAATTTATATAAATTGTGACTTCAAAATATTACGTACACGACTGTGGCTCTTAAAGTGCTTCTACGGAAGTTGCAACAAATGGCATGCGATTTTAGATAATTGCTGGTAACCCTTTTGCAAATCGCATGTAATTATACTTTATAGGGTATTTGATTATATTTAAAATAAATTATTTTTCACCATGCATGAAATAAAGCAACAGAAGATTAATATAAAACCGGAGACAGCAGTTATTTTTAGACACAATTTCTATTTTAAAACCCGTATGAAAATATAAAGAGTAGGTCATTTGATTGTGACGTCACATGCTAGTGTTTCATATTAATTCCATACTAGCAAAATCGTTCAGACAGAGAAAAGAAACTGATTTGACTAGTAGTCAAATACCCTATTGGTTACGTTTGGAGAGCCTTTAATTCCTTTGTATTGAGTATAAATGTGCCATTTTCAATCAAAAGGGTACTTATTGTCGGTTGTCAATAATGCGCTATTTCCATACAGCTTCAATTTGAAATCAACCTTATTGACAAGCGACAATGTGGTACATTTTGGTTGAAAATGTCACAAATATTAACGCTATGACTATGATTACCTTGATCTGTTCTTATTGTTTATTCATTTATATTATTATTTCTTAATACTATTTTAGTTAGTAAGCAGTTATTCTCCACTGTACATATTGTAGGTTAGTTTCGGTAAGACGTAAGACTAGATTGAAGTAAATCATCGTGTTCCGCTCTTTACTAAGTTATCTGTATTTATAATTATCATCTTTTGTAAACTTTGCCCGGGTACAAAGCTAGAAGCCGTCTCTGTAGCGATTCGATCAGAACAAAGTGAGGGTATGTCCTTATAAACATCATATTTAAAGCCTGACCAATAAATGATCATTGTCAAGAGGGCGCTGTTATTCTCATGTATAGGGTCACAGTTCAGTATAGTATGAAAATATTAGTTCCAGTGAAATTCCGCAACATGGCGCGTGATCATATATTCGGTCAGGCTTTTCCATTTCCATACTATTTCTTTGCAAATGCTCCCACCTTAGGCACCATATTGTCACATAATAAATAATAGTACTACCGTACAGAAAGGACACTTCCTATAAAACCGAAGTTTGACAGCAATTCAGTGACGAATCATGCTGTCCCTTTCCGGCACTATCCCTTTTGGGTAATTAGGTGTTGTCAAAATTCATGTCGTTATTCTGGTTCGTGGTCGTGCACGCAAAGGGACGTCAAGTTTATCAATTTGTGTCAACCCTCCCTAACAGCATTTATACGTCATTATGACGTCAGCGACGTCATTGTGACGCCATAATTACGTAATTATTACGTTATTATGACGTCGCTGTCGTCACTGCTAACTGGGCTAATAATTGCTCGGAGCAATGCTGAGCCGAACGGAGCCGAGAAAACCAGAAAGGAGGAGTGTCCCCCCACTACTATTACGTTTAGTTTTTGTATTGTACTTAATTTTAGGTAAATCCTGACCAGGAATATATTATCATAGTATCACGCCATGTTGCGAAATTTCACTGGAACTAATTTTTTCATACTATACTGAACTGTCACTATACGTGAGAATAACAGCGCCCTCTTGACAGTGATCATATATTACTGGTCAGGCTTTACAATCAACTGATGAACAGCACAACTTTCCCGTTATAGAAAACTCTCATTTTCACCTCAGTTGAATTATAATATATATTTAAGAAAAAGATGGGCAAAGTTACAATATTTGGAGTAGTAAAATTACGCTAGCTCAGTGGTTCCCAAAGTTGACTGGGCTCCGACCCACATAACAAAAACTGCCAAATTCGGGACCCACCTCTTGACCTTCTTAAAGCATTTACAATAGTAGATTGTGTCACAAGGGAGCAAAATGACATATTTACGGCGCGGCGAGGGCGTACATTGAATCGTGAACGAAGCGAAAGATTCTATAATTGAATCCTGAGCGTAGCGAGGGATTCTAAAATAGAATCTTGAGCGTAGTGAGGGATTCAAGTGATAACGCCCAAGGTGGAAATAATTTTGCCACCATGTGACACATACTGTTTTTCACATCACCTATGAGGAAATTATTATGTTCCAAAATATTAATTACCTAAAAAAAATAGTATGCAAAAAAGAAAAGAAAATGTGTCCTACAACAGAAAAATGCCACTTTGATCCCTCCTAGCAGGGAAGGAAAGTGCCACTTTGATCCCTCCTAGCGGGGAAGAAGGTGATGTGAAAATATTATTAGTATCGACTGTTAAACCGACCGGTCGGCATCTCGTCTTAAGGAGCCCACTGACTATCAGTCCGCCGGACGATATCGGCCTGTCAGTTGTTGGGAACTGTCAAATTTTTGTTCTAACTGACAGGCCGATATCGTCCGGCCCCCTTTATGTTTCAGGGCCCATTCAAATTTCGTTCGTTTGGGAAATGCTGCGCTAGATATTTTCTTTCTTATTTTATGATTTTGACACTTTCACGTGTGGTACAAAGTAATATTAATTAAATCGACTCGTGAGTAGTACAAGTCATGAATTTGTATGAAAAAACAATTTGTATGAAAATGTGCCATGAACGGGCAGACATGACGTAAGACGATCTGATTATGATCTGATGGTGTCTAATAATTTATTACTGTGTACGAATAGATATACTTATTTTGTAAATAATTAAACTGGTTACAGTTGGCGATTGATGTATATTTTTAATTAGAACTTGTAGGTAACTTAAAAACAATAGCTATCATACACCGACACGGAATATATTATGCGTATTTCAAGTTAGGTTTGTGGGTATAACACACACACACACACACATTTTCATATTTCATTTTCAAGTAGGTAATATTTAAATATTGTTGTTTGTTTTATTGTTTATTTGTTGTTTGTAACTTCTTAATGTCTCTCTTCTTCCTCGCGTTGTCCCGGCATTTTTGCCACGGCTCATGGGAGCCTGGGGTCCGCTTTGACATCTAATCCCAAGAATTGACGTAGGCACTAGTTTTTACGAACTTTGTAACTTCCTAATGTATCATTGGATAAAATGTTCATGTTAAACCGACTCGGTGCGTCCCAAGATACAGGCTCAGCCTAGTTTGGGACACACATGACAACATTTGTGCAACTTCTATCTACCATGTTTCTGTTAAAATAATAAATTATTCTTATGTTGTGATAACTAGTAAAAGAACCATTCAATAATTTATTTACTTCGAGGGATTTTTTACAGGAAATTCATTATGTTATAAATCGAGTCATAATTATAATTACCTACTACAACGTTTTACAGTACATATGGCCCTTTACATTTTCTATATAGGCACGTAAAGTGCTAATTACCGCACTAGCGCGGTAATGATGTCATAAAAATATCAAAGCGTCAAAATACTTTTGTTGCCGGCTGTACCAGTCTGTGTTTACGGTTGTATAGATGTCCGACTTATATCAGAGTATTTTAGAATTAAATATTTTGTGATAAACAATATTTGTTTTCTTTTCCTTATCTAAGTATAGCTAATATTATAATCGCACCGCAACAGCAGCCAAATAACACTAGACCCTACTAATAGTGTTGTGTTCCTGCCGGTGAGTAAGGTTGCCAGAGCTCGAGGGAGAGGAGTGTAAGGGTCGGCATCGCGCATGTAACTCCTCTGGAGTTGCAGGCGTACATAGGCTATGGAGACTGCTTAACATCAGGCGAGCCGTATGCTTGTTTGCCACCGACGTAGTATAAATAAATAAATAAATACACTATTTATACGGTGTATTCCTATTTGTCCCCGCTCCTCGTTACCACCGCCATACATGAAGCGGAAATGGTAATGATTTTAACAAAAACACTCATTTGTGGGCGGCGGGGGCATATACTTTAAGGCTGGAAACAGTGCTCGATCGACGGTCAGCGCTGATCCTCGGTCCTGACCAAATCACGCGCGTACGGTCAGCGTAGCTGTGTGCGCGTTCATAGACTTGCGTAGATATAGCTACGCCGACTGACGGTCAGCGCTGTCGGTCGAGCACTGTTTCCAGCCTGACCCCGCGCGCCGACCGTGACCGTCATAGCGACGAACACATGGGAATACAATATTCAAGACGAACACACCGTACACACCCCAGAACGTGGAACTTTGTAAATTATTTTATTTTACCTACAGCAGAACCTCGATAAAACGACTTTCAGGAAATCGCTAAGTTCGTGTTGATAAATAGGGAATATTACGCGAAACTCTGCGTAGGTGGCGCCACTACCACAATCTGAGGGTCCATTGCGAAACAAGAAAATCGAAATGTCGTTATCTAACATCTGTCACTCTTGCATATTCGAGCGATAAAGAGGCAGATAGCGAAATTTCGAATTCGCGTTTCCCGGTAGGTCCTCTGTAAGCAAACCGCCATGGAGACTGTATAAAGGAGCCAAATCTCTATGTATGAAAAGTGTCCATCAAAAAACAGTAATTAGGCGGCGCCACCATACACCGAAATACTACCAAAAACAACCTACATAATTTCGTCGGGTTATTTGTTGCCTTATATGGTTCATGTTACTCATGTCCCAGAGCCTAACTAGCGCCACCGGAGAGATTAGGAACTATTATTTAAAGCTTAACGCGGTCACTTTTACAACAATTCTGCCATAAGTGATTGCAATCCTTTCTATACCATCCATACAAACGGCCTTGATGCATCAATGTCATATTTTATTATCTCTGAAAACTTGTCAAAAACCTGTTAAAGGTACAGTATTATGGATGGTATAGAAAGGATGCCAATCTCTTATGGCAGAATTGTTGCAAAAGTGACCGCTTTCAGCTTTAAATAATAGTTCCTAATCTCTCCGGTGGCGCTAGTTAGGCTCTGGGACATGAGTATAACATGAACCATATAAGGCAACAAATAACCCGACCAAAATACGTAGGTTGTTTTTGGTAGTATTTTGGTGTATGGTGGCGCCGCCTAATTACTGTTTTTTGATGGACACTTTTCATACATAGAGATTTGGCTCCTTTATATAGTCTCCATGTACAGTATGTATAAGTTACTCTATGGTTTACTAAAAGGCTAGTGTTGCACTCCTGGTGGCAGAACATTGCAGTATGATTGCAGTAATATACCCTATTTTCGCCTTATGTTCGTTGGTTTCGGTTCGTTTTAAATAGAGGCTAAGCCTACGAGAAATTCGTTTTACAGGACTAGGATATACGGATTAGTTCCCGGAATGTGAATCCGGCGAAACAGCCGGCCTAGCCAAGTTAACTATCGTTACGACAACAAAACGCTTCATGTCTCTATCACTCTTCCATATTAGTGCAACAGTGACAGTTGCGTTTCGATCGCTACGAAGCGTAAGCGATTGGCATGTTGGCTACGCGGCCAGGTATCCGGCAAGACAAGAATCCGGCGAATCGGGAACTATATAATGACTGACTATCAGTCCGCTGCGATATCGGCCTGTCAGTTGTGCGGAACTGTCAAATTTTTGTTCCAACTGACAGGCCGATATCGTCCGGCGGACTGATAGTCAGTGGGCCCCTTTACAGTCAGTCAGGATCAAGATTGAGATCTTTTATTGATAAAATTATAAATAATGTTACATGTCACACATGACATAGGTATTTGATTATATATGATTATAACTAAGTATTTAGGTAGGTAGGTACCAAAGATAGATATAACTCCGTAATAGATAGATACAGTCTAAGGAAAAAACGTGCCTCGGAAATCAAGAAAATTTGATTCTCGTTCAGAGGGCGCTACTAGTTTTGTCCTACAGTCGTATAGATGGCGTTGACGGTTTCGTTTGTTATTTAACAATTTTAACATCATAAAAATAATTAATGCAAATAAAAAAAATCATTTATCTATATTTAAATACATTCTATCGTATTATTATAAATCTTCATTTTTAGTTTTAAAGTGTGTCGACAGATGGCAGTGAATTTACTGGGGTTACAAAATTTACTATGACAGTACCGCCCTAGTATAAGTTACTCTATGGTAGGTACATATCACAGATTATAAAATACTAGATTTTATTGCGAAATGGAGTTAATAAAAATATCGGTGTCGGAGAAAGTTACTTGATTTTAGGTCAGGAATGTACCCTTCAAATTAACGGATATAACAATTCACTCCTTTTTTTGGGCAGTCGTGTAAAAAATAAACACGGTGTATACATATTATAGGTATAGAAGAAATGCTGCTTAAATCATCTGTACATATTATAGGTATAGAAGAAATGCTGCTTAAATCATCTGTACATATTATAGGTATAGAAGAAATGCTGCTTAAATCATCTGTAAAGATGCACAAGGCCTAATGATGATGATGATGAGAGGAAATGTATATGCCGATTTGCATTTGATTTATATTCTTATAACTCGCCATAATTTTCTTTTATTTTTTCCTTGCTTATCGATAACATTTATATCGATATTTCATTTTGTCAATCCCTCGTTTTGCTACAATAAGTTAAAGGTGTAGTCCCAATATATGGGGCATTTTCTATGAAAAGGGACCTTATTGTCTATGGCGCTTACGCCGCACAGCGTCGCGCGGCATTGTATCTATATCGGAGCATCGTTAATGATGGCGTAAGCGCCATCGACAATAAAGTCCCTTTTTATACAAAATACCACATATTTGATTACTTTGGCTGTCACTTATGGATGGTATAGAAAGGATGCCAATCTCTTATGGCAGAATTGTTGCAAAAGTGACCGCTTTCAGCTTTAAATAATAGTTCCTAATAATCCTAATCTCTCCGGTGGCGCTAGTTAGGCTCTGGGACATGAGTATAACATGAACCATATAAGGCAACAAATAACCCGACCAAATTACGTAGGTTGTTTTTGGTAGTATTTCGGTGTATGGTGGCGCCGCCTAATTACTGTTTTTTGATGGACACTTTTCATACATAGTGATTTTGCTCATTTATATAGTCTCCATGCTGTCTCTATTTGTTTGAAGCTGACTGCATGTACCAGTTGTTTTCCTCGAGTTCATAGGTTTCTAAGTTAATGACTATTGGCAATCATATGATAGATATCAAGAGCTATGGAGGTTAAATCTAAACCATGTAAGTCATGTCTAATCACTTTATTGAGTTAGAACCTTTTTACAATTTATATTGTATGAACCTAAGTAAGTACATACTTAGGTACTAGATAGGTATCTAGTCCTAATTATGGCCTACATAGGTAACTATAAAAATAATCAGCTTTTGTACCTAATTGAAAAAAGCAGTTACGTACATTTTATGTTTGGTTTTGATTAAATAATAAATTGCATTTATTGATTTTGTGATTGAATATAGATTTTAATTATAAATCCAATCAATGCATTTCAGAAGCAATTATTTTTAGTAATTACAATACTGCATATATATATGCAAGTGTTGCCTACAAAGCATCATTTGTACATAAAGTAATATGAGACCCCAGTAGCATTTATACGTCATTATGACGTCAGCGACGTCATTTTGCTACCTGGGGAGTAACGATGGTCGAAAGTTGACGGCCGGAAGATACATATTACAGATATCTGAGATATCTAACTAATATTTTATTTTCAGATACATAAAAATATTTTTTTGTCATTTACTTGACTTTTTTAACTATTGCGATGTCGTGAGCGGCACAGTAAGAGCATAACCACTTAGGTAAAACAGTACGTTGTATATACATACCTACATGTCATATATAACACTGTTTTTATACTAATTGACACACTTTGTGTTGCTATCTCTTTTATTTTCAGAAGACAGGTAAGTGATGTATTGTGTCTGTTTTCCGACCGGAAAACGTCAACTTTAAACGCTAACGAAGTTGACGCTTTCCGGCTCCGTCGAACAGAACAATAGTATACACACCTCGGACAGTCAATAAGATAATCTCAGATCACATTTTAGTGCAATTTAATGTGATCCGACACATGTCTCACTTTACTGCTCTAGGTATGTAATACACCTAGTATTAAGACTATTTATTTACTTTAGTTTTTAAGAATCCTGTACAAGTGCAGACAAGTATTAAAACAATACATTTTTGCACTTACTTCCTTAAAAATTGTACAATACCCATCGGAAAATCGGAACAATTAGGTAGGGTAGGGTATTAGGTAGGGTAGGGTATTGTTAGGTAGGCTCGTAGGTAGGGCACTCTAGGTTAATGTAGATATTTTACTAATAAATTTCTGATTCTGATTCTGATATGTTAAGTGTTATTTCATTTGCATTCATATTTATAATTCTCGCTACTATTGCCACAGCCGCTGTCCCACTCGCAACGAGTGTGACGACAGTAGGAGACTCATCCCGATCATGCCATTAAACTCAGCAATAGTTATTAATAGTAGAAAAGGTATAGTGTAAGAAATATTGGTGCCTCGAGCCTGCCAGCTGTCAGCTGAAGGTGCCGCCGCGCGACGCCGCACATTGTGTGCTGCAGTCGAGGTGTTTTATATCGACACGAACAAACTGACAGAACGTGTACACACTGCCATAACTCACGGGCAGTAAGGCTGCGCGTGCACGCATATTCTGTCACTTTACTGTGTCCATGTTTAATACCTTCACTGTAACTGACTGACGTCTGGCAAGTCAGCGACTACAAAATATGCGGCGCCATCTGGTGCAGCAGCTCTTAGACCACACCTGTTCTACAATCAATAACCGTTTGCTCCCAGCGTAGACAAGGGAATGCGGAACACGAGGGTGTGCATATTGGAGCCGCTACGTACACCGCTGAAATAGGTGCATACGGTTGTGGTGAATGGATTATCAAACGCGAGCGCTTGTCACACTAGTCACCGCATGACGTACAGGGCCCACCTACTTCAGCGGTCCAACTTGAGGGTACAATATTAGGCACTGCTACACGTGTGCGCGTCGTATGTCCTTGTTTATGCGCGGAAAATGTTTACTTAACTAACTAACGACGCCATTTTTCACTTCAGATGAAAGGTATAACAACCAATGCGGCGTAATGAACCCCGAAGATGATACCGCTAAAAGTAAGTACACCATCATCACCGAACCCCATTATCACTGTTGCAATTAATTAAAAATAAGGGTTTTGTATATAAGTATCTACCGTAGGGAACCCTAACTTCACTGATGGTGCCCCCACAACTACACAAGCAATAGTAGATTGTTAACCAAGGGATGAAAAGCACTCATTTCTGCCGAGGTATTTTGGAGCTCGAACGCAGTAAGAGCGCCAATAGTCCGAGGCTGAAATGATGCCTTTCACCCGAGCTAAACACTACTTTTCATTTCGAATACGAGAAAAGTAAAATGCATGTGGTTTTTTAAAAACATGACAGTATACATTTTTATAGTATTTCTTGAGGGTACTTTCAATTAACAATTCAGGCAAAAGTATCGTTATTTATGGAATGGAGTCAAATATCAGAATGGAAATTGTATAACAAATCAATTTAAACTCAAATTTTAATTGCAGTACAGGTGTTATTTTAAACGTCAAACTTCTATGAAATTATGACGTATAAATAACACTGGCACTGCGTGTGCTGTCAAAATCACTGCAGACTTTTCTTGGTCTAATTCACTAGTCAAATACCCCTTTTATATATGATGTATATGATATATCTGGTTATTTTCCTCGCAATCGATCTGAAAAGCAGAGTACCTATAAAACTCGGGCATACATGCTCATTTTTCCCAAGTCAATTTATCGGTCCGAGGATATTTTAAGGTCAAACGGGATAAAAAGTCACTTGAGGCATAGAGTAACTTATACCAAAGATAGATATAACTCCGTAATAGATGAATACAGTCTAAGGAAAAAACGTGCCTCGAAAATCACGAAAATTTGATTCTCGATCAGATGGCGCCACTAGTTTTGGCCTACACTCGTATAGAGGGCGTTGACTGTTTCGTTTGTTATTTATAATTTTAACGCATACCAGTGAAAGAACATGGGTCAAAATCATATAAAAATAATTATTGCAAATAAAAAAATCATTTATCCATATTTAAATACATTTTATCGTATTTTTATAAATATATAAGTTACTCTATGATTATACTAGAGCGGTACTGTCATAGTAAATTTTGTAACCCCAGTAAATTCACTGCCATCTGTCGACACACTTTAAAACTAAAAATGAAGATTTATAAAAATACAATAAAATGTAATTAAATATGGATAAATGATTTTTTTTATTTGCATTAATTATTTTTATGATTTTGATCCATGTTCTTTCACTGATATGCGTTAAGATTGTTAAATAACAAACGAAATCGTAAACGCCATCTATACGACAGTAGGCCAAAGCTAGTAGCGCCCTCTGAACGAGAATCAAATTTTCTTGATTTTCGAGGCACGTTTTTTCCTTAGACTGCATCCATCTATTACGGAGTTATATCTATCTTTGCTTGAGGTAAATGAGTCTTTTAAAGATTTTTTAGAACTATTCGAATTGTGGTCACTGAACTTTCAATGCAAACAGCTATATTAATTATAATATTTTGAGTTTCGAATATGTCTTCAAAAGACGCATTTATCCCGGTCGACCTTATGCCCTGACTATTATTTTGTATTGTCTGTCCGACCGACCTTTCAGTCTTTATTACCTACTTTCAGAATGGGTCAACAGAATCAGCCGAACGGGCAGTTGCTACCGTTTGATGCTGGAGAACAATACAAATTATGTCGGCGCAAAAGCCAATTGCATAGCAGAAGGGGGCCAGTTAATAGTGATAGATAACGAGGTGGAGCACGACGTCATCAGAGAGATACTGAATGAGATCGACTATACAACTTACAAGCTCCTATACACGGATTTAACCCGCAAAACTTACGATGGAATGTATGTAGATAGTGATGGTAAGTGTCCCATATAGAGTTGTGCCGTTCCCGGTAACATTACCCATTTAGTATGGGGAATGTTACCGAGTGTGAAATTTCCCCGTACAAAATGGGGAATGTTACCGGGAACGGCACAACTCTAGTCCCATAACTCCAGTTACACCATATGTGGACAAAATTATATATTATCAACAGAATTATATATTCTCATCTATCAACTACCTACATACACCATACACATAGCGATAAAGAACAGTTCATATAGAATTGTTACATAATTAGTTGTGGTAAAAAAAATTTCATGGCGTGAAAAAAATTACAATTACAGTTCAATCACCAACCTCAAAGTATTCATTGTGAAATAGTTATTTGTTATACAAGGGTGCAAAGTTGTATTTTACCCGCGAGTGTGGAATTGAAACACGAGCCAGCGAAAGGATTCTATAGTTGAACCACGAGCGAAGCGAGTGGTTCTAAAATAGAATCCTGAGCGTAGCAAGTGTTTCGACACACGAGAAGTAAAATACATTTGCACCCGTGTGTAACACAAAACTTTTCACCTCACTATAGCGAGGAAAGTGCAACATCCACAGGCGTTAGATCATCTTCATCACTGAAATCACTCATTTTTTTACGATATTATAACAAAAAACTGGAAATTCTGTATTTTTACGTAAGAAGTTTTTAAGTAAAAATTTTGTTGACAATGTTGACATTTCTGACGTATGAAATGTCAATGATGCGTTTTGAAATTGCATCGACTCAACTTGTGCGTTCAGAATTATATTTAACATCATTATTAAAAAACAAACGTTTCTTATGGAACTTTAAGGTTTATGACATAAAATCATTAAATAAAGCTAAATTTGGTATTTTTTATTAGATTCTCAAACCATTTGTTTAATGATAATTAATATCAAACGAATCATTATTATGAGCGTTTTACGTTTTGTTATCTGTCAAGCTACTTAAACAAGCTCCATCCAAGGTCAAATTATTTTATCCACTACTGGGGAAAGTAATTTGACCTTGGATGGAGCGTGTTTAAGTAGCTTTTGACAGATAACAAAACGTAAAACGCTCATAATAATGGTTCGTTCGATAATAATTATCATTAAATAAATGGTTTGAGAATTTAATAAAAAATACCAAATTTAGCTTTATTTAATGATTTTAAGTCCTAAACCTTAAATTCCATAAGAAACATTTGTTTTTTTAAATGATGTTGAATGTAATTCTGAACGCACAAGTTGAGTCGATGCAATTTTAAAACGCATCGTCAGAAACGTTAACATTGTCAACAAAAATTCCGACTCCGACACGTAAAATACACAACTTCCAGAGTTTTCTGTTATAATATCGTATTATCGTAAAAAAATGAGTGATTCCACTTCCAGTGATGAAGATGATCTAACGCCTGTGGATGTTGCACTTTCCTAGCTATAGTGAGGGGAAAAGTTTTGTGTTACACACGGGTGCAAATGTTTTTTACTTCTGTGTTTTGATCACTCGCTACGCTCAGGATTCTATTTTAGAACCACTCGCTTCGCTCGTGGTTCAACTATAGAATTCCATGCTCGCGGGTAAAATACAACTTTGCACCCTTGTATAACAAATAACTATTGCTGGCTTTATGCATTTTAAAGTTTTCGACCATGGAAATTGAGAAAAAGAGAATAATCGTGAACAAATACCTAGAAAATTTTTATCGATGCTAAAAACTATTGTTTGCAGTCACCTATCGAAGTAAAACATTCCAACCACAAACATTACAACTACATTTATTCATGTATTTTTATCAAATTATCAATATTGGACAGTACAATATTTTAATAGAAAAAAACTGACGTTTGGTTATAGGTCGGAATATTCATGAAATCGGCTACGCGCCCTGGGCGTGGGTAGTAGACTCGTCTGTTACTCAATCGGTTTATCCAGACCTATCAGCAGTCACCATCAGGACCAAGGACGCCCTGTATTCAGAAGAGTAAGTATTTTATAATGGCATGTATTTAACGCGGCGACAAATTAATCTGATTTAGGGATTTATAAAAAATTAAAGGGGGTAGCAAAAATAATAAGTTGGCGACTAATTGCGGAGACTAGTATAAAGTAAAAAGTAGCAGCTAAGTAATCAATTTTCGGATTTGTTTCAATATAAACTAGCATCGAGTTATTGTTTTGGCGACTGAATTAACTAATTAAGCGGAAACATGACAGCGGATAAAAAGTTGAAAATGGCCTACTCTAATTGTTCAATGGAGATTGCATATAAAATAAATCAAGGTCATAAAAAAAATACTTTGTGCGACACTTTAAGAGCTTTAATCAAAGCTGAAAATTGCATGTATAAATAATAATTTTGGTCTATACTTTTATTTAGTGGCCAGCTAACTAGACGGAGCCCCGCTTCGCGTGGCTCCTATTTCTGGGCGGTTTGCCCTTCGGGCATTTAAAGCTACCTAACGAACCTAACCTACCTACTGATTTAGTGTAATTTTAGATTCCCATTTTACGCGATCCGCACGCCACTTCAAACGAACGCGCTTGTCGCCGTCTTCATTACATTATGGTTTCGAAAACTAAAAAAATAACTCCCCATTACTTTTATATAGCACCCATTTTAATATTTAAGCTGCCAGCAAATCAAAGCCCAAAATGCTTTTTTAGATGGAGACCTGTAGTTGCCACTAATATAAAGTTTGTTATCCTTCTGCTAATATTAGTCGCCAAGTCATTATTTATAGTACCTCGCCTATGATTTCAGTAATCTTGTTTATTATTTCTGCTACCTTAAATTAGCTGCCATTATTTGAATTTTAAAATATACTTAGTTTAAAGCTCATTTAATATAAATGATTGCCAACATATTTAATCGCTGACAAGTTATTATTTTAGTTGCAAATAGTTTGCTGCTCTTTAATTTTTCTGTCGCCGCGAAAATAATAAGCCTTTTATAATACCCCAGATACTCGTTAGGCGGAGTAGGTAGGTCACTTTCTCAGGAAGTCACTCACTGACTTCGTCACTTTTTTTAGCATAAAGTGGCATTCTTAGACGTCCCAAGAAAGTGACGTACTCCGTCTAATAGTAGGGCAGTTTCAGGTTTTTTTTAGGTACTAAGGGTCCATAGCTTTAAGTTTTTGATAGAATGTCGGCCATCTTTAATTTTATGGCGGCCATTTTAAACTATACGTATACGTAAGAACCAAAAAACTATACTCATCCGTTTTTTTAGGGTTCCGTACCTCAAAAGGAAAAAACGGAACCATTATAGGATCACTCGTGCGTCTGTCTGTCTGTCCGTCTGTCACAGCCTATTTTCTCCGAAACTACTGGACCATTTAAGTTGAAATTTGGTATTCATATGTAAGTTTGTGACCCAAAGACGGTCATGTAACGTAAACAAATTAATTTTAAACAAGGGGGGCACTTTTGGGGGGTAAATGAGAAAATAAAAAAATAAAAAAATTCAAACTACCTATATCGTGTTACATATCAAATGAAAGAGCTCATTGTGAGAATCACAAACATATTTTTTTATAATTTTAAAATAAACAATCTAGAAGTTATTCAAGAAAATAGGCAAAAAATTTATCTCCGAAATTACTGGGTCTAAAATTTTGAAAATAATACACAAAATAAATATAGATTACAGGAAAACCTATTAGAAATGTGCAGTCAAGCGTGAGTCGGACTTAATTACTTAGTTTTTGATCCGACCCCTACGGGTTTTTTAAAGACATTTCACTCACGGTTCACATAAAAAATACATTGTTTAAATTGTGTATAATGTACGGAACCCTTGGAACGCGAGTCCAACTCGCACTTGGCCGGTTTTTTTAGGTGCTAGTACTAGTGTAAGACAAAGATAGTATGATTATCTGTGTCTATGTTTGAAATGAGACAGTCCTTAGACAAACTATATATCATTAAAATTTGCTAACTGCTTGAAAAATTATTTAACGAGTAATTGTTTTTATTCTATACAAGAATATTTTGATTGTAATAAATACCATAAATAGACATATAAGTGATAATTACATAGCTTAGATAGGTATAACTTTTGTGTAATGTTATCTCTGTGTTTAATTTACATATGTATTAGTTTAGAGTAGATAGATAAAATTGCAATACCCTTACAGGGTGTCATGTTGTGATACATTATCGATTAAGAACATCTGTAATTTTACCAATGTGAAAGCAATAAATATATTATATTATATATATATTGTAATTAAAATCTCGAGTTCTAAATAACGTAGAATCACAAACTTAGTGTCTATATATATAATATATATTTTAATTTTAATTTTATAAATTTTGGTAAAATAAAATCAGTTATTGACTTTAAAAATAACTATAAAAATAAACATTTATTTATATAAACAAATATTTTTGCTTGTATGTACATACTGTTAAGATATATAGATCATAATATATTATATAATAGAACTATGAAATTATCAGGCAATGTATAGGTAGGTATATAAAAGGCCTATGTCCCGTTCCGACTGTCACCTGGTCCAAACGTGCCAAAAATGCTAGCGGCATTGCCGCGTTGCACGGCCAGCGATATTTGCTGGACTAGGTAAGAGCCGGAACGGGGGTCGCAGCCCCTATCCCTCAAACGTCGCCCCAAAGTTTTTATAAATGTTTTGGCCTCCGCACACCAAGGCCCTGCCGTTTCTATAGCGACCGGAACAAAGTCGTATGTTGGTACCAAGTTTGCATATTTGTTACTTTTTAATTTTGCAGCAATAAATAATAATAATAACTATATAT
Organism: Cydia strobilella; assembly: GCF_947568885.1. Classification (NCBI taxonomy): domain Eukaryota; kingdom Metazoa; phylum Arthropoda; class Insecta; order Lepidoptera; family Tortricidae; genus Cydia; species Cydia strobilella. The sequence continues at coordinate 1,606,160 of NC_086068.1, read as the reverse complement.
TATATAATACAACTATGAAATTATTAAAAGTTAAATAAGACACTGTCAAATATATAAATTAATCTTTAGATTTAAGATAATTGCCTTGCCCTACCAGGGCCCATGTGAAACTATTATATATGTAACACCTGTGTACCATGGATGCAATAAATAAATATGAATATGAATATATTTGGGGCCAAGGAATTCAACTAGATATTTTTTTGAGTCGAGTTCCCAAAGGATATCAAACAGAACCCTGTTCCTAACCCAGGTAGCAAAATGACGTAAAATGACGTCAGCGACGTCATAATGACGGCATTATTACGTCATTATGACGTCGCTGACGTCATTTGACGTCATTTTGCTACCTGGGAAGTTTCCGCTGTCCATCCGGCTGTCTGCGTATCAGCAATAACTAGACAGTTCAAATTTTCACAGTTGTTTTTCTATTGCTGCTTTAACATACATTCATAAAAATAAAAATAAATTAAAAATTAAACAGTGCTCTCATACACGAAACGTAATTTTATGGCGTTTTTTGCCCGCCCATAACAACCCAGGTAGCAAAATGACGTCATTTTGCTACCTGGGAATCGGTATAGAACCGTAATATATGTATATGTGGACACTTGAAATTTCCGCAGACTATGTATTACTCTTACTTATTATATAATAACGTTAATAATTGTTTTTTTTAACATAACTTAAACCAAATATATAAATTAACACCAATTTTGTATTTTCAAGTAATAGAGATATGTTAAAATACTTATCTAGATGAATTCCCTGACCCCAAATATGTATATTTAGACACCAAGTTTGTGATTCTAAAGGGGCCCACAGACTATCAGTCCGCCTGTCAGTTGTTCGGAGCTGTCAAATTTTTGTTCTAACTGACAGGCCGATATCGTCCGGCGGACTGATAGTCAGTGGGCCCCTTAAGTGACTTAGAACTCGAGATATTATAAATTAACTATTATTCAAAATGGCCGACGGAGGAGTTGGTTCCTATCAAAAACTTAAAAGCTATGAACCTAACAAGTGTCTGAAAAATAATTAGTGCTTTTGTCCAGCGTGTTCACATTTACGACAATTTGTTCGAGCGCTCTGCCCCACTAATAAACATTCATTTTGAATAGATTTGCTTTGTTTTTGTTTGATATTTTACAGTTAGTATTTTCCTTTTGTTCGTGTGATGAACAGTCGCAACCCTCGCAACGCTCAAGATTCCATTTTTCGAACCACTCGCTAGTCGCTACGCTCGTGGTTCAATTTTGGAATCTTTCGCTTGCTCGGGTATCAATATTAAAATGTTTAAGCAATCAAGATATTTTTTTTCTCTTATTGCACGAATAACCAATTGTTTACTTACAGAAAGGGCAGTCACGGATTTTGTGAAAAGAAAATAGAATAGGGGCCGGATGGACTAACACAAAAATGAACAGAAGGTTACGCTATCGTATTGCGGTTTTAATTAGACCCCACTCTGCACTCCATATAATATTTGTGGTTTTTACAATCAAATATAGATCAATGATCGAAATTAAACTATCGTGAGACATATTTCAAAATCTTTCAATCAATAAGGTTTCACTCACTATTATTTTTAATCGATTTTGGCGACATGTTAAAAGTAACACGCAGTGTTGCCAACTCGGAATTTGAAAAAATGCCAGACTTATGTCTAAATTATGCCAGAAATATGCTAAATAATTTTGAAATGTGCTAAAAAAGATGCTAAAATATTATAAGTAACTAAAAACCGGCCATTATGACATATGACATGACATTGACTATACCATAGATAACACAAAAAGATTAGTGGGTGTAGACGAGACAATTTTTCGCACAATCTGATTGTCAATTTAATTGGTAACGCGTATGAAAAAAAGGTCGCGGTGCGGTGCGGTAGTCTGTTACGGCTTATTATAATTCCTCGTATGTATAAAATTTCCTTTGACGGTTGTGCCATGCATTGTCTATCACTGCCAAGTAGGTTTCAAACTTGGCTTAGGGACATAATCACTTGATTCACTAAATTATGCTAAAAAAGATGCCAGATGCTAAATGAAAATTTTCGATGCCAGAGAGTGTGAAATTATGCCATATCTGGCACCAATTATGCCAAGTTGGCAACACGCGCTTCCCGTTCGATGGCTCGGGGCCTCGGGGCGGTGTAAAGCCCGAGAATACCGAATGCCGCTCGTAGCGGCGCTCGCGCATCTTCGGAATAGCTCGTTAGCGTTAGGGATCCGCTTTTAGCGCTTTAAGTAATTACCGAGGTTCAGTATTTAAGATTAAGTTAACGCGTACACTAAGAGTGCGACGTTACATATACATTGGACATTCCATAGCGTATGTATGGAACAACCAGCAATGAGGTTGGCAACTGTCAATGGTTTGCAGAGATGGCGCCATCATAGCTTGCCCCTTTTTCTATGAGATTTGGCTTAAAGGTTTGGCATCCAGGGCATTAAAAAAAAAAATTTGACACAATTCTAGGGTTTGACAGGGCAAGCTATGCTGGCGCCATCTGCTAATTATTTCGACCGGCCAACTCCATCTAGAACCCTAAATGGAGTAACAATAATCGCGGAGCGTGATGACATTACGTATGGTCAAATAAAATGTGGTATTTTCTATAAAAAGGGACCTTATTGTCGATGGCGCTTACGCCATCATTAACGATGCTCCGATATAAATACAATGCCGCGCGACGCTGTGCGGCGTAAGCGCCATCGACAATAAGGTCCCTTAAATGTTATTACGAGGCATGTCAACGGCTAATTTCAAAACATTGCTTATTGGAATAATACGAAATACTTCATTTTTAAAATCATTTTTCTTGCGTCTTTGACAATCTTTTTGTCAGTTTTGTGAAACTACATTTATATAAATATGCAAAAATATTTCTTCTTGTCGTTTCAACGATCAACGTCTGTTCTCAGTCTCCTTGCCAGTAAAATAAGTTAGTACCTACCACTGAAAATCCGCAACATGGCGATGGCCAAATAAAATCCTGTCAGGGCACTATCGAACATTAGTGGGCAAAGTTGACAAATAAACAAGATTGGCAACTTTGCCCGCTTTCGTATTCCTGACGATGACTGTCCACGGTTGTTTTTATATAATATTTTTCTTCTTTCTTTATTGTCGGATAACTTTTTTTTATTAGTATACATTCAATTATTATAAGTCTGAGGCTAAATGTGACGTTTTCAACCAAAAGGTACCACGTTGTCGCTTGTCGATAAGGTTGATTTCAAATTGAAGCTATATGGAAATAGCGCCTTATTGACAAACGACAATCAGTACCCATTTGGTTGAAAATGGTACAAATACTTATACGGTTTCGCCTGCTTCATGCGTCATGCGTTGCACAAATGAATATAGTCAAATAAAAACCCTTAGTAATTATGATTACCGCATTTTATTCGTAAAAATATATTCAATAAGTTTTTTGACAAAAAACATTTTTTGATACAAGCTTTTATCGCTGACTGTACATTTCTTTCAACAGGCAGCTAATACTCACCGAGACAACATTTACAAACACAACTAGGTTGCGTTGTTTTATCACAGTGTTCATATGGCCACCTCTTGTGTCCATCATCAGATCAGCTCGATGGTACCATAATATTGCTGTCTCCCAACTTACATAGTTTCAGCACTTTCAGCTCAATCGAATAGCGGGAAGTAGGTATAGCTTGCAAGATTTGACCCGAACGAGCATATATGGTATTTTCTATAAAAAGGGACCTTATTGTCGATGGCGCTTACGCTATTATAAACGATGCTCCGATATAAATACAATGCCGCGCGACGCTGTGCGGCGTAAGCGTCATCGACAATAAAGTCCCTTTTCATAGAAATTGCCCCAATATATATAAAAAAATACAAAAAAAATGATAATAAAAAAAGGGGTAAAAACTACAATTCATTCACCTGTCCAACGATCAACACGCATATTTACTTTAAGATATACCTAACTATATTTACAGAGCTAATCAAGTTGATAATGTGCTGGAATATTTGTAACTATAAAACAGAACCTAAGTATGTAATGAAGAGCTGGCGGCTTTCTCGCACAACGTATCAGCATTGCGATACAGCGGGGAAATGCCGCCAGCATCCTTGGTACAATGCCTCAAGGGCCTATTTTAAATTTAAGCTAGTTATTAATTTCGTTTACGTAGTACCACTGTATATATCTTGTATGTAAATAAATGTTTTTACAGTATGTAATGTATATTATGGATGACAGTCGCACTCCGAAACGGATGAGGACCCTTGTTCATAAAAACTTAACCCTTAAATGCATGATTTTTTGTATAACTTTTTAATAAATTGTAATAGATCTGTCATGCTGTATAAAAGTAATAAATGTGATTTTGGATAGCTGCTTATTGAGCCACGGACCATCAAATATACGATGCATATATACATCATTATGCATTTAAGGGTTAAATCTGTTAAAGGACTAATGGGTCAAAATGGTCCAAATACCAACAGAGTTGAGAGTTATCTCATTTAATAGGTATTTTTAGGGTTCCGTAGCCAAATGGCAAAAAACGGAACCCTTATGGATTCGTCATGTCTGTCTGTCTGACTATCCGTCCGTATGTCACAGCCACTTTTTTTCCGAAACTATAAAGCTCGCTCCAGACTACGCGACGCGAAGCCGCGAACGCGAATGTGGAGTCGATTTCGCTGATTAGCGAATTAGACTCCACACTCGCGTTCGCAGCTTCGCGCCGCGATTCGCGCACGAGTGTGGAGGGCCCTTAAGAATTAAACTGTTGAAACTTGGTAAGTAGATGTATTATGTGAACTGAAAATCGAAATTTTTTTTCATCAAACCCATCTATGGATAGGTCTTCAAAAATGATATTGAGGTTTCTAAATATCATTTTTTTTTTCAGTGCAACCGACCTGACTCTGACTCTATTGCCAACGTAATAAGGATGACATTTTGACTAAAATACCAATATATCAGTTCCGCAGTGGAATTCCGCTTGGTGCCCATAGAACGAAATGAAGTACATAGAAATACCTATCTAATGACCTCTCATTTCTATTGGTTTTTGGACCACACGCCATACAAAGTTGCCCATGGGCCTTTTGTCCCTTTCTAACACATGTCAAAATGACGGGTAAGGACTAACGATTAAAAAGGGCTTGTTAGAATTGACAAGCTTAGAATAACGTCACTAAACAGTAGACCTATATATCGCACTAAACACGGCGCGGTGTAGCGTGAGACACGGCGAGGTGTAGCGTGAGACACGGGGTGTAGCGTGAGACACGGCGCGGTGTAGCGTGAGACACGGGGTGTAGCGTGAGACACGGCGCGGTGTAGCGTGAGACACGGGGTGTAGCGTGAGACACGGCGTGGTGTAGCGTGAGACACGGAGCGGTGTAACGTGAGTCACCCTTATGTTAATTTGAGCCTTAAGATGATTTATTTCATAAAAAATAAAGGTTTCCTTTTAAAAAGTGGACCACAGTCAAACGCAACTAAAATATTTACTCTGTAATACCTTATCAGCTTATTTTTATGTCACATTTATAATTTATAGCTGCGTTGATGTCGCAATCGAACATCCCCTAATTTTGTCAAGTTATGTAATGTTTGAACAAAACAACAAACAATAGCTAGCTAGGCCGATTTTAATTTACATGTATTTAGGTTTAGAAATGTATTTTATAAGCCGGATTTTGATATAATTTTCCTATTCTGTACAACATAAACGTGATTTCACCTAATGTCCTTAAAAGTCTTGCACTAAATTACGAAAAAGTAACTTACTGAGTACTTATTAAAAGTACTTAAGTTACTGATTTTCGTAAATACAACGGAGAATTACTTAATTTTTTTTAGTGGCACGTCGTTATTTAGTATTTATTCTGTCTAGAATGAGCTCTTCAAACCAGCAACATTTTATCCAAGTCTTACGGCAATATTTTTTTTTACAAGAAAATAAAAATCGACAAAGGTAAGCAAGACAATCTGTAAGAATTTTGACTCGCATTATTTTTACGATTACTTATAACTCGCGTCACTGATTATATAATAGTTCTTCCCACTCAATGACGCGTCACCATAAACATTAATGAAATGCATCAATATTAAACTGTGGTGTTAAAATCGTGGTTATCAAAGGGTTAAAATCGTGTAACTTTGCCCATTGATTCAACTGAAGAACAACAAACAATTATTGCTTTAAAAAGATAAGAGAAAGAGAGATATTAAACATAATTGTTATCTTGCGCGCGTTTGAAATGTGATCCACTTTAATAAACTAAGTTAGTTATAATCTATACATATATTTCCCCTTTAAAAAATATAATCTATTTTCTATTATACATACGAGTATTTCCCTTTAAATTAGATAATTTCGTCAATATTTGGCGCAGTCAGAAAGTTTATTGAATTCTAATAACATTTAAATATGTCTGTGCCTATTTTGTGAATAATTCTAAAAATAAAATTTCATTCGTGAAAATTCATCTGTTCTCGATACCCGGGCTTTTTTTTCTGTCGCTTTTTTGTTTTCGTTCCCTTTGGATAAAATTTGGCTGGTATGAAGAGTTCCTCATTCTGGGTGGGATAAATAATATAATAATAAATACCACACGTTTTCGTCAGTGGAAGATTTTTTGACATAGGTAAAGTGAAATCTGGATAATCCGTATATATTTTTGACATAGGTAAAGTGAAATCTGGATAATCCATATATATTTTTGACATAGGTAAAGTGAAATTTGGATAATCCGTATATATTTTTGACATAGGTAAAGTGAAATCTGGATAATCCGTATATATTTTTGACATAGGTAAAGTGAAATCTGGATATGGTATATCCAGAAATCCGGCACCAAAATTGGGATACAAATGGTCATTCTATGTCCTAATTTAATGTGCGCTTTCATTTTCGCCCTTCCATCTCTTCATAAATGGCTAAGTTTCAGATAACAGTAGAATTTTCTTTGAATTTTGTATTTTAGTAAAATGTATTTCTACGGCATATTAAAAAACACATCAACAATTCTGCATATATGTATGCAGTTTTGGTCTAACTTCCAGTAATCCGAGATTTCCAGTAATCCGGCTCTTGTGTCAGCATTAGTGCCGGATTAGTGAGATTGTACTGTACTTACAGTGAAATGCGCTTATGTATAGAATAGGGAACTCTCTATCCACCAAATTTTATCGAAAGCAGACGATAAAAATCGGCCTAATCACGGCCTGACCCCTTTTCTTACAGAGTGGCCAGTTACTGACCAATTTCCCTATTTCTATTTGACTAAGTTGTCATGTTCACATAGTGGGTACTATAACCGTTTGTAATTCTCGAAAGATAATTTTGTGGTTTAACCTTTTGGACGCCAATGACGGATATATCGGCACCGCAGGTCCAACGCCAATAACTGATTAATCCGTCACAGACCACAGCGCAACATAGACCTACGTGCATGTGCATAAAGTTCAATTTCAGTTTTGACACTTCGGTGACGTGGCGCCCAAGTGACAGCTTTTTTTTACACGGCGTCGAAAAGGTTAAGGAATTATGTATTTTAGTTCATTTTTAAAACTCTCAAACTATACCAATATCGGTAGTTTCATAAGACCTTTTTTGAAATGGAGGTCCAAAATGGAATATTTTTGTTCTAATAAACATGACGTCTGAACGATTTACTTACAGATATACACATACAGAGCTCAGTTCCGAAGCTTAATTACTATACAAAATAGTAAAGAAATTGAACAAAAGCGAAGTTAATATAAAAAAATATTGTAGAGCTTTAGTGACCCGTGGATTAACTATCTTATGATTAAGTTAGCTTTAGCTTCACTAACACAAAATGACTTCACATAATGAGCTTCACTTTAGTGTCGCTTACGAACGCTAATATTAAATTATTTAATAAAAATATTTAAGTGTTATTTCAAGTATAAAATTAAAAACTATGCCCTAGGCTGGAGTCGAAACAATCGGACCCTCTGCATTCGCGGCAGTTGCCTATACCGCACGGCGACCCGGGCCACGGCGGTCCAATTTTCTAGTATATAATCCCTTAAGGGCTTAGGGCGCCCTCTACCTACGCTGCGTTATCTTTTTAATCGGTCTCTATTGTTTCTTATATAGTTTTAAGTCATAATGTATTGTTTGTTCACATTTTAGTTTGTCACAATTTGATTTTTCTCCGAAACACGTAATTTTTCAGGATTGCCATAAAACAAACCTAACCTAATGTTCGGGCATAATAAAACATGTTCATCGGCTCATCATCATCATCATATACTTAAGAGTAAGTCTCTTGTCGGTGGAGCAATTTCCATGTTTCGCGGTTCTCTGCCTTCTCTTTGACAGCCTGATACGACACGACGTTGAGTTTTTCTTTTATTTGATGCTTGGTCTTCCCTCCTTCCTCTTTGCTTCAACTTTCCCTTATATGATGTTTTTGATAAATTCGTCGTGTCGTATCAGGTGCCCAAGCATCTTTCCTCTTCTATTATCTATAGTTCTTAACAAAGTCCTCTTTTCTCCTACTATACGTAAAACCTCTTCGTCGGCTACATAATTCAAATGACGCGGGAAAACGCCGTCGTTGCGCCGATCGCGCGACAGTCACGCCGCTCTCCGGTGAGCTCCGCCCGTGGCTAAAAAGGGAAACGAGTCGCAAGAGAAAACAAAATACGGGCTGCACGTTTTTGCTGTCGCGCTGTAATAAAAACGGTTTTATTGTGAAAATGCTATACTTTTGACCTGTGACGGTTCTGTGTTTGTGTAAAAGGTGTTAAGGAACTCGGAACATTAAATTTAAGAACCAACGAGAGCGGGGGCTCTGCACCTTGCCCCATTGAAGCCGGCTTCGAGGCGGTTAGCAACAGGTAATTACCGTGTTATTTGTTTGTGTAGTTGATGATGTGTATTTGCCTGAACATGGGGTTTATTAGAGTATAGTTATTAACACCTAAACTAACTGTAGGATAACCTGAGGAAAATCCTGAAAAGTTAACGGTTTCAAAATTATGACTAATGATAATATGCAACCACATTATGACTTAATAATTATGTCAAACAAAGGGACCCCGTTTTTAATACTAATTAAGAAACACATTTGCAGAATTTAATATCGAAATGAACCGGTAGCAATATTACAAAAGTTTCGCCTTTTTGTGTTAGTAAGGCATAACCTAAGCCTATGCGTCATTATGTATACATATACCTATATTATATAAATATACTTATTTGGCATATCTAGCACACCGTAGTCCACAAGGGGTTGTGAATATCGTCCGGTTTTCAATGAAAACGGACACAAAACAGACATAGGCTGAATTTGAATTCTTAATTAATTAACGAAAAAATTAAAACTAATTTGCAACGTTACATTATTTTACTAAACATTCAATCTTCAGTTTGGTTAAAAAAACAACAATGCTGCGTTCTGGCCGGCGGGAGAACCGCCATTTTTCCCCTAAATAAAACATCTACATTTCGAGACGATTGACAGTTCCTTTTAAAATGGAGTAGCTGCCCAGATAGCATTTAATACGTCATTATTACGTCCGTTACGTCATTATGACGTATAAATGACGTCATTATGACGTCACTGCTACCTGGGTGTAATGTATAATGTTTGTAGCAATTTTTTTTAAGTTATAGTTTATTAACAAATTACAACATTTAAGTAATAAAAATACAGTAAAAACCTATTTTTTTTTAAAATAATTCAGCTAATAGATATTTGGAGAAACTGTCATTCGGCACGGGAGGTATAACCTAACTTTAAAACGGTTAAAATTTGATCGTGAACCAATAGGACTTTATTAGGTGCGAAACGAGTTATTTGCAAACTATTGTGAACGTATCAGGTATACGTAGATTATAAAATGTAAGTCGGGATACTCATAAGTCGTAACCCGCCTCACAAATATCTAAACACGCCTCTATTGTCAAGGAGTTAGAGTGCGTGTTCAGATATTTTTGAGCGACTCGGCCGCTCCGATATATCTGATGGCGACTGTATTAAAGTTCGATAACTATTAAAAAAAAGTAATACCTTGAAATATCAAAACAATAAACACAGTAAAGTAAAGAATAGAATATTAAAAACAAAACATAAAATGCTCCATTAGACATAGTCTATACAGGGTGTTTCTGGCTTTAAATTCAGGGCTTGATTCTACTCGCTAAACTGAGTTACTTTTATTATGGGACCAGCCAGCAGTGAAAAAAAAACTTTACTTTTTCATAAATTTTGGTTGATCAGATGTCGACGTTTTCTATGGAAAAGCCAAAAAAAAACGCGGTTTTAGGGTTGGTCCCATAATAAAAGTAGATCAGTTTAGCGAGTAGAACCGAGCCCTGACATTAAACACCTATGGTCAAACTGTAATAAATGTGTGATGCATTTAAATGCCTATAGTATAACAATAACTAAAATATTAAAGATATGAACACTAAATTTTGCTAAAATAAAAACTAAATTCAATATAAAACCCTTTGTCACCTAGCCACGTTTAAAAAAATAATCTAATACGTATGTATAAAAAGTATAGGCCCAGCAGTTTTTGACACAGATATACGTATGTTTTATAACTAATTATGTCTGAAGTAGATCTCGTGTGGTCTCTTATATGAATTTAAATACAATACTAATTAATATATTCTACAATAAAACACGTTTTTCGATTACAAAGATCATGAATATCATTACCCAGATAGTAAAGTGACTTAAGTGACGTCAGCGACGTCATAATGACGTTATTTTTTTATTTTTTTAAACCATGGTATTTAAATTATGACGTCGTTATGACATCATTATGACGTCGCTGACGTCATAATGATGTATAAATGCTACCTGGGTACAATTTTGTCATTATCGAGTGTAGCGACACGACATTATGTTACAAGCACAAACTCCCATCTCATAGTTCCGTCCTTATTTTAATAACAATTCCGTCCTTATCTTTCAATTAAAAAAATAGGCACAAAACTAAGTTTTAATAAAAAAACTTCCGTGAGACACGGACATATTAAATATATTAATAACGGGTTACGGGTCGGGCCAGCAGTGCGCCACCGTCAACGCAAGCTCCTGATGATACTCCTCGGTACGGAGTGAAACATGAGCGTTGTTAGACTAAAAATACGTGAGTGACCCGTTATTAATATATTTAATACAAAACTAAGTTGACCGTTAGACTAAACTTCAGTTTTCATCAGTTCATCACAAAACTGTAACACATTTTTCTTAGCTGTATCCTTACCACGAGTTTGACACTGAATTATTCGCTAGCGATGGCGTAAAGTAACTCACAATGCATCACTCAAGGTAAGGATACTGTTCTTACTTCTAACAATACAGCTGTGAAAATTGCGTCCGTGTGTGTGACGTAGGCCGAAGGGACCCGACGACTGCCGAAGCAGACCCGAGAGCTGCTGAGTTAGGCCTGCGGTGGTAGGTGACGTAATGTGGGGGGGGGAGTGTATAAAGGCGTCGCTTTAGTCACCAACGCCGCTGCCCGCAGCACTGCGTCTCCTGAAAAGGACAGTAGCTTACAGTGGGGGGGTCCCACACTGGCTGTTATAGACCGCGAGCCAGGCGCAAATTTCGTCAGTCATCGCCTCCCGGGCGAAAACTCGTATAGCGGTTAACGGCTATGTATGATGAACCCTCGTGAACGTCAGCTGCCGCTCCGTTGGTGAGTTGAGGAAGCCACCGAAACGCCACCGCGATACAATAGGCTGACGATTTGTTTCATTAACAATAGCATCTAAACTATCCTCTGACAAAGTATCAAACGGGAGGCGATGACGCCGATGACTGAAAAGATTTTTTATACATGTTCATATGACCAGCTGACGGTCTTTCCACAGCGATACAATCGGCTGACGATTTTGTTTATTTACAATAGCATCTAAACTATCATCTGACAAAGTATCAAGCGGGAGGTGATGACAAAATTTTTTATATATTTAATTTGCTGCCATTCCTCAACCCACCAACGGAGCGGCAGCTGACGTTCACGGGGGTTCATCATACACATACATAGCCGTTAACCACTATACGAGTTTTCGCCCGGGAGGCGATTAGTCATGGAAATCTGTTCCTGGCCCGCGGTCTAGTAAAAATGACGTCATTTTGTACACAGGTGGATGTGGTGAATATAGTACATTTCATAGCAAGTGTGTCATTATGTACAGTGTCGCTCCGTACCTGTCAGCGGCCATCAGCGCCTGGTGCGCCTCACGCTGCGCCGACACCTGCACCAGCTCCGCCACCGTCGCCGCCTGTTGCTCCGCTGGAACAACACAACATAAGTTGTTCTAAGCAAAGTGACACAGTGACGTCACGATGTGTTGCCATTTTGTAAGAGCGTTTGCTCAGTAAAGTGGCGATGCCAGACTTTGACCATCATTTGTGACTTTTGTATTGCTTTAAGACAATGGGTCCCATACAGACATTTGATCCTCAAAACAAACTTGATCAACTGATACCATAAAAAAATGTCAACTACCCTATTATTTTCATCACACTTGCTCGTAAAGTATAGCTATTTATGGAAGTGAAACGCGGACAAGCCTAAGAGACAGAATGAGAATGGAAGCATTGGAAAAGTGGTGCTGGAGACGAATGGAAGGCATTAGTTGAAGAGACAGGATAACGAACGAGGACGTAGTACGAAGAGTGAGTGAAAGGAGAGCTATTCTGAACACTATTGAAAATAGACGCGGAAAATTATTGGACATTTAATATTATACGACCATTTCTTTAAAACTATCCAACTCATATGGCTGTACGCGCGCCACCGCGCCTCGAACACAGGTGCTAGCGTCCGTGCCCCTCTTATTGTACAAGTTGGCAGTAGGATCAACGAGGGGTAGTCACCTGACAGCGGCCGGTATAGTCGCCGCTCCAGCTGGCCGTCGCCGCGGCAGCACCGCCCACCGCGCCTCGAACACAGCTGCTAGCGTCCGTGCCCCTCTTATTGTACAAGGAGGGCCAACGAGGGGTAGTCACCTGACAGCTGCCGGTATAGTCGCCGCTCCAGCCAGCCGTCGCCGCGGCAGCACCGCCCACCGCGCCTCGAACACAGCTGCTAGCGTCCGTGCCCCTCTTATTGTACAAGGAGGGCCAACGAGGGGTAGTCACCTGACAGCTGCCGGTATAGTCGCCGCTCCAGCCGGCCGTCGCCGCGACAGCACCGCCCACCGCGCCTCGAACACAGCTGCTAGCGTCCGTGCCCCTCTTATTGTACAAGGAGGGCCAACGAGGGGGAGTCACCTGACAGCTGCCGGTATAGTCGCCGCTCCAGCCGGCCGTCGCCGCGACAGCACCGCCCACCGCGCCTCGAACACAGCTGCTAGCGTCCGTGCCCCTCTTATTGTACAAGGAGGGCCAACGAGGGGGAGTCACCTGACAGCGGCCGGGACAGTCGCCGCTCCAGCCGGCCGTCGCCGCGGCAGCACCGCCCACCGCGCCTCGAACACAGCTGCTAGCGTCCGTGCCCCTCTTATTGTACAAGGAGGGCCAACGAGGGGGAGTCACCTGACAGCTGCCGGTATAGTCGCCGCTCCAGCCGGCCGTCGCCGCGACAGCACCGCCCACCGCGCCTCGAACACAGCTGCTAGCGTCCGTGCCCCTCTTATTGTACAAGGAGGGCCAACGAGGGGGAGTCACCTGACAGCGGCCGGGACAGTCGCCGCTCCAGCCGGCCGTCGCCGCGGCAGCACCGCCCACCGCGCCTCGAACACAGCTGCTAGCGTCCGTGCCCCTCTTATTGTACAAGGAGGGCCAACGAGGGGGAGTCACCTGACAGCTGCCGGTATAGTCGCCGCTCCAGCCGGCCGTCGCCGCGGCAGCACCGCCCACCGCGCCTCGAACACAGCTGCTAGCGTCCGTGCCCCTCTTATTGTACAAGGAGGGCCAACGAGGGGTAGTCACCTGACAGCGGCCGGGACAGTCGCCGCTCCAGCCGGCCGTCGCCGCGACAGCACCGCCCACCGCGCCTCGAACACAGCTGCTAGCGTCCGTGCCCCTCTTATTGTACAAGGAGGGCCAACGAGGGGGAGTCACCTGACAGCGGCCGGGACAGTCGCCGCTCCAGCCGGCCGTCGCCGCGGCAGCACCGCCCACCGCGCCTCGAACACAGCTGCTAGCGTCCGTGCCCCTCTTATTGTACAAGGAGGGCCAACGAGGGGGAGTCACCTGACAGCTGCCGGTATAGTCGCCGCTCCAGCCGGCCGTCGCCGCGACAGCACCGCCCACCGCGCCTCGAACACAGCTGCTAGCGTCCGTGCCCCTCTTATTGTACAAGGAGGGCCAACGAGGGGGAGTCACCTGACAGCGGCCGGGACAGTCGCCGCTCCAGCCGGCCGTCGCCGCGGCAGCACCGCCCACCGCGCCTCGAACACAGCTGCTAGCGTCCGTGCCCCTCTTATTGTACAAGGAGGGCCAACGAGGGGGAGTCACCTGACAGCTGCCGGTATAGTCGCCGCTCCAGCCGGCCGTCGCCGCGGCAGCACCGCCCACCGCGCCTCGAACACAGCTGCTAGCGTCCGTGCCCCTCTTATTGTACAAGGAGGGCCAACGAGGGGTAGTCACCTGACAGCGGCCGGGACAGTCGCCGCTCCAGCCGGGCCAGCCGGTCGTCGCGGCGCGGGTCGCGGGCCCGGCGCTGCGCCACCAGCCGCGCCCACCGCGCCTCGAACCACAGCTGCATTGCGTCGCGCTCGTCCACGTACGACGGCCCTGCTGTTAGTTTGGTTATGGGCGGTGAGTCTGATGAGAAAAGCGAATGTTAAAGCTATGAATGAACAGAATCAATGATCAAGAATCATTGGTACGGTGGTACGCTTGCCATAAGTACGCTCTGACAGGTTATTCGTATAAAGATACTAGCGACAATGTGGTAACTTTTACTTGAAAACGTCACAAATGGTTTCATTTCTTTGCTAACCGTCTGAAACAAGTGATGGCAAATCAATACAGCATATTTAATCTGTTAGGTCGTACGCGTACGTAACCAAGATGAAAGATGACAAATGCCAAAAAGCAAATGTATTGGGATGACAGGATGCGAACGAAAACTTACGTGATCTACATGCATCATTAAGTTTCGTTAGGCAGTTTCTATTCTACAAACAATTGTCATTTGGCTATACAGGGTGGTTAAAAAATAAGTGCATTCCCGTCGCCACGGAGGTTTTGGGATTATACTGAGCAACTTTTACTATGGGACCAACCACGAAATCGCGAAAAAAAATGTTACCCTCCCATAGAAAATGGACCAGCCAAAATGTATGAAACAGCCAAATTTTTTTTCGCGATTTCGTGGTTGGTCCCATAGTAAAAATTGCTCAGAATAATCCCAAAATCTCCCTGGCAACGGGAATGAACTTATTTTTTAGCCACCGTTTGCTCCTTGATAGTAAATCTTACTGTAGAGCAGAGCGGGGTCAGTTGTAACACTAGTCTCGCTATTTCTCACTTAGCAGCCAGTTCTGTCGCAACTCTAGTGAGGATGATATTAGATAAGAGTGGAGTCAGTTTTGTCTTGCTGTTATTATCTGACGGCAGTCACTATTAAGTGGGAAATTGTAATATATGTCATATACTTATGAGAAAGTGACCAAGGCCTCCAGTACCCAGGTGAGATCGAACCAGCATCTGCATTTTGAGGTGTACGCCACAACCACTAGGTCACCAAGGTTATGGGTCGAAATTTTAGTAGTACATATATGCAACCGTTGGCTAACTCTAAGGTAGAATAGTATGTGCTCTTACCTCCTATCCGAATCCTGGCCTGATGGCACTGGCTGAGGATCCTGGGTGGAACGGGGTTAGTTGACACTAGTCTAGCTGGTGAGCAGTAGAGGGGGGGGGGGGCTGTAACGGACTCACCTGGCAGCGGACAGGGGGGACGGTAGCGCGCCGGGGGCGGCGGCACGGGGGGCGGTTCCTGCAGCGCCCCCGTCGACTTGTGGGCACTGTAGCAACTCTGTGGCGGATCCTGGGGCGAACGGGGTCAGTTGTTACACTATGTCTTATTTTAGGTTGCCTCGAATTTAGAAACATTTTTACCTGTTTTTTTTAGGATAAGGAGTTAGGATAGTTTTTATCAATCATCATCATTCCACCCAGACGAAGTCGCGGGTAGAATTAAGTAAAATATAGGTATTACAGTAGGCAAATTTTGGCAGTTTGTTTTAACTTAAAGTCAATATAGTTACATGGAAGTGTACGAGTAAGAATTTGAAAAAAGAAATCAAGATACTTTTCACATCACCAATTCCAAAAAGGGGTTTTCTTCCCTGCTAGGAGGGATCAGTGGCACTTTTCTTCCCTGCTAGGAGGGATCAAAATAACACTTTTCTGTTCTAGGACACTATTTAAAAAAAATGCACATTATTTTTTAGGCTTAAATAATATTTTTAACATCATAATTATCTCATAGGTGATGTGAAAAGCAGTATGTGTCACATGGTAGCAAAATTATTTCCATCTTGGACGTAACACACTTGAATCCCTGACTACGTTCAGGATTCCACTTTAGAATCCCTCGTTACTCTCGGGATTCTATTATAGAATCCTTCGCTTCGTTTAGGATTCAATTGTACGCCCTCGCCGTAAATATGTCATTTTGCTCCCTTGTAACACAATCTACTACGAGTATTTAAGTCCAGTTAGCTTTTCTAACGACAAGGCATAAAGCTAAATACAATAGCAAAACAATCACATTGCGAGAACGAAATGAAAAAGGAATTGCCGGCTGATGCAAACAGGCAAGCGAATCGAGGACGTTTATTAACGTTCAGGATGCTGATGGGGTTGCCGCGGTACTGCAGTGCTTCGGGGATGTTCGCGGAGGCACACAAGGATTATTTTCATGCCATTATGCGCAAACGCGTCGCGTCCCTGATGCGCCGTGCGCGCGGCAGCACCAACGGGCTCGTGAGCGCGGTCGCAGGGGCCTATGACAGCCCGATATTCAGCCACTGGGCGAAATCGCACGGCGCACATGCAGTCTATCAAAAGTAATTTTTTAAATATGATAATTTTATGTTAATTTCAAGTTTAGTATTAATTTATTTTTATTTTACAATTTTAATAATGTGTAATTCTATGGATGTAATATGTAATCCGAAATAAAAGCTTTTTAATTTTTTAATTTAATTAACACAAGGCCGGCAATTCCTGTACCGACAAATTCTGTTATAAGAGCTTTGCACAAAAAATGCACGCATATAAATAAACACTGACATTAATTAGAAAGCTTTATTTTTTAAATGTGATGCTTTGTAGTTTATGGAAATAATCATGGGGCCAATATACCCCGCATTCATTGAGAAAATAATTTAAAGTAATCCGTGTGTTGTTATGTTCGTACCTTTAAATCGTTGTTTCTTTTTTTGCCTTTTTTTGACACCTTTTTTGCAACTTTTGTGTTATTTTCTACTCAGAATCACGAGCTCTTTCGATCCTAATGGGATAAAAATATGCGCCAAGGTTTTTTTCCTATTGTGTTACCATTTCCCCATATACTTTGTATAGCGGTAACAAAAAGGAAAGTTTGAAAAATTTATGGAAATTTTGGGACACTTTTTTCTCCTATTAGGATGAAAAGAGCTCGTGATCCTGACTAGAAATAACACAAAAGTGGCTAAATAGGTCACATAAAAAAATGGCAAAAAAAAGAAACACTATTAAACGTAAACTTTAAAAAAATTTTTTAAAAAAATTAAAAAATGTGAAAAATATAATCATATAAGATTTTTCGCCTTCTGGCTCAGGGAACCGCCTTAAGAGTGGCCAATTACTTATAAACACAGGGAAGGGATTTTTTAAAGGGATAATGATACTTCAATACAGAAAGCGCATGCCAAAACGTCCAATTTACAATAGGTCTTATTAAAATAGGCTTAGAGTAGAAAATTGAAAGCACAGTAATGCATACGAGAACATTTTTGTCCGAAATTCACAATAAGCCGTGCCTTGTGTGCTCATGCCACATGTAACACTGAACTGACCGCCGGCGAACTTTACGTGTAACAAGGCATTTTGATACGTATACGAAGACGAAGTCACCACACATAGCCGCAATTATGCATATGAAATCCTTCGTGAGCTGCCAGCAAACTAGAATACCTATGGAAGCCTGACTACTGTTCAATAAACCGCCCAAGTGCGAGTCGGACTCGCGCGGACTCGCGTACCGAGGGTTCCGTACTTTTTAGTATTTGTTGTTATAGCGGCAACAGAAATATCTATGACGGTTCATGAGATACAGCCTGGTTACAGACGGACAGACGGACAGCGGAGTCTTAGTAATAGGGTCCCGTTTTTACCCTTTGGGTACGGAACCCTAAAAATGAGCCTAATCGTACAAGCCAATTGAAGCCTTATTGTTAAGGCAGTTCCATCGGTTTGCTGCTATCACTGTCACATTTCGCAAGAAAGAACGGGAAAGACCATGCGCGCCAAGTGTCAATTTCGATCGAATTTTGTCGATTTTTATTTATTTTAAAAACATTGCCTTACAATATCGAAATTCAATAGCTGTCAAATTACTATTTAAGTTAAGATTGATTTTTCTTCTTTTTTTGTTTATAGTGTTACATAATAAATAGCCGAGTAAAGTTTGATTAAAAGTCCGAGTTAGAGGTTACTTTGGGAATTAGCTGTATCGAGCGAAGTGTCATAATTCGTGTATCGGAAGCTATGTTATTAAAGACAATATAATCAAGAACTACATATATTTTTTCCACGTCAATATCAACGTCTTTAGAAAAATATAATCATATAAGATTTTTCGCCTTCTGGCTCAGGGAACCGCCTTAAGAGTGGCCAATTACTATGAAGTGCCAGTAACTGTAGCAGTCACCCTATACGCAATTGTGTGGTGACCGTCGTCTTATATCGTCGTATTGTGGACGTTAACCCCCTTATTCATAAACGTCTACTAAAGTTAACAAGCCGCTAATAATAGTTTGTCCCTTTCCGACGTATTGGTGTGATGGAAAGGGACAAACGATTATTAGTGGCTTGTAAACTTTAGCACAGAATAAGTAATAGTATTATCATACAGAACGGCCACGCACCGCCCCGCCCCGACTCGAATGCCCTCGCCCCGCGACAGCAGATTGACGGCCGTTTGCCGGCCGCTCAGTACAATTTTTAAGCAACTTACTCACACTATGACGCATGCCGCGTGTATAGTTAATGCTATCTCTACTGAGCTCGTTCACTTACTTACTAACAATGGCATTATGTTAAACAAAAGCCATTATGTCTTTTGTACCTGAGCGCGTGGCCTTTGTGCCTGAGGCTCCCACACAATAGCCACGCGATCAGGCACAAAGGCCACGCGCTCAGGCACAAAAGAAATAATGGCTTTTGTTTAACAGAATGCCATTGTTAGTACGTAAGTGAACGAGCTCAGTAGATAGACCGCATACTATACAGACGTGCCGTTCACACATAGAAACGCAAGTGATTTTATGAATAAGGGTAAGCTGTTGCAACTAGGTTCCCTAACGGTCAGCCAAGTGATGATTCCTTACTTGTAGTGTAAGATCCGGCTCCGAGTACCACTGTAAACGTAACTACTGTTAGTCTACTGGTGTCCGCTACGTGGCGTAAGTATACTTAGATAACTAGTGTTATATAAAAAAAACAACTATGAAAACGGATTATATCGCGTATATTGAATTTATAATACATCCCGACATTTCGAACTATTTACAGCGTTCGTGGTCAACGGGTGACTGAGGAAAGAAAAAACTACAAAGTGCAAAAATACCCACATACTAAAAGTAATGAACCCATCATAGACTATAAACTTTAAGGCTGGTTGTACATGCAAAAACGGTTCATAAGGCTAACAACAACACAACTATTTTTAAGTAAAGATATATAAAAACCTCGAACGATGTAAAGGGTTCGAAACGTCGGGATGTATTATAAGCTCAATATACGCGATATAATCCGTTTTCATAGTTTTATTTCATGAGTAACTATCGCGGTAACCGAAGACAATATGTGCCATTTTCAATCGAAAGGGTACTTATTGTCGGTTGTCAATAAGGCGCTATTTCCATATAGCTTCAATTTGAAATCAACTTTATCGACTAGCGACAATTTGGTACCTTTTGGTTGAAAAAGTCACATATAGTGTTATATTTGTTGTGATACGGCTCATTTAGACGGTGCGCGTACTCGC
Source organism: Cydia strobilella (assembly GCF_947568885.1). Lineage (NCBI taxonomy): Eukaryota > Metazoa > Arthropoda > Insecta > Lepidoptera > Tortricidae > Cydia > Cydia strobilella. Next base: position 1,585,942 of record NC_086068.1, on the reverse strand, counting down.
TTGCGATTTAAATTACATTGCGTTTATTTTGGGGCGTTATCACACTAGCGATTTGCGGGGGATTTAAAAGCGAATCGAACGCGCAGCGAGTGCGACGCGGCCGCGCAACGTGTTCGCCGCGCGCAAAGATAGATATAACTCCGTTACTCTATGCCGCGCGGCCGATCTCGTCGCGCGCGTGCAACGATTTAGCTGGGTACTAAGATACTGGAATCATAGAGTAACTTATACTAGAGCGGTACTGTCATAGTAAATTTTGTAACCCCAGTAAATTCACTGCCATCTGTCGACACACTTTAAAACTAAAAATGAAGATTTATAAAAATACGATAAAATGTATTTAAATATGGATAAATGTTTTTTTTTATTCGCATTAATTATTTTTATGATTTTGACCCATGTTCTTTCACTGATATGCGTTAAAATTGTTAAATAACAAACGAAACCGTCAACGCCATCTATACGACAGTAGGCCAAAGTAGCGCCCTCTGAACGAGAATCAAATTTTCTTGATTTTCGAGGCACGTTTTTTCCTTAGACTGTATCCATCTATTACGGAGTTATATCTATCTTTGGTCCATAGTAAAGATGTGTCTGTCCATAGTAAAAAAGATTTGTTCCGATATATTTTGCCATATTGATCACTATTTGATGCCGACTATGGATTACATTGGTTAAAACTCCTGATAAAGTCGTCGTCAATAGAACTTGCAAATAATGTAAACGAATATGACAGTTTTTGTTAGCGTTTGACATATGGATGGTATAGAAAGGATGCCAATCTCTTATGGCAGAATTGTTGCAAAAGTGACCGCTTTCAGCTTTAAATAATAGTTCCTAATCTCTCCGGTGGCGCTAGTAAGGCTCTGGGACATGAGTATAACATGGACCACATAAGGCAACAAATAACCCGACCAAGTTACGTAGGTTGTTTTTGGTAGTATTTCGGTGTATGGTGGCGCCGCCTAATTACTGTTTTTTGATGGACACTTTTCATACATAGAGATTTGGCTCCTTTATATAGTCTCCATGGTTTGACACATAACCTAACTTTTTTACGAAGGTTATTTTCGTTGAAATATTAATAATTAACATTTAATTTAACTAAAAATGTATATATATAAAATATATAAGTATATAGACTGTTGATAAGGTCATGGTTGTCCTTTTAAAGAGCGAGATTACGAAGTAATGAAGGTAAAATGGTTTGTTAACATTATTTGCAAGTTCTATTGACGACGACTTTAACCTCGTAAGGCCCACCGTACAAAGTTTCCCTATTTTTAATTTGAACCTTATTGTATAGAAGGTTAGGGTGAATTTCGTTTGTTTTAGAAAACAATGAAACAGGAGAAATGCTACTTAATTCGGTTAGTGTAAGGTTCAAATTAGATTGAAACAGAGTGTACATTGTAATGCACATTGGGCCTTACGAGGTTAAAGATGAACGAAATAAATGCGTATGAATGAAACGTCCATGGGAATTCAAAAACAGTTTACAGTCACAGAAAGTTATTTCGTAAATGTTAAAGGCCAGCGTGTGCATACGCTATTGACGCAAGGGCCTGACACTCTTTGATAGAGAAAGATAGTCTTATTGCGATTCCTATAAGAGGAAAGAGAAAATAGTGCCATGTTTTGTCCTTATCACCGACCGGGTGGCATCATAGGTAGGAGGCGATGGCGAAATACCGAAATTTATGAGTGAAAGAGAAAAAATCCTATGCTGTTCAAATTTTATATGAATGTTCTTTCTCTTACCCCCGGTCGGTCGGTGGCGCGTCTATAACTACTTGTATATACTATGTCTATGTATTGAAACGTAGGTATCGTACAAGGTACAAGGTGTTCACTTAGTGGCTTAGCGCCCAAATTCCGCATTAATATCGGAATACGCGGAAAAGGTTGGAGCAGTGCGTAGCGTGTTAACATTTAAAAATATGATTTATCAAAAAACTTAATCCGCATTATCTTCTTTACTAAAATAAAAAAATATTATAGATTTTCAACTTTTCACAAAAACAAAACGGAAATTTGCTGCTGGACACCTGCAAAACCAGAGCTCAGTCACGGGAATGGCTGTTTAGAATTAGGATATACATGTGGCATTCTTAAACAAGAGGGTACTTATTGTCGGTTGTCAATAAGGAGCTATTGCCATATAGCTTTAATTTGAAATCAACCTTATCGACATGCGACAATGTGGTACCTTTTGGTTGAAAACGTCACAAATAGATACGCATTTATTCCCTCACCACGATTTATTACACTACATTGCCATCAGGTGGACACCCCAACGCTGCCACCAACAATATTATTTACATATACGTAAAATAATATAAACAGTATTGAAACACATACCTTCTGCCGCGGGCCGAGCCTCCTATTCAGATAGTTGGAAATACTTTTCATAATACTCTTCCGCCGTCTCTCTCTCGCCAGCTCCGGGTCTGAGAAAGACGGGGTGACTTGCATTAAGGGGGGCGCGGGGCGGGGAGGCGGAATCTCAGGGGGCGGGGGCGGGATCTCAGGGGGCGGAGGCAAAGGGGGCGGGGTCGGTAAGGCAGGGGGCGGGGGGACAGGCGGAGGCACGTTCAAACAGGGCGATACTTTAGTTCTCCTCGTAGATTTCCTATTCAATCTAGGCCCGCTCCCTAACCGCTCCAAAACTAATCTTCTAACAACCTCTGTCTGTTCCTCTCTTTCTCTCTTTATCTCTTGGACTTTGTCTGTAGTGTTTAAAGGGGTGGGGCTGACTGGCGACACGGAACCAGAGCTAAGCATCAAAGACACTGATAATTCTATGCTTCTAGACGGCGAATCCGTACTTCTCGAGTAGGATAAGTTGATGTTATCGCTCGCAGATCTGCAGATAGCCGGTAAATACACTCTTAAACATGGAGCGAAGCTGTTTGAGTTGTAGATGGGTGCGTTTGGAGATTTTGGAGTTTCGGCCGCCAGCGGCGGAGACTCAGATTCATTTTTTGTGTCTAAAGGTGGCGATACGTCTGAGAGAGATAAGGAATCTATCTTTATATCCGGAGATAGAGAGTCTTTGTTATCATCTTCGCTCTTTTCAGGTTTAGGCACTTCGGTAACTTCGACCTTACGCTCTTCTAAAGGTTCCAGTTCAACAACTTCAGTCACAGCCAAAGTCGGTTTGAAGACCGTTTCAAAACTCCTCTCAATGAAATTCATTGATCTATCATTGCTGGGTGAATATTCAAAGTCATCTACCAATTCCATATACCCTTCGTTGCGTGGTGTAGCTTGGGTCTCAATAGAAGGATCCTGTTCACCTTCATCGGCGAATTCAAAATGCTCCAAAGCGTTAGAATATACCACAGGTTCAGGGCTAGTTTTCCCGCAAACGTGCGAAGAAATCGTTGCGATATTTTTAGCGTCGTGAACCGTTTTTAAACCGCTTAGTTTCCTCGGTTTATTTCTCTTATTGTCTTCTAGACATTCGTCTAAAACAGCACTTTCTGCGGCCCAATCCGATAGCTCAGTTTCTGTCAAAGCTAACGTAGTTGCGTCTCTACAAGATTCTGAAGATTCCGACTCAGCCGCGACGACCGTAGGGCCGGTTTCAGTCGCTGTGCCGGACGCTTTCTCCGTGTCTTCACTGTTAACTATTGTTAAACTGTCTAATTGAATCAATTCCCCGCCCTCATCATGAACTTCGACTCTCGGCACGGATTTAGGGGCCGTTTCCGTGTGCGATGAGTCCGACAATGAATCTGAATCTAATTCCTTTTCTTTCTCTTTAATTGTCTCTTCTCTCCACTCTTTTTTGACCTCTCTAGACAAGAGATCAACTGGAGCATCATCGCAGAGATTTTTAATGATATCCGGCATAGGTTGAGCCTTCTTGTCTTCTGTATGGTAAGCGACTACTGGGCTTTGAGTGGTCGTGGCGGGATGTAATAATTTTTGGAATTCCGTTATAGTGGATCTGAAGGCTTCAAATTTGGTGTCGAGTTGCGAGGTTGAATCTGATTTTCTGACAGCGGGAGGGGATGGTTCTCCGAGCAAGTATCTTCTTTTGAGTTCTAGAGCTCTTTTGGTGGCGAGTCCGCTGGCGGATTTAGTTTTGCTTAGAGGGTATTCTAGAGGGGGCGGGGGTTCGGTGACGAGGATGGCGGGCGGGGTGGGTTGGGGCGCGGATTCCTCGGCGGCGAACTCGCTGTCGGTGGAGACCTCGGTGGCGGAGGACACGTCCTCGTCGCTGGAGGAGCTGTCCTCGGACTCCACCTGTGAGGGGAGCTTTATAATAAACTACGGCCCGGGGGCCGGCTTTTAAAGGCTATACAATCAAGGGAAGAGAAGTAAAGGCATGGCCATGATAAGATCAAAAAGTTTGAAGACTTTGGATTTTAACTGGAACAGGTTTAAGACAAGTGTCGCTTTTAAGTCATGTAGGGTTAGCAGTAAAAGTTGCTAAGCAAGCGAGATGTTCACAAATATCTTGACAAGTCAATGTTCCAAAAATATTTACACGTGTGCACAACTTTGTTGTTAAGAAAAAAAAACGTGGGTAATTAGAGCACCAGCTTAGCTAATTTTATTGCTAATGGTATAGACTATTTTTTGACGTTAGAAATAACATGAATGTAAAAATTTCCACAAAAGTAATACCGTCAACCGGGGTGAATATGGATGGCTGGGGTGAATAGGGACAAAACTTAAAATGTGATTTACCCGACTATTTCTTAAAAAAATACCGACAAAAACTGTATCATAATAAATCTATTATTATTTTCAATTGAATGATACAATTTGTGTGGATATTTTTCAAGAAATTGTCAGGTAAATCACATTTTAAGCTTTTTCCCTATTCACCCCAGCCATCCCTATTCACCCCAGCTATCCCTATCCACCCCGGTTGACGGTAATGTGTAAGTACTCAACACTTTTTTACGTAAATAGTAAACTGATTCTGAAAGTTTAGGAATACCTATTTCTCCTTTTTTTGTTTTTAAAAAATTAAAAGTTACACTTTTTGTCAAATAATAACAAAATATACCTAATTTATGGAATATTATCTAGCTTTTATACCAAATACTTGATTCCTTCAGCCAATTCAATGAAAATAATATAAGTATGATTTTAGCTGAAAACATCGAGTCATTTTAATTTATCACAATTCTTAAATAGCAAACAAGGCAATAAAGATCAATTTCCTTTACGCTATACTCTAATTAAGTATGAATTTATCATAAACAGCGTCAAGGGAAAATGAGCTTTATTCGATAGAAAAGTGCGCCGCAGGCATTCACACTAACTTATCGCCCTTCGTGATGGCAAATCAAACTCTCGCTGCAAGCTAATACATATGCTCTCTGTCACACTTACCTAAGGCGGCTAGGTGTGTTGGACCCGGGTATGTCCTTAAATGGACCCGGGTATGTCCTTAAACTACGTCCAAAAGAGAGCTATGGGCACTGTAAATGACATCTCGCTTTGTGTGGTAGGGCACAGGACAGCGGATGTCATTCCAGATCTAGAGCAGAGCCCAACTGGGGAGGTACCTCCACCTTACAGAAAATCGCAGCCAAATAACACTAGACCCTACTCATAGTGTTGTGTTCCTGCCGGTAAGTAAGGTTGCCAGAGCTCGAGGGAGAGGAGTGTTAGGGTCGGCAACGCGCATGTAACTCCTCTGGAGTTGCAGGCGTACATAGGCTATGGAGACTGCTTAACATCAGGCGGGCCGTAAGCTTGTTTGCCACCGACGTAGTATAAAAAAAAAACTACGCATTCGCGTGCAGCGAGTGTTATATTTTACTATAGATCCAATATCGCTCGAATATGTGTCGTTTTCAAGCAAAAGGTACCACTTTATCGCTAGCCATAAGGGAGCTCTGACAGGTTATTCGTATAAACTAGAAAATTTCTTCCTTATGTTAAGCGACAATGTGGTAACTTTTACTTGAACACGTCAATCTCCTATAAGATTTCGGCGTAATGTCAAGCGATTTCGAACCCAACCCACGCGTATAATACATAAATACAGTAAGGGCCTGTTTCACAATGTCCAAGTAAAGTCCTGAATAAGCTACTCGTCACTTATCTGACGAATAAAGTCATCGTTGGCGTTTCACAATCTCCAAATAAGCTTCATCTGCTGGATAAAGTGCTTTTTTTTGTAGGAAATTTTATCTGGCAGTTAATTTATTTGTTAATTAGCTATCCAATACTTTACTTGGACATTGTGAAACAGGCCCTAAGTGTTATAAAAACCCAAAAACAGCATTATTTACACATATATAAACATATATACATCGTTGCTTGTATATACATATTACATATATACATATTTTTATTCGGAAGCAGTTATTATGGCGCTTTATGTGTTTTTTTATTTTGTTATACCGGGTGTTTCCTGTAACAAGAGCATTAAATTAAGCTGTAGGATGTACTCCTCAAACTGATCAACATTTGTTCAGCAACTTTTAAAAATAACTTGTGTTTTGATTTTCATTACACTTTAAAGTTTATTCTAAGATGCAATGTATTGCAAAATTTGTTATGTTTAAAGGGTGACAGGCAACGTCAAACACACAGATGGCAGCGTACATTGAAAATAATATTTAATTAGTATGAATATCAGTAAGGCAGAATATCAGTGCTTCACTCAATAGAGTGGAGCGTATAGCCGAGTCGGAACCCATTTGTTGTTGCTGCAATGCACACAGCGTACAGCTAACCACTAAAAACTAATTTTTCGTGTTTAAGTAATTTTTGTTAATTTAACTTAAGTACATAAGTTTTGTTCTGACTGCAATGTACCTATTTATAAAATTGTGTGTTTTTGCAGCATCCAAATCATAGAGTAACTTATACTAGAGCGTTACTGTCATAGTAAATTTTGTAACCCCAGTATATTCACTGCCATCTGTCGACACACTTTAAAACTAAAAATAAATATTTATAAAAATACGATAAAATGTATTTAAATATGGATAATGATTTTTTTATTTGCATTAATTATTTTTATATGATTTTGACCCATGTTCTTTCACTGGTATGCGTTAAAATTATAAATAACAAACGAAACAGTCAACGCCCTCTATACGAGTGTAGGCCAAAACTAGTGGCGCCATCTGATCGAGAATCAAATTTTCGTGATTTTCGAGGCACGTTTTTTCCTTAGACTGTATCCATCTATTACGGAGTTATATCTATCTTTGATCCAAATAAACGTTTTATCTATCTATCTATCTAAAAAGGTATAATCTGAAAAATTTCATAATTTTAAAAAGTTGCTGAACAAATGTTGGTCAGTTTGAGGCGTACAGCTTCCAGTTTAATTTATTGCTCCTGTTACAGGAAACGCCGTGTATATTTGTGACGTTTTCAACCAAAAGGTACCACATTGTCGCTTCTCGATAAGGTAGATATCTAATTGAATCTATATGGAAATATCGCTTTACTGACAAGCGACAATATGTACCCTTTTGGTTGAAAATGGCACAAATAAGGTCGCAAGGCACAAAATATCAAGTCTCCAGGACGGTAGTTAGTGTGGTCACACTACACTCACCGCGGCCGCCGCCAGTGTTAGCGGAGCGCGTACGGATGATACGGCAGGAAATGCACCTTAACGTGGTCAGATTAGAGTTGAATTTCGAACGCTTGTAAACGAATAGGGGTGGCTACGCGATGGAATCATGTTTATATGGTTCCGTACCCAAAGGGTAAAAACGGGACCCTATTACTAAGACTCCGCTGTACGTCTGTCTGTCCGTCTGTCACCAGGCTGTATCTCATGAACCGTGATAGCTAGACAGTTGAAATTTTCACAAATGATGTATTTCTGACGCGTGTGGACTGTAAAGAGCGACGGTCAACCACGACGCTCGGTCGGGGTTCGGACACGCGAACTAGATGCATTTGCGTCTTCTATGGTATATTTATTTCTGTGTTACTGACCCTGACCACGTATCGCATACCGTCCACAGGCATATTTATAATTAATGTATGTAATTAATTGATGGATGAATGCCTATAAGGGCGGCGGCACACGGACGACTGAGCGCACCTCTCCACCGCTTCCTTGGGCGAGCCGGGCAGGGGCAGACTACCCATTTAGAAAAAATTGTTTTAGACCTATTTTCGACCGTTCTTATAAGTCTTCAAGTTTCTACCCACTTATGTAACCAAATTTAGAATTATTTTAATTTATTACGATTGACGGAAAACGGAAATACATTTTCAACCAAAAGGGTACTTATTGTCGCTTGTCAGTAAGGCCAAAGATAGATATAACTCCGTAATAGATGGATACAGTCTAAGGAAAAAACGTGCCTCGAAAATCAAGAAAATTTGATTCTCGTTCAGAGGGCGCTACTAGCATTGGCCTACTGTCGTATAGATGGCGTTGACGGTTTCGTTTGTTATTTAACAATTTTAACGCATATCAGTGAAAGAACACGGGTCAAAATCATAAAAATAATTAATGAAAAAAAAATCATTTATCCATATTTCAATACATTTTATCGTATTTTTATAAATCTTCATTTTTAGTTTTAAAATGTGTCGACAGATGGCAGTGAATTTACTGGGGTTACAAAATTTACTATGACAGTACCGCTCTAGTATAAGTTACTCTATAGTAAGGCGCTATTTCCATATAGCTTCAATTAGAAATCAACTTTATCAACAAGCGACAATGTGGTACCTTTTAGTTGAAATGTCACATATGTCTTTGATAGGTATTTCCGTTTTTCGCTTTAAGTTATATTTGATAGCTTTATAAGTTAGCTTTGATTTGTTTTTGTGATTTTTTTTGTTGTTTTTAAGTTTAAACTATTGATGTTATGATGTTTATATTTAGTGAAATGTAATTTTATTTTATGTGCTCTGTAAGTGTAATTATCTTTATCAATAAATATATGAATATGAATATGGAAAAAAAATAGTTTTACACCTATGCAGTAACAAATTCTGTTTTAAAGCGATAAGACCGCCTCTTGCTACCTTTTATTTAGATTATTCTGTTATTAGCATAGAGTAACTTATACTAGAGCGGTACTGTCATAGTAAATTTTGTAACCCCAGTAAATTCACTGCCATCTGTCGACACACTTTGAAACTAAAAATGAAGATTTATAAAAATACGATAGAATGTATTTAAATATAGATAAATGTTTTTTTTTTATTTGCATTAATTATTTTTATGATTTTGACCCATGTTCTTTCACTGATATGCGTTAAAATTGTTAAATAACAAACGAAACAGTTAACGCCATCTATACGACAGTGGGCCAAAACTAGTGGCGCCCTCTAAACGAGAATCAAATTTTCTTGATTTTCGAGGCACGTTTTTTCCTTAGACTGTAAACATCTATTACGGAGTTATATCTATCTTTGGTTATTAGCATAGAGGTTATTAGGTTTGTTTTCTTTGGGTGCAGTAAATAGTATTTAATTTACTTGGTGGGCGTTTGCGGCTGATGATTGATTGATGATTTTTAGATATATTATAGAAATCGGATCATTTTATAAATTATGTTGAAAAATAATTTTTGAATTGTGTTCAATTGTGAACAGGAAAGCTTAATTTATAACTCTTTGGCAACATTAAATATTTCGTATATTTTACTTTGGTATATTTTTTATTCCTACATTTATTTTGAGATTCATAATTCAGTCATATATATAGTTATAATTATCACGTCTGTAGCTTCAATTAGTAACTATTATTTTGCAACGTGTTTAAGTTTGTATGTTTCTTGCTGTTTAACAATTTTCAAATCTTTTCAGTGCATAATAGACTTTTTCGCTTTAATTAACTTTATTCTTTTAAAAGAATAAATAAAAGCACTATGTAGGATTGTTTGAACAGTTTGAAGTAATTCAATTTTATAATTCTGATACAATTATGCTCAATAAAGCTAGCTATTATGTACATATTAATTTATAGGTATATTGTATTAATTCGAAACAGACTTTTGTGTTTTTATTAATTAATGAGAACCTTTAAGCACTTTTAAATATTTTTACTTATTTTTTTTTATAGCTGCATTAGTTTTTATTAAGTTTATTTCTGTTGTAGTCTTTTTAAGTTTATAACTTTAATTATGTTAATTTGTATGATTCGTGACTATTCATACAAAGCTATTTATAAGTCGGCTGTTTGATTTTTTTACAATTATTTTTTCAGCGTAGATTTTTAATTATGTTGATTTTTATTGTTTTAGCCAGAGCTTTTGAGCCATTTTTTTTTATCAGTAAAAGCCCTATCGATTATTATCTATAATTTTGATAGCTATTTTACATTGAGAAGCTAAATGTATTTAATAATGACTGAAACAGAATACGGTAGGTATAATATTTTTTTAGTATTTTTTTATCAGGAGCGCAATTTTATTGTCTATAAATTGGATTAGATACTTAATATTTTCTTTTAAAATCTTATTTAACATATTTAAACATGTTATAAACATATATAGCTTTATTTATTGTATAATAATTACTAAACTATAAATTAATAATAGTTAAGCAAGCTCCAAATGTGCTTAGAAATTTTTAAATTGTATCGGTTTTTTATTTTCTGGTTAGTGTAAAACAGTCGCGCACCGTTAACCCCGTTTATAACATGTTTAAATATATTAAATAAGATTTTATAACAAAATATTATGTATATAGACAATAAAATAAGAGCTCCTGATTAAAAAAAAAAACAAAAAATTATAAGATATAATAAGATAGAGCGGTACTGTCATAGTAAATTTTGTAACGACTTTAAATTCACTGCCATCTATCGACATACTTTAAAACTAAAAATGAAGATTTATAAAAATACGTTAAAATGTATTTAAATATGGATAAATGATTTTTTTATTTGCATTAATTATTTTTATATGATTTTGACCCATGTTCTGTCACTGATATGCGTTAAAATTATAAATAACAAACGAAACGGTGAACGCCCTCTATACGAGAGTAGGCCAAAGCTAGTGGCGCCAGAATCAATTCGTGATTTTCGAAGCACGTTTCTTCCTTAGACCGTATCCATCTATTACGGAGTTATATCTATCTTTGCCTCCGGTAATGTTTCAGTCATTATTAAATACGTTTATCATCACGATGTAAAAATAGCTATCAAAATGATAGACAAAATGATGATTTTATTTTAGATGTTATTATTTTTTGCTCTCAATATTTCCCCTATCCCCCCCCCCCTGCCCCTCTGCCCCCCCCCCCCTGCCCGGTCACGCGACTGCGCAGCGCGGTACCTCGCTGCTGTCGGTGGGGGGCCTCGCGTCTGCGGGCACCTCGCGGCGTCTCGCCTCACGCGCCAGGCGCATGCGCGAACACGACTCGCCGCCAGATGACTCCGCGCCTGTAATGGAGCATGGAGACTGTATAAAGGAGCCAAATCTCTATGTATGAAAAGTGTCCATCAAACAGTAATTAGGCGTCGCCACCATACACCGAAATACTACCAAAAACAACCTACGTAATTTGGTCGGGTTATTTGTTGCCTTATATGGTTCATGTTATACTCATGTCCCAGAGCCTAACTAGCGCCACCGGAGAGATTAGGAACTATTATTTAAAGCTTAACGCGGTCACTTTTACAACAATTCTGCCATAAGAGATTGCGATCCTTTCTATACCATCCATATAATGGAGGATCGAAATTAATCACATTTATTCAGCAAATAGACCACAGGGGCACTTTTACATGTCAATTTTTACAAACAATAAAATTAACCCAATATTACAAAAAAAAACCAATTACGTAATATAAATGTCAAATTACACAAAAAAAGCTAATAAAAAATATACAAACAACAGAAGTACTAACATTATTTAGAGATGTATAAGTCTCTATTTAATTATTATTTTTATGATTTTGACCCATGTTCTTTCACTGATATGCGTTAAAATTGTTTAATAACAAACGAAACCGTCAACGCCATCTATACGACAGTAGGCCAAAGCTAGTAGCGCCCTCTGAACGAGAATCAAATTTTCTTGATTTTCAAGGCACGTTTTTTCCTTAGACTGTATCCATCTATTACGGAGTTATATCTATCTTTGCATATACTAAGTGAGTGGAGCTCCATATCTCTCCTGTTTCTAACATGAGGCTATATTCTTACTCACCCTCGGGTCCGGTGGACAGGTCGTCGTATCCGGACGAGTCGTCCGAGTATAACGCCGGACGGATGTGCGGTAACGCGTCCGGGGAGCGTCCGCCGGACCGGTCCGACGCCGCGTCCGTGTACTCGTCCGAGCTAGACTCGTCTTCGTCGCTGTCGGATAAAACATTTTATGTTACTAAGAACAATACTTTTTTGTAGTGTCCACAGATTTTGTATATATGACGTTTTCAAGTATAAGGTACCACATTGTCGCTTACCATAAGAACGAGATTTGCTTGTATCTTTATGCGTCCTTATGGCAAGCGACAATGTGGTACCTTTTTCTTAAAAACGACACATTTATCTCTTTATTTCATTAACAATACAGTAATAAGTATTAATTTTTAAGCAAGCTTCGAGATTAATAATACGTTTATCAAGTCTCCGATAACTTAACATTATTAATTTATTAAGTAAGGAAAATCATGCAAGTCACTCTGATCCTACTTACTTATATTTCTCGACGGTAGTAGGTTTGTTCAAAAACTGATGAGACAATACAGTATTGTTTCTGAATATTTTTTACATGCTAACTTAGATTAGGTAAGTATTAGGTAACTAACTAGGTAGGTACACTAAAGAATACAGCCATCACTAAAAATGACAAAGCGAGATTACAATTCAGAATATTAAAGGAAATGACCCCCGTTCTGAGTCATGGCTTGTCCAAGTCTCCATCGCCATGCAGCGCTCAACCGATATAACAAATATAGAAAACATTAAAACTACCTATTAACTAAACAAAATAAAAATAATATTAAGAAATATATAAATTAGGAAAACAATACAAAAATTAATCATTAATTCAAGTAAGGTAAAAGCCGCCTTGAGCTTTGCTCCAAGCCCCCAAATTACTACCCCATAACGCGATATACCATGACACTACCCAAAGTAAAGTAACCCAAAAAATAAGTGCATTCCCGTTGCCAGGGAGATTGTGAGATTATACTGAACAACGTTTACTATGGGACCAACCACGAAATCACGGTTTTTTTTTACCCCTCATAGAAAATGGACCAGCCAAAATGTATGAAACAGCCAAATTTTTTTTTTCGCGATTTCGGAGTTGGTCCCATAGTAGAAGTTGCTCAGTATAATATCAAAAACTCCCTGGGAACGGGAATGCACTTATTTTTTAGTTATCTCTGTCTAACCTGAGGCCGGGGGCGGCGCTCGTCTCGCTCTGCAGACAGTTGCGATCGGTCCACTCATCCTCGTCTATCTCCCTCGCTCCATCTGACAGCTCGATGCTGATCCGCTCGGGGGTTGGGGTGGGGGTGGGGGGCTCGGGGGCGGCGCCCGCGTGCCGGAGGCACACTAGGCGGCTGCCGTAACGCTCCATCGCGTAACTCCTATATAAAAATAATAGATGAATGAATATCACAGGACAATCTTACACAAAAACAAAAAAAATCTTAAAGATTTCGCAAAAAAGTCTTGTTTTGCTGGGAAAATTCCGGGCTCTGTAGGCGCAAATTTCGTCAGTTATCGCCTCCCGGGCGAAAACTCGTATAGCGGTTAACGGCTATGTATGATGAACCCTCGTGAACGTCAGCTGCCGCTCCGTTGGTAGGTTCAGGAATGGCAGCCACCGAAACGCGTAACACGGTCTTTCCACCGCGACACAACCGGCTGACGATTTGTTTTATTAACACACAGCATCTAAACTATCATCTGTCAAAGTATCAAACGGGAGGCGATGGTGCCGATGTCTGAAAAGAATTTTCTTTTTACATCTTCATGTGACCAGCTGACGGTCTTTCCACAGCGATACAATCGGCTGACGATTTTGTTTATTCACAATATGACTGACTGATGACTCAATTTTTTTTATAGACTATTTGTTGCCATTCCTCAACCCACCAACGGAGCGGCAGCTGACGTTTACGAGGGTTCATCATACATAGCCGTTAACCACTATACGAGTTTCGCACGGGGGGCGATTGGTCATGGAATTTTTTTCCTGGTCCGCGGTCTATCATTTTTACATAGTATAACCATAGAGTAACTTATACTAGAGCGGTACTGTCATAGTAAATTTTGTAACCACTGTAAATTCACACTTTAAAACTAAAAATGAAGATTTATAAAAATACGATAAAATGTATTTAAATATGGATAAATGTTTTATTTTATTTGCATTAATTATTTTTATGATTTTGACCCATGTTCTTTCACTGATATGCGTTAAAATTGTTAAATAACAAACGAAACCGTCAACGCCATCTATATTTATATTAAATTGAAGAAATGGCTAATTGACAAAGCCTTTTATGACTTACAAGAATTATTGGAAATGTAGAATATAATATGATATGACTTTTGTAATTACATTTCTGAACATAATTTTACTTTTATTGTTTCGATGTAGAAATAAATTGAAATTTTAATTGTTATTCTACTACATGTAATTGTATTTTGTATTTTGACGTGTAATATATGTGTATATTAACAAGTTTGAGAACAAATACAATTATTTTATTAAATATTTTGATTTGTGTTTTTTTTTAAAGTAGTCACACTACTATATATTAATTAAAAACTGTAATAGATGTCATATATTAAAGAAAAAGTGACGAAGCCCTCCAGTGGTGAAGGCCGGATTCGAACCGGCGTCTTTAGCTTTAGTAAGAGCTATACTCAGTAACCTGACAATACTTAAAAACAAAATGCCATATAATACACTCCGTCTAATATACATGGCCATGGCTGACTCGGTGATAAACTATGGAATATCTAGCTATGGCAGAACCCACAAAAGTCACCTACAGCGAATATATAGTTTACAGTTAAGAATCTTAAAATCCATTGTACCACTAAAAATCAAATATAAACATAAACATAATTATGATAACTTATTCCAACATTGTAGAATAATGAATGTGTATGATAAAGTGAAACTAGCGATAGTATTAGAATATAGACATAAATTGGAAAGTCTGAATAGGTATGACAGGCCAACTAACCTTAGAGTACTGTTAAATAAAAAATATTTCAATATACCAAGTAGCAACAACTATTATGGGCAAAGAGTCTGGTCGAGTTATTTGCCACACATCTTAAATAGTCTTCCTAGAGATATAATAGATAATTTAGAAGAGGGTAAGCCCCATAAAATTAAAATCATGATAAAAAAGCACTGCCTGAATATTTAAGTTAACCTCATAATTGTTAAATATAGCATATTATACCATAGACCATACTTAGCATACAATCTATTAGAATGTAGATTAGGCTAAGTCTGTAAATAGTCTTTGTAATCTTTCTTGAAATAAACAGTTTAAAATTTTTTTTTTTTTTTAAGCTGTCGCGGCTAACGCCATGAACCCCTAGGCCACCCCGCCACTCACCACTGGAGGGCTTCGTCACTTTTTCTTTAACATATGACATCTATTACAGTTTTTAATATGTGTATATTATTAATAAATATGAATATACGACAGTAGGCCAAAGCTAGTAGCGCCCTCTGAACGAGAATCATATTTTCTTGATTTTCGAGGCACGTTTTTTCATTAGACTGTATCCATTCTATTACGGAGTTATATCTATCTTTGGTATAACTGACCCCGGGCGCAGCACAGCCTTGCACACGGCGCAGCGGAAGCACGCACGGTGCAGTTGTAACCCGTCGGCCGTCACGCGCTCGGCGGCGAACACGCGCGTGCCGCACGCCGCGCACTGGACGCCCGCTGACGACGGGCCGCGCCAACTCTTCTTCTACATAACAAATAAATAAACTAAAATAGTACATTTTACAACTAGTGTGAAAAGACATTTCACACGTGTTGTAAACGACGTTTTTTAATACAATTGCGAAAAAATAATAAATTAATATATCATTAGTAGAATCATACCACCAAACCAAACCAAAACCAAAAGTACCTATACAGCCCGCGATACTTGAGCTGGTCGTTCCATCGGTTTGCCGCTGTCACTGTCACATTTCACAAGAAAGAACGGGAAAGATCATGCGCGCCAAGTGTCAATTTTGATCGAATTTTGTCGATTTTTATTTATTTTAAAAACGTTACCTTACAATATCGAAATTCGAAAGCTATGAAATTACTATTTAAGTTAAGATTGTTTTTTCTTCTTTTTTTGTTTATCTTCTCTTCTTCTTTTCCTGTTACCCCCTGCTGGGGTGTAGGGCCCGAATCTTGTCTTTCCATTGACTACGGTCTTGGGTTTTTGTTTATAGTATCACATAATAAATAATCGAGTAAAGTTTGATTAAAAGTCCGAGTTAGAGGTTACTTTGGGAATTAATTGTATCGAGCGAAGTGTCATAATTCGTGTATCGGAAGCTGTTATTAAAGATAATATAGTCAAGAACTACATATATTTTTTCCACGTCAACGAATATCAACGCCTCTTAGAAAAACATGATCATATAAGGAGATTTTTCGCCTTCTGGCTCAGGGAACCGCCTTATGTTGCGCGCGGCCAATACCATCAACCTTCACGCGTTCCGTTAAAGTTGAATATATATATATTTTTAATATTATACATATAACTCTTACCTCTTCTTTAGGTTGAATTTTAGCGTCCGGTTCTTCCTTTTTAACAAATTTGGTAGCTAGGTTGGCGACCTAGAAAAAAAAACTTTGATGACAAATATATAATTTTAAACAATTTCGTTCGTAGCGGGGTGGGCCGTGGCCATTCTGTATGATATATTGCTAATAGGGTAAACTCCTACTAGTCAAATCAGCTTCTTTTTAGGGTTTTTAGAACTGTCAAAACGATTTGTCAATATGGAATTTATATGAAACATTACACAATTACTCATCTACTTTTTATATATCTATCCGATTTATTAAATAGAACTTGCGTTTAAAAATAACTGCTATCTATGTTGTTCTAATAATTATCTGGTGCTTTATTTTATACATGGTGTGAAATAATTTATTTTACAGTACATATGGTGCTACTTTCTCGCACTACTGCGTAAAGTGCACTTTTTGTGCATATATCGAAAGTTTAAAGGGCCATATGTACTGTAAAACGTTGTTCGATACACGTGCGAATAGGCAATTCGCAATCGAATTTCCTCTTTTCCGCAATTGTATCGTAAATAACTATTACAGTACATATGGTGCTACTTTCTACTTTACCGCACTAGTGCGATAATCAGCACATTAACACATTACGTATAGTCCGACAAGAAATTGTAGAATATAAAAAGTGGCAATACTGTAGTGTAGTTCCTTTCAAAAAATTGAATTTTCTGGAGAAAAGCACAGTTGAGAACTGTCAACCATCTAAGCAAATGGAAATGTCGCGTAGAGCGATGGCGGACATAAGCGGCAGGGATTAATCCGAACTAAAGTTACCTTAGTTAGTTAGTAGTTCGCATAGGAGGTGCAGGCGCGCACTGCTTGCCCTTAGAGCTGGTCAAAGACTCCTAGTCTTACTAAGATGGCATATAGTCGAGAAATTGTGACGGGTACCGCCGTGGCGAGGTGGCCTAGGGGTTCATGGCGTTAGCCGCGATAGCTAAAGACGCCGGTTCGAATCCGGCCTTCACCGCTGAAGGGCTTCGTCACTTTTTCTTTAAAGCCGTTCCATCGGTTTGCCGCTGTCACTGTCACATTTAGCCAGAGAGAACGGGAAAGATCATGCGCGCCAAGTGTCCATTTTGATCGAATTTTGTCGATTTTTATTTATTTTAAAAACGTTACATTACTATATCGAAATTCGAAAACTATGAAATTACTATTTAAGTTAAGATCGTTTTTTCTTCTTATTTTGTTTATAGTATCACATAATAAATAACCGAGTAAAGTTTGATTAAAAGTGCGAGTTAGAGGTTACTGTGGGAATTAATTGTATCGAGCGAAGTGTCATAATTCGTGTATCGGAAGCTATGTTATTAAAGATAATATAGTCAAGAACTACATATATTTTTTCCACGTCTACTAATATCAACGCCTCATAGAAAAACATGATCATATAAGGAGATTTTTCGCCTTCTGGCTCAGGGAACCGCCTTAATATATGATATCTATTACAGTTTTTAAAGTTACCTTCTTAGTGCCGTGGTCCGGGCGACCGGAGTCCTTCAATTTCTGATCGAGCTTGTGCAGAGTTTCGTCTATTTCACCCCACCTCTCCTCGTTGTCGCCCTCTTTTAGACGTTTCTGGCGGCCTAAGAACTGCGAATAACAAAATGTATATGTACATCGGCAAAAATATCGATACAGACAAATGGCTCAAAAATGAACTTTATTGTCTAAGGTCACAGGGCGGACACGCTTATAGATAAAAAATCACTTGCGTTTCTATGTGCGAACGGCACGTCTGTACACGCGTCATGCGTCATAGTGTAAGTTGCTAAAAAACAGTACTGAGCGGTCGGCAAACGGCCGTCAATCTGCTGTCGCGGGGCGAGGGCATTCGAATCGGGGCGGGGCGGTGCGTGTCCGTTCCGTATGATAATACTATTACTTATTCTGTGCTAAAGTCTAAGAGCGTACACATATGTGACGTTTTTAACCAAAAGGTACCACATTGTCGCTTGTCGATAAGGTTGATTTCAAATTAAAGCTATATGGAAATAGCGCCTTACTGACAACCGACGATAAGTACCCTTTTGATTGAGAATGGCACATATTTTTGAAACTGGGAACGAATATACAGGTTGGACAAAAAATAAGTGCATCCCCGTAGCCAGGGAGGTTTAGGGATTATACCGAGCAACTTTTACTATGGGACCAACCACGAATTCGCGATTACATTACATTTGCTGTTAAGATTGGTTACGTCAGTCACCTGAGAGCACACCCATGTAGCAAAGTAACGTCAGCGACGTCATAATGACGTAATTATGGCGTCACAATGACGTCGCCGACGTCATAATGACGTATAAATGCTGTTAGGGCACCAGCGACACTCAGCGGTAGAAAGCAGTTGCTCTAACCGAAAACGGCTAGGAGATGATCTGTGTGTCACGGAAATTATGTTATTAAAATTCACCTGTTCTCTGTCCCACTTCGGCACGCGCTCGGCTGCCCTCGGCTCCGGTCGGCCGAGCTTGTTTTCCAGTATCTTGCGTTCTATCTCCCTCACGTTCCAGTCGTCTCGCTCTATCTTGCCAACGGATCTGAAAGGAAATGATTGTTAACTTGAACCTTGTCAAAGTTTGTTCACGCAATGAAATTTTGCATTTTATCCACAAGAGTGGCAAAGTATCCTGATCCAAACGGGGTCCCTTTGTTTGACATAATTATTGAAAGTCATAATGTAATGATTGTCATATTATCATTAGTCATAATTCTGAAACCGTTAACTTTTCAGGATTTTCCTCAGGTTATCCTATAGATAGGTTAGGTTAGGTTTGTTTTATGGCAATCCTGAAAAATTATGCGTTTCTGAGAAAAACGAAATTATGACTAACGACAATGTGGACAAACAATACATTATGACTTAAAACTATATGGGAAACAATAGAGACCGGAGGCAAACTTTGTGTTGTTCCCTCATATTTGTTGGTAAAATTACCTTTTAATAAATATTACCATAGAGTAACTTATACTAGAGCGGTACTGTCATAGTAAATTTTGTAACCCCAGTAAATTCACTCCCATCTGTCGACACACTTTAAAACTAAAAATGAAGATTTATAAAAATACGTTAAAATGTATTTAAATATGGATAAATTATTTTTTTATTTGCATTTTTTATTTTTATATGATTTTGACCCATGTTCTTTCACTGATATGCGTTAAAATTATAAATAACAAACGAAACTGTCAACGCCCTCTATACGAGAGTAGGCCAAAACTAGTGGCGCCCTCTGATCGAGAATCAAATTTTCGTGATTTTTCGAGGCACGTTTTTTCCTTAGACTGTGTCTATCTATTACGGAGTTATATGTATCTTTGGTAAAATTAAGTTTTAATAAATATTTAATAACAGTTGTAGTACATTTTACAGTAGTACGGATATTTCCTGAGATGAATAATTTTGTGTTTCAGTCGGGTTTAACCGCCGTACCTTGAAACTATTGTATCTTATCTTACTTTATCCAAAGATAATATACAGGATAGAGGGGTACTGTCATAGTAAATTTTGTAGTCACAGTAAATTTACTGCCATCTATCGACACACGATTAAAACTATAAATAAAAATATCAAAAAATTTATATATGTATGGATAAATATTTTATTTATTTATATTTATTATTTTTATATAAGTTTCACCTATGTTCTTTCACTGATATGTGTTAAAATTGTTAAATAACAAACGAAACCGTCAACGCTGTCTAAACGAGAACAGGCCAAATATGTTTTTTTTATTTTATTTTATTTTATTTTGAAATAGGAGGCAAACAAGCAGACGGATCACCTGATGGTAAGCGATTACCGCCGCCCATGGACACCCACAACACCAGAGGCGTTGTACCTAAGTGTGTTGCCGGCCTTTAAGATGGGAGTACGCTCTTTTCTTGAAGGTTTGAAGGTATTGGTGGTAGCGTCATCTGTGCGAGAATCAATCTTCTTTCTTGATTTCCGAGCCACGTTTTTTCTTAGACTTTATTCATCTTATACGCAGTTATATAGGTTTTTGCTTTATCTAATTAATGCAAACGGTGGAAATAGTTATTTACGATACAAGTGTGGAAAAGAGGAAATTTGTTTGAAATTGTTTGAAATTTGTTTTAAATCGACACGAGTTGCGAATTACCTATTCGCACGTGTATCGTACAACGTTTTACAGTACATATGGCCCTTTAAACTTTCTACATATGCACGAAAAGTGCTCTTTACGCACTAGCGCGAGAAAGTAGCACCATATGTACTGTAAATACCTTTTTTTATTTTTTATTTATTAAAGTTCTAAACATTAAATAAATCGCAGAGTTTCATGTTTCTTAACTGCTAAGCCAGAAATGGCTTGTTAAGGCCCCATTCGCACGAGAGCTTAAAAATGTGTTGCGTGTGCGACGCACCCATAAGTAAGAGCGAGAAAGCGATATCTCTTTCTCGCTCTTACTTATGGGTGCGTGCGTTAATATTCCACACATGTTATATGCTTTTATTTAACTTGCAATGTACCTATGTAAGTATGTATGTAATATGTATGTAACATGTTTGTAAGGGTCAAATCTTGCAAGTTAAATTTGACCCACTTCCCGGTTTCCTATGAAGCTGAAAATTTACATACATATGTAAGTCGGGTGACAATGCAATATTATGGTACCATCGAGCTGATCTGATGATGGAGACTTGAGGTTGTCATAGGAACTCTGTGATAAAACAACGCAACCTAATTGTGTTTGGGGTTTTTAGAATTGTCTCGATGAGTATTAGTTGCCTGTGGAAAGAAAAGTACAGTCAGCAATAAAAGCTTGTACCAAAAATGAAATTTTTGCCAAAAACTTATTTTTAGGGTTCCCTACCCAAAGGGTAAAAACGGGACCCTATTACTAAGACTCCGCTGTCCGTCTGTCTGTCTGTCTGTCACCAGGCTGTATCTCATGAACCGTGATAGCTAGACAGTTGAAATTTTCACAGATGATGTATTTCTGTTGCCGCTATAACAACAAATACTAAAAACAGAATAATATAAATATTTAAATGGGGCTCCCATACAACAAACGTGATTTTTTTGCTGTTTTTTTTTTCGTAATGGTACTGAACCCTTCGTGCGCGAGTCCGACTCGCACTTGGCCGGTTTTTTCTTATAAAACAATCACCTCACCTCATCAAATCCTTAGGTTTGGACGCCTTCGGCGCGCTGACCGGCGCCGCTCCGGAGAGTTCGGCCGCGAGCCTCGCGACGCGCGCGCCGCTGCCCGCCGTGCGCCCGCCCCCGCCCACTATTCGCCCCTCCTCCTATAGCAATACGGGTCAAATTAGCTTGGCTTGGGACAAAGTTGGCAGTAGATTATAACTTTGTTTTGTATCGTCGACACAATAACCAGGGGCCAATTTGACAATTTCTCGAACGATAATAGTCTAGTATTATTAGTGTGTTGTCATGGCAACCTATACGATTTGACTGGACTAATATTGGACCCGGGTATGTCCTTAAACTGCGTCCGGACCCGGATATGTCCTTAAACTACGTCTAAAAGAGAGGTATGCGCACTGTGAATGACATCTCGCTTTGTGTGGTAGGGCACAGGACAGCGGATGTCATTCCAGATCTAGAGCAGAGCCCAACTGGGGAGGTACCTCCACCTTACAGAAAACCGCAGCCAAATAACACTAGACCCTACTCATAGTGTTGTGTTCCTGCCGGTGAGTAAGGTTACCAGAGCTCAACGAGGGAGAGGAGTGTTAGGGTCGGCAACGCGCGTGTAATATCTCCGGTGTTGCAGGCGTCCATAGGCTACGGTAACTGCTTACCATCAGGCGGGCCGTATGCTTGATTGCCACCGACGTGGTATAAAAAAAAATACTTATAGACATGAAACCGAGCGACCAGGGGTAAGAGAAAGACATATTCAAGTATTGACAGGTTAGTGTATGGCAGCATAATCCTTTTTCTCTTTCACTCTTTTAAATTTCGGTATTTCGCCATCGCCTACCTATGATGCCATAACCCGACCATGAAAAAAAAAACCCGGTCGGTGATAAGGACAAAGCATGGCACTATTTTCTCTTTCCTCTTATAGGAATCGCAATAAGACTATCTTTCTCTATCAAAGAGTGTCAGGCCCTTGTATAATATAGTTCGAGAAATGGGCCCCCGTTGTCAAAGCGTCTCCTTACCAGTAAAATAAACCACTGAAAATCTGCAATACGGCGAAGGCCAAATAGAGTCAGACCAAGAAATCTGCAACTATTTAGATAGCATACGCAGTGTTATTTATCCATACTAATATTATAAATGCGAAATTCTGTCTGTCTGTTTTTCTGTCTGTGTGTTCCGTCTTCACGCTTAAACCGCTGAATCGATTTAAATGAAATTTGGCATAGATATAGGTTGAGTCCCTGAGAAGGGCATAGGATAGTTTTTATCCCGAAAATCATCCTTAAGAAAGTAAAAAGCGGAGTGGAATTGAGATAATTAATGAAGTGCCTGCTAATTTGCGTGCATAATATGCTTAAATTAAATGATTGCTATGAGAATTTTTCCAGGCGCTATACTTCAGCTGCTGTTACTAAGTTCACGCAGACGAAGTCGCGGGCAAAAGCTAGTAAGTAATAATTCCATAGCAGTTTGACGTTTAAAATAACATTTGCACCACAGAATAACTAATAGTACTACCGTACAGAAAATTCACTCGTTAACAAAAGCCAGATTTAGGTATAAAATTATACCTACACTCGCCGC